>NC_092824.1:117257075-117574575 GCF_023375885.2 Dermacentor andersoni
GTCCATAATGTATAACAAAAAAATATTTCGGTGTGAAGCGCAGGAACTTAATCGCTGATTTGAAAATCAGCGGTTGTGCAGTGTTCGTGCGCGCTGTATAACATACGTAATCGTTTCTAAGTGTTGTGCGCACATTCTCTATACGCCTACTTTAGTCAATAATGTCTCTCACTCCTGTAAGCAATGGCCATACGAGAAACTACAGCACTGACCGCGGAACCTACGTGTCCTCACAGTTCCCGATTAGCGTGGCGAAAGATCTGGCACACTGAAATTTTGCGATTTTGTTCTGTCTACGAAGCAGTGACAAAGATAGCTTGCCCAGGTCATAATACCCGTGTATTCAGAACGTATCTCTATATTTTCGTTGCTTCAATATTTTCACTAGGTCTGTAGTATAGTGGAGGGCTTAAGCAACTCACATTTCTACGGAGGATGCTCGTCGAATCCTTATCGAATGGCCATACACCAAGTCAGTACAGTGATTTGCGTTCTTAATTATCCTAACAGATTTAAAAAGAGTTCACCTTTAACATTTCTCTGATTTCGCTCGATCTTCGCAGCAAGACCGCCATTTCCGACTCCGCATTGTTCAATAAAACACTTGTAATTTATTATTTCTGTCTTTAGCCGGATTTTTACGCAGTTTTCGAGAGATAGCGAAACTAGTCCACGCCATCGCAGCAACTTGCTTCTCTGAATACCAGTTGCTCGCGGCGCATTCAACGGTGATTTTTTAAGACCAAGCATTCTTGGCGAGTTCAACTCAGTTTTCTGTAACGGGCATCTTGCCCTTTTCGTGGGCCGATCCGGATGATACGGCAGTCTAGCAATGTGTATCGATCTCGAGATAGTGCAGTACAAATATGAGAGCCATTCCCGTGGGTACATGTCACCTGGTATGGGCCACTGAGGCCACAGTGTATGTGTCACATGGGTATATGTGTCACTCGTAAGTGAACCTACTTGACGCTAACTTGGGTCACTTGGTATCACCACATCAAACAACATCATGCTCTGCACTACGCATCAGTTCGCAACGCGTCACAATATCACTAACCATTCGCTGTGTAACGCTTGTATGATTAATATGAGAACCATTCTTTAGTAAACCAAGACTGAGTCGCATGACGTAGAAGTCAACTGGAGTTGACACTGCTTAATTTTCTTTTTGTGCGAGCAATCAAGGCAAGCAAACGTGTAAAACGTTTTATTAAAGCTGTTGTTGACGATGATAGAATCTGAGTCAGGTGATTTCTTTAAGTGACTTGCGACAGGTACTTGCGTCACGGCGCGCCAACACTGCATTGCCGTAAACCCCGCAAACCTCCCTTCACAAAGCTACGGCGCTATAAAAACGAGTGCGGCAAGAACACAGCAGCATCCTTTTCCTTCTTACGTGGAGAGGAGGAGAGGATAAACGGGTCTCTGTCCAAGACACACTGATCGCCCGAGTATGCGCGTAAAGTTAACAAATACGGGAGCGCACGTAAACACAGCAACGCAACGAGAGGCGGCGCGCCATAAGTGGAAACACGGAGTGATGCAACGCAGCGCCTCCCCCCCCCCCCCCCCCTCCTCTTCCTTATTATTTTTTTTTCGCCTCGCGCTGTGACTCAATCGGCACGAAGAACCGTCATCTTGGCTTGGTTTTCCGCGCAAGGTGTTTCAGGCCGTGTCTAAAAGGAAAGGAGGGAAGTCCGCCTGTACACGAGGAGCGGAGGGCGGCAGCGTTGGGCAACACGTTGTCTACACAGCAAAACATTTGGAAGCGGGATTCCGCTGACGACGAACCTTCGTGTCGGCGGGCCTATTTTAAAATGTGCAGCGGGCGAGACGCGCCCAGCCGACGCGTTCTATGCATGGCGGTTGAAGAGCTGAGCTAACCCCACTCAGACAAGAAGGGCTGCACGGGCGTGCCCTCGACTCCTGTGACGGACAGCCGTGCGGGCAACGTCCGCGTTGGCATGACAGCATGCGTCGCCGCCCTTATTTTCGGCGCGACAAGTTGTAGCAGGAGTGAGCAGCTTTACCGAGATCACTGTTATTTCAGCGAATGTAAACTACCGGTGCTTAAGTTCTCCGAGTTATTTTCATTCGTGACGTTTTTATGTGTACAAAAAATAATTCCTCGAAAATATTCGACACATTTGCGAGAACGGCTTCTAGTTTTGTCGTGTAGGGTGGTAACATTGGAGGCGACGGCTGGATGCGTCTTCGTCGTTCACGAATTCGGCGGCTTGGAACACAAGACGCGTTCCTGCCTGCCGTTGTTGAAAATGGGGCCGGTCCTCGAGAGTTCTTGCT
The DNA here is from genome assembly GCF_023375885.2 of Dermacentor andersoni. NCBI lineage: Eukaryota > Metazoa > Arthropoda > Arachnida > Ixodida > Ixodidae > Dermacentor > Dermacentor andersoni. The sequence continues at coordinate 117,259,383 of NC_092824.1, forward strand.
TGGATTCGTCGTTGTATAGCTGCAAGGACGATCTTTCAGACCGCCTCCTGTCTCGAAGCCTTCTTGCTGCTTTGCTTCTGCAATCCCTTTCCCCCGCGCAGGGTAGTGGACCTCACTGCTTTCCCTTTTCGCTCTCTCACTTGCTTCTTGGTAAAACGTTGTACACAACCCCTCGTTTAGGTCATCCCCGTAGAAGAGTTAACACTGTCGTGTTTGCGCCCATGTTTCTGCGTATGCTTGAGTCCCTTGTCGGCATTTCCGCCGTCATTTCCGGGCGATGCGTTATCGCGCTCCGATTCTCCTTGTCCTTCGAAGCACCGCCTTCCGTGCGGCTTCGCCATCATTGGATGCTGATGAGCATAAAATTTTTCTTTCGTAAAGCAAGTCAAGATATTTTCTTCTAAGAGTCGCTCGATCGTACGGTGTTTTGACGCACATTAGGGTATCACGAAAAGATCTCGCAATGTCATCGTTTCCATCAACGCTTCCGGTACTGTAATAATGCCTTAACGGCGTTACATATAGGCCAGGAACGGTGACCTCAGCCGCCATTATTCGATCAAAAGTAATTTTGCAATGTGATGACACACGCTTGTGGGTGCCATTTCTCTCGCAGAACTTTGTGGACCATGTAACGATGCCTCGAAACCACTTTAACGCTGAACGACTTTCGTGAGGCTGCGTTAGAACGTGAATGCATGCACCCACTAAGGCTGTTAACCTTTAAAGGTTACCTGGTGCCAGTGATGGCGCACTCAAATGTTTCTGCTACGTCCTCTTCCCAACGTTTACAATGTGGTTTGAACGGTTGAATTGCGTTTCAGAGGGTTCAACAATGTTCACACAATGCTATAAGATGCAAAGTTTATATTCCACAATAACACCCTTGGTATTGTGTAACGCCGATATTTTGATAGGTCATCTATTGCACTGGTTAATGAACGATGACGTTCTCAAATTTTCTAAAGTGATGACTTCGCAGCCCCAGTGGCCGCATTTCGATGGAAACGCTTCCAATAGTCGAAAATAATAAGCATCCTTCCACAATCCCTCGTCTATGGCCTGTGTATTGCGTTACAATCAATCAATCAATCAATCAATCAATCAATCAATCAATCAATCAATCAATCAATCAATCAATCAATGGATCGATTGGTTGGTTGGTTGGTGGATCGGTCGCCTCTTCTTAATAGATTCTCTTCCGTTCTTGCACTCCCACTTCCCGGCAAGCCTGTCCTGGCCACTGTCTGGACATATAGCCACTCCGCACAGCTATCACCGTCGCACAAAATCACTTTATAAAGGAAATACAACAAAATCACTGAAGCACTGGTAAGAGAAACAAACAAAGCGTAACCACTGTTTCTGTTGGCCGGTCTTATACTTTTGTGCTCTGCGAAATGGACCCCTCTGCCCTGTTCCTCCGCGGTTCTCAGGCACGATAAGACGCCTGCCTCCAAGGTCTCTGCGCTTCTGGGCCCAGCTTCGTCCTGGCCTTGAGCGGTGGTTCCCATGCGCCATTAATTTCAAATTACGAGGCCCCGTAATGTCATTTGGATCGGTTCCACAAAAACAGGACCTTGAGACAAATACTCGTTTTTGATAGGTGCACTGTGGCGTATACTGAGCCGCAACGGCCAAGTCGGTCATTTGCTGCGTACTGGATAACGGCCCTTTTATCTTTGTTTCTTAGACGAGCTTGACGCAGCTGTAATTACGCACAGTCCAACGGGGTTCGTTGTCCGTCGTTTTACCGACAGTTCTATTATTATACTTCGTCCTTTCCTTCATTCGATTATTCGTCCCACTGCAGGTTCTTAGTGCCGATATGCTTCCAGAGTGAAAGCGTTGGGTAGCGAGATAAAGGGCCACTTTTGTATCTTTTAGGGCTAATTCCGTTCAGTGTGCTGTTCAGCTAACCCGCTGTGGTGGCGGCCTGGCTTTGGCGTCGCGCTGCTAAGCCCGAGGGCACCGGATGAAATCTCGGTCGCAGTGGCTTCATTTAGACGGGAGCAAAACGAAAAACGCCCATGACTTAGATTTAGATACACTTTAAAGAACCCCAGCTGGTCAAAATAAATCTGGAGTTCCCCACTACGGCGTGCCTCATAATCAATTTGGTAAGAAGGACCCAAATTTCTTTTTCCTTAAAATAACCTTCAGACTGATGGAAAATTATTTGGCCAAGACTGAGAAAAAGTTTTCCTTTTTTTCTTTTAGGTTTACGTCAATAGTATTGTTCACGGGTTCTAAATGGCTCTCACGATTCGACGAAATTTTCGTTCACGCTCTTCCGCGCGAGACCTCACAACTCCGACCGAGGGAGCCGTGCAGCAAAAATATCTTGCAATTGCGCGATATTTTTTTTACTCTAAGAGTCAAAACAAACACCAAGCTGCAAGCTTTACCTCGTATTCTGCAAAAGGGTCGCCATACAGAAAGGGATAATTGTGTACTTTGAGCCCTGCATTCTGCACGAGTTGAAACAGTGCCTTGCTATTATGACTATCAAGCAGCCACCGACGATCCAGTGTTGTGACGAGGGCTGATCTTCAAAGTAAACAGGAACAAGTTACTTTCTAACAAGAACCGGTGGTTGATTTCCGCGCTGAACATCGGAAGTTCAGCTAAACTGCAAACGATTTAATGCGGCGGATGTTCCGTATTTGTTGTAATCCTGTTGTGATTATGATGATAGCTCGTTGTAATATCGTGACGAAAAGACAACGCAATAGATAGCTTAAGGGAGAGAAGACAAGACCAGGCGCTGGCTACGAACACGCCGTCTATTGTGCGACCGCGATATGCTGTATACACAAAATGAAATGGATGGGCAATAGAGGGAGTAAGAAACGAACGATAAAAAACAATTTATTGTATTGTTGCACCCTCTGGTTCCCGTCCATCAGCGTATATATTGTGGTCGTACTGCAGTAAACGCCTGTGTTGGTATCAAGGCATCGTCTTGTCAAGTCTTTTTAGAGCGCAGCTCCTATAGGCGCCCGTTCCTGCGTTGAGCGTCGCCTTCCTGGGGGTAACAGAGCGAACGAGCGCAGCGAAGGCGGAGCGCAGCGGGGGATGAAAGGCGGCGATAGCGAAACGAGAGCGAAGAGGAAAGCGGAGGAGGAGGGTATGGCGAAAGCGTGAGAAGAAAATCGTAGTGCCACGCAAGACTGGCTCTGCGGCGACGACCGCTACGCGATAGCGCCAGAGTAGCGTGCCGTCATCTGTTCACCGATGACGCCGTGGAAAAGGCATGCGGCGAGTGCGTCCACCGATACCATATATGGAAACAAAGCGCTGCATGAGTGGAGGTCTGTCTGCGACAGCTGCTGTGAATCGCGCCCACACGTCACCCATGCGCTGCTTCTCGCGATCTCCTGATTAGCGAGGCAATCACGCCACACTTATTTTCGTTTGATATGTGCAGCACGAGGCAGCTTGTCTACGCCAGTCACGGTACCCCCAGCATTATCTTCTAAATATAGACCGTGTGCCTATATAATCATAATACAAAATATTGACACGCGACATAAAAACACGTATAGCGATGCGCTCAAATTTCGCGTTATGGAGTATCGTAATCACCGGTGAATCTTTTTCTACCTGTTTATCGCAATGCCTTCCCATCATGAAGAAACACGAACAAGCTCAATATCAGGCGATCCTGCACCTTGGTCGTTTTTGTCATGATCACCATCATCGTCATAACTATAAACGTCATCATCGGCTTGTTCAAGTCTACTACAGAGTGTAGGCCTCTTCCAGCAATATCTAATTATCCAAGTGATGCGTCATCAAACGCCTTACTATGCCTGTACATTTCCCATCACGCCATCTTATCCCGCCAGCCCCCGACTTGGTTTACCTTCCTTCAGCAGCCATTATATTACTCATTCATCTGCTGTAATCATTACATATCTAACTCCACCTGTTCCTTTAACTCAAACTATACCTTTATTCTGGACTAGAATGTCAGTTACCCCTTCGCTATTTAATCAGTACTGCCGTCTCCCTGCCTCTTAATGTTACGCCAATAATTTTGCGTTCGATTGCTCGTTGCATGATCCTCAACATTTTTGCAGGTTTTATCGCTCCCCTTACCGTTTCGGCCCTCATTGTTTAGTACTCTGACAGAATACACTGATTACATACTTAAAGATGTCAGAGATGCCGTTCCTTACTTCAAGAGAGAGAGAGAGAGAGAGAAAGGGAAAGGTAGGGAGGTTAACCAGAATTAGGTATGCGGTTTGCTACGCCGCACGTGGGTTGGGGGAAACGGGGTTAGAAAGAACGGAGAAGGAGAGAGAGGAAAAAAAAAAACAGCAAGTATTACAGGCGTTAACCGAGTCCGATAGATTGCAAAAAATCAAAACAATGCTTTAATAGACTCCTGAAAGAACATAGAGTGACGTCTACGTTGAAGGATTCTCTCTTCCGACAAATCGTCGGTCGTCGAAGAAGTTGAGCACAGCGGTAAGTGAGCATCTTTGTGCACAGTACTGCGGAATCTGGCCCAGAATATGACTGGTGGAATATGACTTCACCGCAGTGGTCACAGGCTGTGGTGTCGGCGATTCCTCAGCAGAAGACGCAGACACTGTTTAATACCACGCCCAACCATAGTCTACATGCATAAAGGCTTGGGCGTGTTGGTAATTAATCGTAACGTAAGCACAACGCAAAAGACGGGGACAAGATAGAAAGACACTCAAAGCCGTCGCGCGTCTTTCTATATTGTCCCCGTCTTTTGCGCTGTGCTTGTGCTAAGTAGTCTCCATAAAGCGGCTCATTACTTCAAAACTCCTGCAATATGTATGTGCATTAACTTGTTTTTATATGTTTGTCTTACAGACGAGTGAAAGTAAAGCGTCCGAAACAGAAACACTGGAGCTCTCAAACGCAGCCTCCATCATTAGTTCAAGAGGCAATCTTGCGAGACGAACGCTGCTCACGTAGACGGGGCGTCAGGGTGCGAGCGGATCGGCTCTGGCGCTGGAGGTGCCGGAAGGAGTCAGCAGCCATAACACAAACACAGGGCACGGCTTTCTCCGTTTCGGCGGAGGAAAACAAACGCGTGTTTAACGAGCGTGCATCGAACAAAGGCCGCGCCCCGTACCCGCAGGAAAGTCGTGCTAACGGAATTTGCGCGTACCCAGCTGGCCAGGCCATTTGCTTGCTTTGTGCGATCCAACGCACTCGGTCAAGGCTAGGGGTAAGCGATGGAATGCTCACGAACATCAACGACTACAGATATAAAGAGAACGCATGCTGAATGAAAAGCTGAGTGGGCGGCGCGATTCGCCAAAGGTGAGCCCGCTACCTCGGCTTGGGTGTAAGAGAATGAGAAATAACGCAAGATGAGGAGGTATGAGGTATGATGATAATGAGGAGGATAGATACAAAAGCTGTGATGGAAGTGTTATGTATTGAAAAGCATGAATTGACTCGATCGAACAGACACGACTGGAAGAGACACTGCTTCAGTCCACTATTGTTTTGCTTACATGGTTGCCAACGGCGAGTACATATTCGGCTGGATAGCGCAGTATGGGACTACATTCACGCTACATTAATGCCAACTGGCTGTAGATTCCTCGTGTCTTGACGACTCCGCTACATTAACATCACTTTCGTCCCTAGACTAATCCTGCGTTTAATCCAAGACTTTCACGCAAGTTTTCTGGTGAGCTTGACAATCTGTTTCACCAGCGCCGCCTGAACGCTGCATACAGAAACAACATGTACCGTCTTACACTAACCATCAATATTTATTGTTATAACCATCACGCGTTGGCAACGGTGAAACATTCTTTGGCAATGTCCAGCTTGCGGCCCTCTAAAAGATGCCTAATGTATAACTCTTCATGCAATAAAGAAGGAGAATGAACTTGTGTTGAACTTGCGTGGAATTGCAAGAAGACGAAATTACTTCACACATTTGCAGTAAAAATGAACTCCATTTCACACGTACCAGTGGAGTTAGGAAGAATACTAGGTTCTATGACTTCTCATTCAAAGCAGCGTCAAGCGTTAGATTTCGTTTTATCATTCCTTCAAGACATTGACTTTATTGATAAAACTATAGATTATCACCTGTACAATAGGTTGGTTTATTTTTACATGTGACGGTCGTACACCTTTTTCTCGTCCTTATTATTCTTTATTTTTTCGTTTTCCCGCTCTCCTCCACGTCTTCATGTTACCGATCCACTGCCCATGCGGCGCAGTATGTAAGCGCTAGTGCGTACGCTGGTAGAATACTGCACTTTTAATTATATTTACCTCTATTTATCTGTCTACCATGGTTGTGTAAAACACGTACATGAGTTTGCAACCCGTGACCAGCACACCATCACTCAGGGTCCAGCTCAAGCCTCGCAGACTGCAAGATTTCTGCCTTTCATCTATAAAGAAGCACGTAAAATTCGCCTTTCGACAGTCGGTGCACTTTGCAGACAAGTTATCGCATTTCAATAAACGGACGAAATCAATATTTGTGAAGAGCCGCTGCTATTTAATTGTTTTACGCGTACTCGAGTTTCCCTGGTAATGCATCCAATGGATTGGTTTACACACGGAACATTCACAGTATAGGCACGCAAACATTGCGTCGAGCGTACTGCGCAGATTCACTGGTGCATGCCCCCAGGACAAGAGTAAGTCTGTTGAAATCACAATGATTCTTCTACCGTATTTCAGAGACTTAATTATCACTTATGTCACGTAGAGAACAGGGTTCGTGTTTGTCAACACGGAGCCGACGCTGTATATAAAGGACTCCCATTGACGTCACGGCAAAGGAATACGTTGATCCAGATGCACTCGCTCAAAGACCGGTGCCAAAGCACGGGCACGTGGTCTACCCTAATTTTCACGGCTTAGAATGGAAGCATACAATGAAAAACAAGTTTTATTCTAAGAGACTGCTCCTCAGACTGACTTAACTCTGAAAATTCACGCACTGCTTCCTCCCTCCCCATCACCTGCCTGAAATAATGCATGTTCTCATATGTCAACTTCTTTTTGGGCTTCCATTCTTTTAGTATAGGGTAACAAAACCGGAAATGCGTCTGGCTCTCATTCTCATCCATCTTCTTTTTGGCTTAGTCTTACTAACAAACAACACTTTTGTCTTGTCTGAGTCTCGCTTGCGCAATGTCTTTTTCCTTCAGTTTATTTATTTGCTCTAGTAATTTTGATTGCGTCATCCACTTACTAACCGTAGCAAGGGGCTACTCTGCTGGGAAGCCGAATATGAAGCTGATAGGATAGTTGAATGGTTTTATAGTGACACGTGTACTTATTTATCCTTTTCTCGGAGACTACATTTCCCTCGCTCAGCGCAAGACGCGCCTGCATAATTTGGAACTTCTTAGAATGTTATCATTGATTCTATCTGTTGTGTATATTCTCACCGAGCCTTGCATAATAAAACTGTATGCGCGACACGAATTGTGTGGTCCTTTCTGGAAGGCACGCGGGTAACTACAATTACCCTGGAACCTTCGACGAGTCATGTATAAAAGCCGAGGCGCTTAACCCCCCAGACCAGATTTTCGACGATCGCCAACTGTGTTCGCCGCTATCGCTATGCATTGAATGCCACTTGCTTTAAGAGGCACACGCTCGCCAAACCAGATGTCACTACAACGTGACATCTGGTACAGCATGACATCAGTATAATTTCACTGTGCTTAACTAAGCCATTGTTCAAAATTAACTGAAGTACTCTTTAAGCAAGTGTTCGATTATCCAGGGTCAATTCGAAGGTGGAGAGGAGAACGAAGTGACTATGTCAGCGAACCATTGGAGTTTGCTCTCTATTTTTCAACATAAGAAACAGAGGTGAAAAAGAAACGCGGTCGCCTTCAACGGCTTATTCAGGTGTTTTTCCCTACATTCTGCAATAAAATCATCGACAGTTCGAGCACTGAATTCCGAATCAAATGACTGGCTAAATAGCTTTAGTTACCAAATGAGTCGGGCTGAACAACACAGTACTAAATACTTGCATGTACCTGTAGCGACAGTTGGCGTTTGGTCTCATTAGCTCAGACCCTTTCGTTTTGTCTTGAAAATCAGGACCACTTTTGGCTGAGACGTGCAGAGACGATTTTAATGCTTCAATTTTCTTCTGTTATTTTGAGCGTGTAAATTCTCCCGAACTGCCGTTCTTAACGCTGTGTTGGAGTCAAGTTGCAAGCAGCAGGAATGAATTGTAGTGACGCGTTTTAAGTTTTCAGTTTCACAAGTGGTTGAAAATACCGCCATCGCGCGGCTGTTTGATAATAATACTTTTTGGTAACTAGCCGGGGTTATCAAGATGGCGGGGCCAATGAATCGAACGTACAAGACAAATCCAGTGCACACCATGCAGGAGATGACAGGAACTCACGGCTGAAGTTGAGGTTGATGGAGGAGTCAACCTGTCCCTCGCGGTTCTTGGCGAAAACCTTGTAGAGACCCCCGTCCGACTCGATGACGTCATTGAGCTCCAGCGACACGTGGTACTTGCGCGGCTCGATCTCGATCACGCGGATCGCCGTGCGGTGGTCGTCGTGCAGTTGCACGTCGCCGCGGAACCAGGATATCTCGGGCCGCGGATGCGACCGCATCTGGCATTCGAATACCAGCCGGTTGCCATCGTCCTCCTCGCGAAGCGTCGGCTTGTGCAGGAAGGACGGCGCCGAAACGTCCTCTTCGTCGTCCATGGCGCCCGTGGGCTAGGGGCGCCCCTGCGACAATGAACACGACGTAAGGAGCGAGTTGGCGTAATAAACGTCGTACACCCTGCGGCATACACAGATAGAACGGGCTAAGGGTAAATTCATCCTGCGTTCTATGCGCATTCCCACAACTACAGACCGGCGCCAGCTGCCGCCTCGTCAGACCACCGTGTGCTAAGCGCACCACCCAGATGTTCAACTGTTTAAAACTTTTGGTCGAGCTACCTTCTCTAGAGAATGGCACGAGTGTGATGGTCGAATGAACACCAAAGGGCACGGAAAAAACAGTCATAAGACGCCATGAAGACAACCGACCTCATCACGCTAGAAAAACATTTAAAAGTGTCCTACATTGGATCTCTCTCTCTCTCTCTCTCTCTCTCTCTCTCTCTCTCTCTCTCTCTCTCTCTCACACACATACACACACGCACGCACACCTTTCTCTCCCCACCTCTTCAAAACTGTCTAAGACACATTCATACCAGCAAGAATTACTCTTACGATTATCGCATAATACCTTATCATTCTTACTAATCTATATAACTGTTAGGCTGCTGATTAGCTTAGTTGGCAAACGACAGTTCGGATATGAAATACGGTAACACCGACAGAACCTGTTGGTGTTGCCGTATTCTATATCCGAACTTGGGCAAAATTTACAAGAGACAGTCTCTATAGACAGAAAAAATTAAACCAATGAAAGCTATCTGCAATTGCTTAGAGTAAAAGAAACTCAGGCGCGTGCATGCGAGATTCGCTGAAACAGGCTCGTCAGAGCGGGTTTCACCGCAGTAAGACCCCTAGCGGGGAAAAGCCAGCTTCATCTCCACTTAGGTTTTACAGGAGAGGTACAGTTTTAGGGATATATCTGTTATGTGCTCTTTCGGTGTTTGTAAATATCGACGTTTGGTGTTTGTAAATATCGATGTTATGTCCACTACGAAATCCATCACAGGTTAAAAATATATATATGTGACATCTCTGTTATTATAGGTGTCAGTGTGTCACACGTTTGCGCCCGCCGCAAACACCGTGTGGCTATGGTGTTGCGCTGCTGAGTTCGAGGTCACTGCATCGATCCCGGCCGCAGCGTCCGCGTTTAGATGGGTATGGAATCGAAAACGCTCGTGTACCGTTCCCTGGGTTGCACGTTAAGCAACCCGAGGTTGTCAAAAATTATTCCGCAGCCCCTCACTACGGCATGCCTCATATTTACATCGTGGATTTGACACGTAAAGCCCGAGAACTTTTCTCACTCTTCCAAAGGCGAGATATTGCGGAAAACTTTGTTGCCGACTGCAATGTCATATTCAGCCAACATAAACTTTTCAGAAGCCAACAGCGAGCTTTAATTCTTATTTTAAGTCATACTACATATTGTAAACTAAAAATCACTCGGGCTCTGCATGAAAAATTAGTATCATAATAGGACGTCGGCGATACCCAGCTTTCTCTACGTCTGCACTGAATAAAAACCAGGCGACAGAGATTTTGTGGGTTGTGTTTTAGGAGATCCCTCAGGTCTTTCAGCAGGCAGCAAATGGCGACGCGCAGACAGAGCAAAGCTATCGCTGTAACAGCATCGCACTTGATTTAAATTATCGATAATTAATGGCAATGTTAAAATTTGTGCTTAACTAAGAGCGTTACAGAAAAATAAAGAAAACGACCAGCGTCGTTATACGATAACGGTAAGCACACGCGAAAAACAAAGTTCCCGCGATAACATGAACAGCTTCCGTCTGTAATACTTTAGTTGCCGTTAAAAACCATAACCTCTGACAAGTTTTTTTTTTTTTTTTTTACTGTTGTGAGTTTTCCTTCCACTCGAATCGTCGTTGTCGTCGTCATTGTTGTTGTCGTTGTTGCCAATTGTATTGATGGACACGTACTCCACACCCCGAGGCTTATGCCGCTTGCGCCCATACAGGCACACAGTAGGTGTATCCGCGCCTACAGTTTACGAGTTGTCTGCCTTGTCATTTCTTTCATCTGAATAATGTATTTCTGCCACACCAACAAACAAAATATAGCGTGTCTGACATTCAACAGATGGCTTGACCAGACTGAGAGACCGTCTGTGACAGTGTTGAGAATTTCCATCATGTCGGCGGTGACTCCATTTCACATGAGCTCTTGATTTTCTCTTAATCTTTTCCTTTCCTTTCCCCCTGCGCAGGGTAGCCTGCAGGGCTCAGTCCTGGTTAATCTACACAATTTTCATTCATCGTTCTTTCTCACTCTCTTGACTGTCTCTTAACTGGATTATTTCAACTGGTATCTATGCAGTTCAATGTTGCCGATTTTCTCCTTTCTTTCGTCTAGTACCGCTTGGAGAACGTGCGGTGAAACTCGAAACGAGTCTTTAATCACCGATATCGTGAGAAGGACTTCTTTGTAACAAGTTTATTTCAAGGCCCGCACTCTTATTTTGATCTTTGAAGCACACGTTGTCAAGCACACAAATCAAAAGCAACTACACACTATTTAGCTTTCTTTCAGATGTGTGCGCCGAAATTCTGTACAGCGAAAGAACAGTACACCTCTGTTATCTAACAAGTTACCTACATATGTCGTTACGCGAAACCACTTCGTGGCAGCTATCGCATAAAAAGAAACAGAAAAAAAAAACTCTCTTCATCTGAATATGGATTACAAACAGCGTTATCAGGTTTACATTTTTGCGCCCATAGACTTTTTATACTCGTAAAGCGGTTCCTGACACAAACCTACACCATCCATCTGCTGAAAGTCAATAACGCACTACTACTGTTAGTGCTAATAAAGGACTACTTTCAGAAGAACATGTCTCTAAAAAAACGTACCTAATGTTATCTGCTAGTGCTACATCCTTCGGTTGTGAGACTTCACAATTGACGGCCACGCCCTTGCACTGACATGTTCGAGTTCTGCCAAGCTTTTCCTCAGGTCGTACGCCAGAACGGCAGCGCCCGTCTCGGTCTGCGTGTTCACAACGCTACATTAGTTCGCAACGGTTCTTATAGTTACATGGAGAGATGTTCATCCCACAACTGCTGCTCATAAAAATTGGAAATCCACCGGCAGACACAGTGTCACGGCCAGCTCATTAATCTCGTGAAGCGGGAACACTGAGAATTCGAAGCACAATGCAGTTTACCTGTGCAATGATACGGGGGTTTGGTGCGAGGTACGTCTCAGAAAAACATTATTTTTAATACTCGCGAAAGCAAGGGAAGCCAAGCACGCGTTCCAGCACGCAGAAAGCAAATTTTCACTGCATGTACTGCTGAAAAAAAAAAACGCAAATGCTGCCTGTTGAATGTAAGGGAAACAGAATCGATGGCTCGTCTAAAGCGGTCGACCGTCAATTCTTGGCAAGCGCTGGTCGTACAATGCTTCCCACAAAGCTACAAGGGCCTTTGTGATAATGACACGAAAGCTCTGTCCTAAAATATTTATTGTGGACATCAGTGTTTCCACTAAGCGGCACACTAGTGTTTCCAGTGGTTGTACAAGAACGGCGGCCCGAACTATGCCCGACTGTAATGCAGAGAGCCGAGGCCCTTCGTACCCTTGTCAAGTCGGCTTTCGTTCCTCGAATACGCCCATTTCAATTCACACCCTACACTCATTCTCAGGCATGTTCGAGCAAAAAACGTGAGCCATTCTCAGTTCGTCCAACCGTGTAAACAAAATGCTACATAAATTCTGAGAATTTCCTACTAACGCATATGCATTCTGTGGCTCGGCTATTACTTCACCGTTGCTTACCTGCTTTTGCTAGCTTATGCATGCCTAACCATCGTTTTTCAGATGTAAAAGAATGCTTACGCATTACTAGCCAATTCTCAGAATTTCTGTAGCCTTTTTGTTGATTATAATGTCTATCCTGCTTAAACCATATCATAAAGTTCCAAACGCTATTACATTCCATAAACTCACGAGATTACAATCTTCTTTTATTGCTGCGTTCTGCACAACTTTATTTTTGTGAATCAGACAACCTGCATTTCTTCTGTGGAGGCTGGGAACTTGCTTCTCCTTCGCTTTGAATGTCTCGCTGTTCGTTTGTCGCCGTAGCTGCTTGTTTGGTTTGGCTTCATTTGCCTTCTACGATGACCCATACCCACTTCGGGAGATTGTCCAAGATTTGGATGGTATTAGAAAATTGCTGTTCTTAATAAAATTGGTAAAATTGGGCCGGTTGTTCTTCATCTCCGTCCTCATCTTTTTTTTCTCTTCTCTGCTGGTTCGAGTACGCAGTATTTCTTTTTTATTTATTTTACTTTATTTCCTTTTTATGTTACAACGTTAGAGTGGTGACGTGTCCCATTTTTTAACATACCAATCATCTACTATTACATTTTTATCACATTTGCTAATCAATTCTATTCTTATATTCCGCAATCCCCAAGCAGGCTTCTTTGCACTCATACAAGTAATGCGAAAAAGTAAGCTTTCAAGGAGACATGACGAGAAAGGTTATCTCTTTCTCTCTATCTCTTTTTTTTTTTGCATTTCCCATTTCTTCTTTAATGATTATAAAGCTGCCAATCATCTACACGCTTATAACAATTAAATGTCTAAACTTCGACAATTATGCATTTATTTTGCAGGTAAAGGGTGTGACACTTTTCACGTTACAGACAAATTTTGCTGGGGCACTCGCCAAAGAATGCTCGCGCATTAAAAGAATAACGCATTGCGGAGTACCACAACCTGTTCACACATTGTGGAGCACGAACAGATGATTAAACTTATCGATGATGTTGCATGGGGAAACAGCCAGTGCGCGAGGCCGCGACGGAGGCTAAGAAGAAACGCTCACAATGCGACCGCCGCAGCGCAGTGTGTCCCTTTCATGTGGATTCCTAGATTCTTTTCCGGTTCTAAGCGCCACCTACTTCCTGTCTAAAACGTTCGGCGTTCTTGGACAGCGATACATGGTAAGGAAGCAGAGTTTATCCTATCTGTGCGCTCTACTGCACACAACTACGCAGCCGCGGCACGAGGGCAGGTGAGGTGGAACAGAGCATCACATGGGGCGAGAGTGATGGAAAAAAAACAAAAGGGAGAGGAGAGATGTCGAGGCGAACGAAGTTTGAGAGACCGAATCGGCACCCGAGCATCGAGTCCTGCCGTGACCGTACCAGCTGCAATACGGCGTCGGATGATGACAGGTGCCTCCCGTCACGGCGTACGAAGGAGCACCGCACTTAGTCACTCCAGCGACGAGCAAACAATGCGAGCCCTGTGTTCTTGCCGCCAGAAAAGTTTGTGCGTGTGTGCGCACGCATGTGTTTGTGTGCGTATGTGCGTGCATGCGTGTGCGTGTGCGTGCGTGTGTGTGTGTGTGTGTGTGTGTGTGTGTGTGTGTGTGTGTGTGTGTGTGTGTGTGTGTGCTTGCATGCAGGAAAATGCGCCTGCGCAGAGACTCGGGTTCACGGCGACGTGCCGAGCTGAGCGTCGCAAGATTTTCCGGTTCGCTTTCAAACAGTGCTCATATTATATCTGTCAGAATGATCGTCGTAGACGGAGAACGAAATACAGTGAACTCTCACTTGAGTGAACTTCAAGGGACCGAAGGAAATAGTTCACTTAAATGAAAGTTCACTAAACTGAATATTCACTAGACCAACATAAGACATGGCATACAGAGTCAAAAGTTTGAAGCTTCATGGATTCATGGAGCAAAAGACATGGCATCCATAATGTTAGAAATGTGTGAAATGGAATTTGTACATATCAACAAGTACAAGGTTCATAACAGTTACAATGCTGCCTTTGTGTGCACACGCGGAACCGACGAGACTGGAAAGAAAGAGACGACGACCATGCCACGACTAGCCGGTCGGAAAAAAACACACCACGTGGTTTGTGGTGTGACAGATCGCCGCTTTGCTCTGGCGGCGTTATAAGCGCCAGCGATGTTACTTTGTTCATGGCCTCCGAGATTACATGCTTGCTCGTTTTGTGCGGGCGATCTCGGAGGTCATGCCTCGTTGTCGTTCGTTTTCCGCGCCGCCGCTTTGCCCCAGGGGCGCTGTAGCGCAAGCGACGTTACATTGCCGCTGGAGCGGCGGTTTGATGAGGATGGGCATCGGTTGCGCCTGCAGTGCAGGGCGCAAAACTTTGTTAAAAATAAGCCTTGGTCCTCTGAGCGAGTTTGTTAAACTGAAATATTGACTGTTCCGAAATTCGTTTAAGTGAAACATTTCTGCATAGAATCTATAAGAAAACTGCCGGGGATTTTTAAGAAGTTCGTTATTCTGAAATATTCGATAAACCGACGTTCGCACAACTGAGAGTTTACTGTATCGCCAAGTGCATCGATCTATTTTTTTTTTTTTTTTGCTTACTGGAAGGTGAAAACACGGAAAAACAGGCTGCCCAAGAACCGGTTTTCCTGAAGCACCCAGTTACATATTAAAAAGGCAGAACAAACAAAAGATAAAAATAAAGCTCACTCACTCACTCACTCGCTCACTCGCTCACTCACTCACTCACTCACTCCCTCGCTCACTCACTGGCTCACTCCCTCGCTCACTCACTCACTCGTTCACTCGCTCACTCACTCACTCGCTCGCTCACTCACTCGTTCACTCGCTCACTCACTCACTCGCTCACTCGTTCACTCGCTCACTCACTCACTCACTCACTCACTCACTCACTCACTCACTCACTCACTCACTCACTCACTCACTCACTCATGTCAGATGTGCATAAGTATAACAACACCTGCAGACGGGTTAGATGGTGCATTGCAGATCGACGGAAAATTAGCGTACAGGAAGACACACACCAACAGCCGAGAAAGACACAGGACAGGCCAACGTTACTAGACTGGTACAGGCGCTAACTCACATCTATTTGCAGCCACGCCAGCAAATATATGTGGAAAGGATGACATGCGATGGCATGTGAGTTCGCGCCTGACCTGTGTCTTTCTCGGTCGTTCGTGTGTGTCTTCCTGTGCGCTTGTTTTCCGTCGATGTGCATAAGTAGTTAATGTAGAATGACAAGAGACCATTCACAGTCTGCAACGTCATGCAAAAACGAGCCGCAATACACGGAATACGCCGGTGATCGAACGCAGAAACAAGAAGTTGAACTTTCTGGTCCGCAAAAAAAAAAAAAAGAATAATTATGAAGTTTTACGTGCCAAAACCACGATCTGATTTTGAAGCACGCCGTAGTGGGGGACTCCGGAAATTTGGACCACATGGTGTTCTTTAACGTGCACCTAACCCTAAGTACACGGTTGTTTTCGCATTTCGCACCCATTGAAATTCGGCCGCCCTGATCTGCAAAGTAATCATCACCTTGCGTAACCTGTTAATACCGTGCGCAAAGCTCGCCGTGGCTCTACACTGAACTTCTGCATCATAAACGCGAGAGTGAACTTGGAGAAGGCTGCCCGCTTTCATGCATACTACAAGGGAAGTATTTTGATCCAGATCATGATGCATTACAAAGACCCACATATAAAAAATAAAGAAGCTAACGTCGGCAGGTTGCTAATTGTAAATGTATAGTGCTTAACTTTGGAACACACAAGGGCCCGGCTTTGCTTTCTCGTTGACGTCCTTGTCTCTAGAATCGACGAGTTGTACAGCCAAGCGCAAGAGACCGATGCAAGGGCAGACGGTCCCGCTGTGACTTCCTTACAGCTAAAGTGAAATGCGCTAAGCGGAACGTCACCTCGACATTTCGCGCGATCGAAATGGAACCAAACACGGATATCATGTTTCAGTTTAAAATAACAAAGAGCTACTTTGCGTGATGCATTTATGCCTAGTTGACGTCTCGTACGAAATGCCTACTGTGACCACTGCAGTGGCCAAATAACTATACTTATAAGCTTAATGACTTATCTTCAAACCTTGCACAGACGATCACATAGCCGTTTCTAACGTCTTACCTTAAGCGAAAGCTGAGAAGAACAAAATGTTGAAATGAAGGCAGTGTTGACACTTGACCTCCTCTCTCTATACAAAATTTCTCAATGTGTCACTTTTCGCCAGTAAAAAAGATATTTTCCTGTCGCTTTCTTTCTTTTTGTAAGTTATAGTTATCAGAACTGCGCATTGTCATATTGAGAGTAATCACCAAGCTCAAATATGAAAGTAATGAAGTTCCCATAACTTTTCGTCATTAGATAGAGAAACAGCAGCCCATATTGCCAACACCAACTGTATTAAACGCTGTCTGTCTTTGCGCAGTAACGCAATCTTTGTATCTTGCAACTAATCATCCATTTGTCCAACATCCGTGTGCCTTATGTTGGCCATCCTACCGGGCACCGGCAAGAGGGATACAGAATGCAGAAGCCTGTAGAAGGTGCGTATGGTTATTACGTAATGTGGCACCGCTTCATGTATATTGCTTTTTCGAACTGCAGTACTGGTAAAATGCCATATATGTTTCCTTGTTTTTATTCATGACTTATACCAAACAAAAGATGGCTTTCGAAATAAGGTGAACGTTATCACAATGTGACTGTGGCCGAAACACAGAACTGTATGCTCTTCTGTCAACCCATCGTGGCCTCATGAGTGTGTTCCAACTGGACTACAGAAGCGGACAACTCGCATAACTCACAACTGCCAGAGTCACAATGATTCGTAATGGGAGCTTCGCCCTTGACCTTTCTGCGCGCTATTCATCATTATTGTCACCGCGACTGCACGCGCTATACTTGCCTACCCTCCGAAACTTTCACCCCTTTTTCTACTGCCTTAACTTTGTCTTCACCCTCTTCAACCACAATGTTATAAATTAAATGGATGTAAACATGAAAAGCGTCACCAATAAGCTCACCGTCGGCAGAGTGAAATCCGTACTCTTCAGGCCTATATTTCAGATGTGGCGAAGAAAACACGCCCGCTGGCAGAGAACCGCACCAGACTAGCAGGACGGAGAACTGCCGACGAGCCGCTGGGCGAGCACGCGGCCGCTTCGAAGGGGACACATAGAATGCACCGCCCGACAAGGACCAGAGAGAGACGACACATTTGTAAGGCAGAAAGAACGGCAAAGCCTTTCGTTCTCGAGCCGAGCTCAAATAAAGCAAGTGCCATACGCTCACGCCTATCACTAAGACGCGGGGTAACAGACGCGTAAAGCAAAAACAGTCATGGAAAGATTGACTAGCCAAGGAAGTAGACAGCGGGAACGCAGTGGGCCCACGCGCCGTCTGTTTCTATACTCGGTCTCGCTAAATGCGTGCAGCGCTGCAGAGGCTGGGGATGAACGCCAGCGATCCTTAGGCTGAAGCTGAAGGGGAGCCTTGAGCTGTTCGCATTAGCCGTGAGCTCCGAGATCATGCGCGCTGTCTGTTAAAAGCGACAGAACTTCACACGAAAATTGCTACGGCGCAGCCTGTTTATGCGCTACCTCGTTTACACATCATTAGACTCGCGGACAACAACTGTTTGGCGCTCGAGGTGCATTCGCGCCACCATCGTGCTGTCCTGCTATCAACGGCGCAAGTGCGGCCTGCACGTGGAAAGTCGACAGACGCGCGACCTGGCGCAGTGTGTTTGCCTGCAAAAAGCGACGAAGCCAAACGGACGCGCCGTCACGTCCCTGTCAGTCAGCTCTGCCGCAACCAGGGCAGTGTTCTGGCTTCCGCTGCCGGTATGAGCGTTGCGCGCTCACACGTTAGCGCTCCTGCTGAGCAGCCGTGTGCATAACCCCACACCGTGGTGCCATACACTGGCGTGAGCGGAACGGACGGTACTAAATCTCGTTGCTTTGGGCGCCGACAAACGTCCATTGTTTCCCTTCGGTCTTATCTCGAGCAACGTCGAGGTGCGAAGCCTGCAACGCCGCTGGCACGCCTCTCGTCCCGCCAGCGTTCCGAGACGGCTTCACAATGTATGTATGTATGTATGTATGTATGTATGTATGTATGTATGTATGTATGTATGTATGTATGTATGTATGTATGTATGTATGTATGTATGTATGTATGTATGTATGTATGTATGTATGTATGTATGTATGTATGTATGTATGTATGTATGTATGTATGTATGTATGTATGTATGTATGTATGTATGTATGTATGTATGTATGTATGTATGTATGTATGTATGTATGTATGTATGTATGTATGTATGTATGTATGTATGTATGTATGTATGTATGTATGTATGTATGTATGTATGTATGTATGTATGTATGTATGTATGTATGTATGTATGTATGTATGTATGTATGTATGTATGTATGTATGTATGTATGTATGTATGTATGTATGTATGTATGTATGTATGTATGTATGTATGTATGTATGTATGTATGTATGTATGTATGTATGTATGTATGTATGTATGTATGTATGTATGTATGTATGTATGTATGTATGTATGTATGTATGTATGTATGTATGTATGTATGTATGTATGTATGTATGTATGTATGTATGTATGTATGTATGTATTTTTCTTTTTCGTTCTTTCAGTTCATTCGTTGGCGGCGTACTAAAAAACATCAGTCTCAGAGAATAAAGTAACATAATATTTTCGATATAGTAAATTTGCGATGACAAATACTCAAGGTTAATATTATGTAGGAAATTGCAAACACGCTTGAAACACGATGACGAAGCTTTATACAGATGCACGTAATGAGAGGAATCTACTATGTCGGCAGATCGCGTAAAGAGAAGCATCAGGTTAGCCGCTAGTAGCCTTTGTGTTGAACTCTGTAGTGATTGCGCTAGTTTTCCGATTGCACGATTTTGCCGCTGTATATTGCACGAGTTTGCCGCTAGCAGCCTTTGTGTCGAACCCTGTAGTGATTGCACTAGAAAGCTCTATTGCAGCGGTCTAGCGTAAGCAACGAATGGGGGTTCACAGTGCGAACCCGCGAAACGTTTACAGCCTATACGCAAGTCCTATGAGTGCGCTGTAGTAAAACTGTAACACTGTTCACTATTTCAGATACAAGTGCAACAATAACAGACAACCATAAATGCCTTGCTTACAGCATAGAGCTTGGCGTGTAGCTTCAAAGGAAAGTAGCGCAAGTACAGCACAGGTAAAAGGAAGCACACGAATGAAATAAACCATGTGGTTTAGCGTTCCAAAACAGCTCACCGAGTATGTCCTACATGTCCTCTACCGGAGGACTCCAGATTATTTCGATTACCAGTGGCTCCTTACTTTGCCGCTGAATTGGATTTTACAAACTTTAATAAAGGTCCTGCAGGACGCACGTCAGCGCGCAGTGGCCGTCTCCCACGCAGGGACCGACAGGGCGACCTGGCGGCCGCTGCGCGAGCCTGCTGGACGCCCCATTTTGCCACTGAAGTACGTTTTCTTTTTGTTTGCATGTAGACCTCATCGGAATGCGGCCGCCGTGGCCGTGGATCGGAATCGAACCCGCGACATTGTGCTGGGTAGCAGAAAGCCAAAGCCACTGATGTCATTTAGCAAGAGGTGATTAGTGACTTGCCCTCTTATTTACGATTGTGATCGATACAACAAGCCAGCAAGGCACCTTTAATAACGCGGATGGTGCTTACACTGAGAGCACGGTGATGGTGATAATTTATTGGCATCTCATTTGAAAGGGGCGTTGACAAATAGTCACGTAGCCTGCTTGAGCTAATCAGGTATGCTGTACATTTTTTAAAGCGCCGCTCTTACCGGCCCGTTCCTGCAGCGAGCGTCGGCGGCAGTGGCGTAACCAAGCGAACGAGCACAGCAGCGAAAGATGAAAGAGCGAACGCGGAGCGGCAGATAAAAGACGCGAGCCGCGAACGGCAGAGACCAGTGAGAGTGGCCCCTTCAGTGAAGTGTGCGCGGTAAACTTATTTCATGCGGAACCGCCCGACCGCTCGATGCGTACTCGTATCTGGTCTCAGCCGGACCGCTCGTTTCGTACTAATATAATCTTCTCGCGTCCGCTCTCGTTCGCGCTTGTTTGGTTTGGTTGGATTGGTCTGGTTGGCGCGTGTTTCGGTTTCCATGGTTCGTGATTGTTTTGTAATCTGATCGTGCGCGCGACGTGAATTGTTTAGTACTTTCTGGAAGCCAAGCGGCACCAGCGATTACTCTGGAACCACTGACGAGTCATGTATAAGAGCCGACGCACTTGACCTGCAGATCAGATTTTCGACTGTTGCCGACTCTGCTACATGTCTCTCTCAAATTCCTTGCTTCAATATATTGCGAAATGAAAACACGTATAGGCTGCGCTCAAATTTCGCATTAGGGAGTATCGTAATCTTCATTCTAGCATTTTGTATGCATCTCCTTAATATTTTTTCTCTTCCTTAAAAATTACATATCTACCTTGTACCGCCACCTATGCTCGTAACGGATCCGGTCCCATCTATCTCTTCTCTGCTTTTTTTTTTCACCACCACTCCAAACGTCTCTTGCTTCTCTCGACTGCTGACCGGTTGATGCTTTCGCCCAGTTTAAATCCAAGCGCTTCTGGAAGGTGTGCGTTACCTACGGATCTCGCTGGGTGAATACCTTCGCATTGCATTAGGAATGCTGAGTGCTCTCCGAACTTTTGCTGCAGCAGACACATGTCTCATCTTGTTGCGAATATTTGCCCCGATATGATTCTGTCCTTAGGCAACCAAGTCGAGCCTCAAATAGCAAGGCACTGCCTTTTGTGTTATCGTACAAATTATCCCTTCTAATTTCTTTCTTCCCATTCTTGTAAATCTCTATGGTCTTCTTTGTTTACACTCTTTGCATCCAATTTACTGTCTCTGTTTCTCTCACTTCCTTTTGGATGGCCCCTGGTTGTCTATTTAGACTTTCAATTAAGCTGTACTTGGTTGCCAACTTTCTTGACCTCTTTTTCCATTCTGTGTGCACGCTTTTAAGGTATAGATACTTGTGCACTTTACCCGCCCATTTATTTTAATCCATGTTCCCGAGTCTTTATTCGAAACTAATGTCGCTCTGCGCTTCTCTGACTTAAAAAAAACTCATGTCAACCTTCACTGCCTCATTTGTGGCTTTACCGCGGGCTCTTAAATCCAACCGGCCTACCGATCTTTGGTTAATTTCCAATTCCGACAAGGTATCCTATATTATGCCCAGAATGGCATTTGCCAGCGTCAGCGCTGGCACCACAACTCCTTTCAAAATTCCACGCACCGCCTGATACTTATTGTGGCCCCAAAGTGCTCTGTTTCATTACTGCTGCATTCCGCTCCCCCTTCATTTTCAGCTTATCTTGGTGGGTGCGTCAGTAAACCATTGCTTCGTTTTCTGTATACGCCCAGGTAGTTTACAGCTTGACAATGGAAGCCTTCTATCCTTGCTTCGACGGATGATGATGTAGTTAGGACACCTTTATAGACTTCGCCGCATTACTTTGTATTAACCAAAGCATAGACATCTGGCGGGGCAAGGGCAATGCGAAAGGAAAGGGTGACATAATTCAGTCTCGGAATCCGGCGAATCCGCAAACCGTCTGCCTCTAAGAGCAAGGACCGGTCGTCGGATGCAGTCGCGGCTGGCTCCGCTGCAGCGAAGAACGAGAGCCGAAATAAGCATTCGGGAATGCGCCGAGGGAAGCAAGGGAAAGTCGCGCCCAAAACAGCGATCCGCCCCGCGTCGCAAGCCACAGTCCTCTTCCACTTGCAGAGCACAAAGGTGCCGCCCTCAGAGTCGACGCGCGGACAGACCGACACGCTGTTGAGACCAGAGCCCACACGCGTTGGGCGCACGGCGGGTATCAGCGTTCTGAGTCATGCATCTGAAATCGAGATAAGGGAAAAGCTACGCCGTAATATAGAAGCATGCTTGC
Source organism: Dermacentor andersoni (assembly GCF_023375885.2). Classification (NCBI taxonomy): domain Eukaryota; kingdom Metazoa; phylum Arthropoda; class Arachnida; order Ixodida; family Ixodidae; genus Dermacentor; species Dermacentor andersoni. The sequence goes on from NC_092824.1 coordinate 117,281,879, forward strand.
TCCTCGTTTACTTGACTCCCGGCGATGTCGGAGAGAGACAGACCGGAATAATTTATTATAAACTGCAGACGTCCGCGGAAGTTCTACAGCGAAGCCACAGAGAGGAATGATGGCGCTGCTTTTAGGAACGCCGCCAAGACGTCTTGGCTGGGTCGAACATCTTTCCCGGGCGGCCATCCACAGGGACCGAAGTTCTTTCGACCGAGGCGGTGGAGCAGAATACACGGTGTGCGACCACACCCGACGACCACAGCTGCTGACGGTGCGCGAAGTGGGCTTTCGTGTGGGCACCGTCGCGACGCCCCGGAGTGTGAGGACGGCCGTTCTCTTCTGTTCTGGCAGCGCCACCAGTGCTACGTGAGACTCCCGTCCCACTGCATTAAAACAGTTTCGGTCACGCGCGGAGCACACCTCGCTAGCACAAATGAGTGCAGAGATCACGGAATGCAATAAAACACTGGTGTTGCCAGTTCCTAGGCGTCAACAGTGTCCAAAGTTTCTTCCATTGCCACGCCTCACTGGTTCCCAAGGCCGAGAATAGCGCCGGCAGCTCTAAAAAAGCGCTTACGGGGCGAGCGGCTTATTCCAGACAGCGACGCCAGACAAGCCGAGACGGCATCGCTCGCTGTGGGGCGATAAGACGAAGGCTGCGCGTGCGGGAAAGAAAGGGCGCCCGCGTGATTGTGTCTGTGCGCGGCCGCGTCCGCCGCAGTGATGAATGGCTCGCGATAGGCCACGAAAGACGCGCAGCGGGGTTGTTCAACCTGCAGCGGGAGGGCCACAGAACACGGCGGCTGAGGAAAATGTAGGTGTATATTTAGACGGGACAGAATCCCGCGACGCCAGCGGCAGCGACATCAGCATCAGCCGGGCAGGAAACTATCCAAAGGCGGGCCCGCCTCCTTTCCACATCGCTCAGTGCCTTTCTGCACCTGTCGTCCTGGCCGTGGCAACAACACAACAGTAGAGCCTGTTTGTTTCACGCCTGCAGTGAGTGGGCAGCGGTTTTACTCAATCCAAAAAGAAAAACGGCAACTTCAAGAAATGAGACGAAGCAAATGGCAGCACTAGGACGAATTATAGCTGACTCTATTTACAATGCTGGTAATTTCGTGCACACTACGATGCATATGTGTCATATTTGTTGAAAATTTGACAGACTGTACTCGTCGTCTACCAAGATTTGTGCAAGGAATGCATAGCTTGTAGGTACATTATTCGCCAGGTACTAGAGTCATGCAGTAGTGTGTCATGAATCGCAGCACTTCCGTCTTTTCTTTGATCGCAACTGTTTTTTTTTCTAGTTTTATCCTGCTGTTTCTACTGCCCTTCCGCTTGTCTTACTGTATATAGGGTGCTGGGAGAACAAAGTTGGATCCCACCAAAGCGCACGTAATTATTGTCTATGTGTGAGCTACTAGGCAGCAGAGCAGCCCCCGTCAGCAAAGTGCCGGAGGATTCGCGAAGAAGGACGGCGTGACCCCCCCATTCTCCCTCAGCCAGCAACTAAGGCCAGAAACGTGAGGCTTAGTTGGCTAGCTACCGCGTGTTCACGGCGGCACACTGCCCGTTTCAGTCACCCAGTGTTCCAAGAAAGCTTTCTGTGCCCGGGAATGAGCTCGACGACGCTGCTGAGTCAAGGATGGTCCCTCTCACCGATGGCAGCGTGATAAGTGTCCCCTTTCGTCAGACGTGACGCAAAATGCGTGCTTCGCGATGTCGCACGCGATGCGGCTGCATGCGTCTTTGTGGCTCTAGCCAAATGACAACCGAGGCTTTCCTTATGGACATGACCCAATACTTGCCTTCCTGTCTGCTGCTTATCACAAAAAGAAACCTTGCAACTGCAACATTCTTTAGTGGTGTACTAAACAAAATAGGTTAAAGGAGTTTTTAAAAAGTTACTTGGAAAAGTATGGGTTATAAAGGCACATTGTGTCACACTTCTACGGCTTCAGCACACTTCATTTATGTTCGGCTGTTGCATATGTACAGTGTATATCTATTTATATTCATCATTATAACAAGAGCTGCAATTATTTTGTTAGTGTTGTTTCTTTTCCGATAATGGTGAAAGTTGTGGATCAGTAGCACGCATGAGGCATACGCCAAGACATAATTTGCATCGGTTCGCCTGAAACACGTCTGTACACATCTTAGCGTGGATGATTTCTAGAATATTCTTAAAATATATTACTGGCAGAATGGTCCACTGATTTGTCGCTTAAATGCCAACATCACGGGAGTATTCACGTGAAATAATAAACATTTTTAAAGAAATATTAATCTGTCTAGAATATAAAGCAATATCAACCATAAAGGAAACGCTGAGAAAATGCATTAGTAATGTTAACCAAGCTATGTTTCTTCTCTCTATACATCCGCCGTGGTTGCTCAGTGGCTATGGTGTTGGGCTGCTGAGCACGAGGTCGCGGGATCGAATCCCACCCATGGCGGCAGCATTTCGATGGGGGCGAAATGTGAAAACACCCGTGTACTAGATTTAGGTGCACATTAAAGGTGGTCGAAATTTCCGGAGTCCTGCACTACGGCGTGTCTCATAATAGGAAAGTGGTTTTGGCACGTAAAACCTCATAATTAAAAAAAAAGTCTATTTCTCTCTCTAAGTTTTGTTTTGTAGGTAATATAATTGGAAAACAAATTCATTTCCCATGTGAGGCCTTTTCGGTGTTCTACGAGTTTCGAACGGTCCTGCAGACGACTATTTCTCTGCTTTATTCTACATAATAAAACATCGGCATGCTTAGGCCAGCAGATCCTGCTTATCTCTCGAAACTTTTAATTTCAACTCGGTTCTCGAAGAGCCACAGCCACTCCGGAAGTTCGACGGAGACCAGAATGTTCCAGTTGCTGCGGCTTAAATATGCAGAGGCAGTGCGCTGGTCCTAAAATAATTCCAGCGCCGTCGCAAGCCCGAAGCTACGTTTGCGGTCCTAACTATAGAGGCTGGTCTGCGCGGCACGGCAGCGAACGTCCGGCATGCTGCAAGAAAGCGCGCTTCGCGAAGGCACTCTGCACACGCCCCACTGCGGGTTTTGCGCACGTAACCCACTTAGGGTGCCGTGTGCACCCGTTGAAACCACGTGCGCTCCGCCATGCCGGCACCTGTCGGGAAACACATTTCCCATTAGTGATACATTTCAAGGTGATATCTAGTCAGAAATGACGCTGAGGATCGATTAACTGAATGCTGTGAGCACGATGTAGCTCACCGTCGAGTCTCGAAAGCGCCCGAAAATCGGACGCTAGAGCCGTTTCCGCGACCACTTATTAGCCGGCACGGTACCGTCTGGAGGCAGCCATCTTTGACAGCAGTGGCGGAAGTTGCCGGAGCTGGTATGAGGCTTAACAGCGCGTTGCAGTGTTCTGATATCGCTCACTGACAAAGCAGAGGAGGGGCAGGCACGATATAAACTCAAGGGCTGAGGTCTCAGTAACTGCAGGTGCCAGGCTTGGACACCTGACCCCATGGGCGTCGCCATCTTTGAAGCGCTGCGCGAGAAGCACTTTCGCAGAGGCGGTGAGAGGGGCGTGGCGAAGGCACTCACCTTTGCTACTCGACAAAAAAACTCGTCGATGGCGCGGTGCAGTCGATCAAAGCACCACGCGCTCTCCTCGAATCAGAGCGTGGGCCGCTCGTCGGTCGGTCGGTCGGGCGGGGAAGTTTCGCGGGGGTCAGCTCGGGCACGGTACGCGACGCACACAACACACGCACACAACACACGAAGGAAGGAAGCGAGACACAGGTCCCCCCTCTCGCACCGGCGAGGAAAAAGGGAGAGCCGCAGCCGGAACGCGGCACTAAACCCCCGCGCAAAACGCCTACCAAAGGAACTTGTGCGTCTCCCGCCCTTCGTGCTGGACTCCCTTCCGGTCCTTCCCCCCCACGCTCTCACCCGTAGCGCTGGCACGCACCAGAACGCCAGACGACAGAGCGTCCACGTGGAGGAGAAAAGCCCAACCAAAAAGACTCCCTCTAAGAGAGCCGACGAGGAGGGTTAAACTTCTCTTGCGGTCCCCAGAGGTGAAGGGAAAGGGTACGGAGCTGTCTGGCTGAAAGCAGAAAGGGAGGGGAGAGAGAGAGACAGAAAGAAGAAAAAGATGGGAACAAAATTTCGTTCCTGGCTAGTAGAAGTGTCAAGCCCGAGAAACGGTCCCAAAAGCCGGGCCCGCACGCGTCCTGCGCGCCCTCCACCGGAGGAGCGCGCGTTATCTAATTTTAAGCACGCGTCGAGGAAGCGGCACAGCGCCGTGCGTGCATAAGACGAGTCGAGGGCCACCGAAAGGAACTTGGTGTACCTCCGCTCGGTCTGCTGAGGATCTGTCTCTTTAAGCGGTCATTGACTATGACAAAGACTCTGTAACTTATCCGTCTCCCCCCCCCCCCCCCGCCACCTCCCCGTAAAGGTTCCGTTACAATGTACTCTGAAACGCGCAGTAAAAAAAAAGAATTTTTTTTTCTTTCTCTACGGGTTCATGTCATTGCACTAAAACAAGCAGAGACGATATATAATGGCTGATGTGCCCGAAAATTTTAGTTGAAGCGCCTAGTGGAAGCACAATTGAACGTCATCTACCTTGATACCCGATTGCATTTCTTGGGAAGTAGCAGTTATGGCGTCACAATGAAACAAGACGACACCCACCACTGTAAATGTGATTTGATTAGGGACCGACGGATGTCGGCCCGCCTTCAGCAGCGAAACTTTTTTATTTTTTACAGTTTGTGTTACAAATTGTATGTATCTGCCCATTCTGCAGGGAAGGAAAGAAGAAAGAAAGAAAAAGAAAAGCGAGCCGCAAAAGACACAGACGGCTGCCGCCGTTGCTGAGTGCTCTCAACCAACCGAGTGACTCGTCGAGCTAGAGCCGTCGGTTGTACCGCGCGCTTGTACGCGGTGTGCCTACCGCCAACCTCGGGCGCGTGCGCGTGGACGACGTCAGGAAGCGGCTCGCCCGCTCGCTGCTCGAAATACTACTTCGGAAATAACCACGCGCGTCCCAAGCTGCAGCAAGCAGCACGAGAAGCGGTGACGGTGAACGAAAACAGAGGCAGCTCGAAACCCTCCCTCCTACTCTCGGGAGGACGAGAGGAGGACGGGCGAATCGGAGACAGGGGAGAGGCGCGCGTCTAAGAAAGGGAGCAACCGGTAACTCTATCCCGGCTGAGAACTGAGAGAATGAGGGTAAGCGCTTTGACGCCGGCAGCCAAAGCGCCTGAGGAGATTGCAGCTGGCCTTATAAGACAGCGCCCGGCTCCCCCCGTCCTCTTTTTAACGCACCCTTACTGGCTACGGCGGCCGCAAGCTCTCTCCAGTTTTCTGGTTCTCCAACGCGAGTTTTTTTCTCCAAAAAAACATCCGCGTTTCTGGGTTTTTGCTTACAAAAAAAAAAAAGTGTTCTCATACGACTGCAGCAGGCGAGTGACCCAGAACTGACTCTGTTCTCTCCTCCTCTTTTAGGATACTTTTCTTTTTCCTTTGTTTAGCTTCGGCAGTTCGCCATGATGAGGAGGGGAAAGCCATAGCTCACTTTTACTTGGTTCGGGCCAAGCTCGACTTTTCGAAATCAGCTGTTCTCCTCTCCTCCGTCTTACTTTTCTCGTGGCCCATTTCTGCCTAGTTCGGGTCGCGATCTTTTAAAAAGAGAAACTAAGGAAAAATAGGAGCCATTGTCCAACACACACGGCTGGCCTCAGTGTTTCAGCCTAGGGCACTGTTTCCGCGCTGTTCCCACGGCCGGCTACCCTCCCTCCACCTTCTCCCTCCCTCTCTCTCCTCGTTGAATTCGCTGTTCCTTATTTTGTTTCCCAGGCCTTCTTCTTCTTCTTTTTTTTTTGCAGGTCTGACGAGCGGGTATCATGGGGCTTGGCGGAAATGGCTCCTCTTTGTGCACAGTCGCCGAGGCACGCGCACAAGGCCGAGATAGTTTTCCGTCGCGGCAGATTAACGGCTGAAGGAGAGAGCAACCTTTCGCTCGGTTTCCATCCGCATGCATCCTGTTACGTAACAACGCCCTAAGGTGTTACTGGTGCACCCGAACGTTTGCCTGGCACCGTGCGGAAGAAGAAGAGACGGTTATGCATAACGCAGTGAGCAGCGAAAATGCCGCTGTTACTGGATACTCTACCAGCATTTAATAGCATGACATCAAAACCTGCAATGAGAGGCTGCAATAGAGAGATGAGCGTTTATTTGATGAAAAGCAGAGATGTATGCCTGATGGTTAGCGGTCCTCCAGCCTGCTAATTTGCCCAGAATGAGAAGATGAGACAAAGAGAGGCATCAGGAGTGATGATGAGAAGTGGCAGTAGGGTGTGACTGCAGATACCTACGTGTGTGAAGAACCCATTTAGAGCATTGTATCTAGGCCTGCGTTAATAAAAAAGAACCTAAGAAACCTGCAATAACCTGCACAACCTACGCGGGTCATATATATATATATATATATATATATATATATATATATATATATATATATATATATATATATATATATATATATATATATATATATATATATATATATGACCCGCGTAGGTTGTGCAGATTACAAAGTCAGTTTAAGAGCGTGCGGCCAAAAAACACCCGTGTACTTAGATTTAGGTGCACGTTAAAGAACCCCAGGTGGTCGAAATTCCCGGAGTCCTCCACTACGGCGTGCCTCATAATCAGAAAGTGGTTTTGGCACGTAAAACCCCATAATTTAATTTTTTTTTAAGATTTGTGACAGCACGAACGAAAAAAAAATATTTCACAAGCAGAACTTAGGTCTATGTGTAAGCCTTATTAGCAATAAATATAATTAAGCACAGTGGAAAACTAGTAAGCTCCTAGTGTATTTTAGGCTCCCTTCAGTGTGTTTGTGTGATCGATTTGTGTACATATTTCTGCGTGTTCTTCGTTATCATTTTCTTTCTAGTTCGCGTCAGCTACTTCCTATTATCATGGTTGTCATGCTTTAGCTTGCAACAAGACGCCCCTGATTTTTCGAACTTTCATGCTGCTTTCCCATCTTCGATAACAATGCTGGCCCACCATAACCAGATCGTACGCGAACACGCCGCGAACACCGTATTACATTCTTACATGGACGCAAATAGCACCGATTGCTATACACATCGTGTAAATAGCTATAAAATGTATAAATAGCAGGGCAGGATTGATCAGCGCCATTCGATTTAACGATCGCTGGTTGTGACTGCCCCTACAAGTCAATTAAGTGTTGTGTAACTTTTCAAAAATGTTCGACACGACAAACAGTTTGGTTCGGCCTGTTCATCACCTTCATATGTGTTCTTACGTGGGTACCGTCACCGCAACGTGACAATACTATTTATCATCGAATACCCAGAATAGCATGACAGGCCATCGGCCCGGCTAACATTAGTAGCTAGTCATCAAATTCAGCATATATGTTTTTCTCGTTCCTTTAGTTTCCAGTCCGTCATGTAACAATTGTTTCTTTTTTTTTTTTGTCCTTCTTATTGCATTGCTCAGTTCGGTATACATAAAACGCATATCATTCTTTTTTTTCTTCTTAATTTCAAGCAGAAAGAAATCCATGTGACGCAAGTTAATCCGCAACAATTAAGCACAGAGATGTGGGAGTAGTAGGTGCGCAGCTTTTCGATCTAGCCGGTGTTTTAAAGCTGGCTTTGTTGCATTACTCCGCTGCAACATTGAAAGCAAGCTTTGCCGAGCACCTCCATCACTCGAAATTGAGGTTAAACTAGCTTATATATATATATATATATATATATATATATATAACATGTGTAACTTATGTTTAACAAATCAGTGCAGGACGCGTTGTACCTGTAGAAAAACCTTCTCTGATATGAAAATTTACGACAAGACACACCCTTAAAAAATTCCACTCGCGAGTCAGCGTTTGCGTATGCCTTTTATCACGACTTCACCTCTTCGCACTGGTTCCGGGGACCAAAATTAAGCTTAACTTGACGTTACGAATAAGGGGGCGAGACCAGTCGCCGTAGGGATCGCAGCCGTCGACACGCACGCCACAGTCGCCGCGCCGGCGGGGAGCGTGCGGCTTGAGCTGTCGCCAGAGAGCAGCTGCACTGGAGCATGTCGGGCAGGTAGCGCGGTGGGTGCTCCCGAAAATAGAGACGGCCGGCAGCCGCTTCCCCTAGTAAAAAGATAGCCGATGACATCAGCACAGCATGCGCGCGGAGCCCCCATTTCTGGACCACGGCGCGACCGGCTCGTTCTGCCGCTTATACGGCCACGCCCCCCTTCTCGCACGAAGGGCCACCGCTGGTCTCGGCGCGACGCCCTTGCGAGTGTCGTTTACCCGCGTCGACGCCAAGCGGACCGCTAGCTCCACCTGGCGTTGGTATATGTGCGCGTCGGTAGATGGCGCTGGCACATACGACAGCACGCTCTCTTTTTTCTCTCCTCCTCCTGGTGCTGATGATTTACTGGCATCCCCTTTGAAACGGAGCGGAAAAATAGTCAACTAGCTTGCTTGATTTAATCAGCTATGCTGTACATGTGTCTCATTATAGCATTCTTGTACAGAGTTTTGTATCCTTTCTATGTTGTAGTGCACCATCTGTCGACTTTGTTTTAAGACGTCGCGGGTATTCGGATTGAGCGCTGTGGAGTGCTGGAAAAGTTCAGGCTGCCCATTTTAAGAAAAAAGGAAGAAGCTAGAAGCTTTACGAAAGGAAAAGTACTTTACAAGCCCTCGCGGCGTGCCCTTTAGCACTGATGCCTGCAATGAACAACTATAGTTACGTTCAGAGGATGCTATCCACATTCAAACGCCGGGCGATTTTTTCACTGTTGTGCAGAGTGACGTTAAGCGTCGGGGGTATTTTGCTGCCATAACAACACTTGTACACGTTACAGAAAAGTGGCTGATTACAATTACAATTACTTCACTCAAAAATATAATTGGTTAGGGCTACCAATTACTACCCCGCAATATTAACTGGCCAGTTACTAAACTGTAATTGATTGTTCTTACGGTGCTTTACTCCCCACCTTTATAAACATCGCACAATTAAATTGAACGGCCTGACCTGGCTCCTACAGTGCGTGCCCTGCAGTCCTTCGTGCGTTATCTTCACAAACGAGTGCCTTTCAAAATTTTTATGGGGCAGTTTCCGCTGTTTTCATGTGAAAACATCAGCAGCGACACTGGAAACTCACTTAGTGTGCATGCTAGAGGGAAGGACAGTGTTGAAACGCGCGGACTATAGTCACGGAGTGGGGCCCTCTATATTCCATTACCATTCGGTTCTCCACAATAGAGGTCAGCGTAATTTGACTCATTTTAAGTCCTCCGATTGCCACTTCTGAAATGGTCGAGCTGATCCATTTCATTCCTACAATTCCAGTAAATGAAATGCTTTCTCTAAATTTGTTTACTACTTGCGCTTGCGTGTTACAGTAACTGAAAACATTTTAGAGCGGAGTTCTTAGACGCCCGTTCCTGCGGCGAGCGTCGGCGTAACCGAGCGAACGAGCACAGCGAACGATGAAAGAGCGGACGCGGAGCGCGAGATGAAATACACGTGTGTGTGTATGCGTGCGGGCGTGAGATGAAATACGTGCGTACGTATGCGTGCGTGCGTGCGTGCGTGCGTGCGTGCGTGTTTTACGATATCCTTGGCTTTGGGTTTTCCCACGTTCTAATCTAAACAGCTTATTGAAGAGACAAGCTGCAACAGGTGACGCAGCTTTGGGCACGTGAATTTGGGCGGAAAATTATGCAGGAAAATTATAATCCGCTCTGATCGTGTACAACAGTGCCCCCCTCCCTTCCTTCTATTCCTATAAATAAAGCCCGTGCTTCTACAGCAGTACTCTATTCTAGCGTTTGCACCGTGAGGTGTGCCTCGCTCATTTGGTAAATTTCTCTATTTGATTCTACTTGATGGCAATGGAAAGTACAGTCGGGGATGACAGTCTCTTCTCCTGCATTCTTATTGTACTGAACAGATCAGAAAGCATAAGAAAAGACAAATTTGTCCTCCTTTCTCCTGTACGTCATAAGCACCCGGTGTATTTTATAGTAGCTAGGCTGCCATGGCATACTTATCCTGGCGGCGGCAACAAATATGGCTGAACGGGCACCACTGGTCAACAACAACAAAAAGTACTAATCTATCCAGCTCTAGGAGCTCGTAGCCTCGTAACCTGCCGCCAAAAGCGAGACCGGGCCTTTATCAGGGCACCTGAGGCTCCGCCGAAGTCTACACTGCCGGATGCTGAAATCGATGGTTTTGTGAACAAGGTACAGAAGCCAAAACATCTAACACTTATTAAAAGCACTTTTTCTGTCTGCGTCCTTCTATTTCTTTTCACCTGCCGGCTGCTCACAATGGGCTCTCATTTGGAGCTACAACTACTGTGGCTATTGTACTACAACACAACAGTGGATAGCCATTCAAGTCAAGATAGTCAGTCAGCCAAGTCAAGTCACGTCAGTCAGTGAGTCAGTCACTCAGTCAGTTAGTTAGTTGTTAGTTACACTCCCAAGAAATTTCAGACGCGCGATGAATTCTCGCAGTTTGAAGAGCTGTTAAAACATACGTACTGAGCGTTGCGGAAGTTTCTCATAGCTAACACTCAGCATATTGTCGCAAGGTCAATTCCAGCAGTAAGAGCCATTTTCCGGAATACTGAGCTTGGGTCGGCGGCCAGTTCAGCTACTGTGCCGAATTCTGCGACGCCACCGTCTTTCATGACCAAGATCCTGCAAGAGAAAGAGCCAAACAGCGTCGTCATCATGATCAGCGGGATTAAGTACAGAGAACGCAAACTCTCGCTCCCCAGTAATCTGCTGTTATCTCTTGCTCCAACCAACTATACTATACTGGCGATTTGCCTAAACTCGCCTTTCTAATAAATCTCGTCTTCCGCGTCTGACTTCTTTTATTTCTTTGATATTCACTATGTGCAAGAGACTGCGCCATCCTAAAAATTGCTGCAAAAGCCAACTTCCTATTACAGCATTTAATACGAAGATACAAACACGCGCCTGATCAAAAGCTAACTCCAAGACACTCTGGATATCAGCTTACCAGGGGCACGATATACGACAGCCGGAAACGGTTAATGCCGGAATATCCGATGTGCTTTGGTTACCAATCATAGACGATTCTATTTGCGTGAGCGCCGATATGTATGAAGCAGTTACACTAAACACTAACGATGTCTGTCCAACCATTTTTACCCATCCAGATCAAGCATAGTACAGTGAATCATCACTGCAATAAGGAAAGGCCGATGTTAACCGTCCACCATGGCAGCACTCGAGCACTTCCGTCCACAGCCACGGAACCTTTGTCCGACAGCGCCCTCACCTGTCGCATGCGAGCACCGTGTGCAGCCGGTGGGCGACTGTGATGACGGTGCATGCGGCGAAGCTCTCTTGTATCGTCCGCTGCACGATCCGGTCCGTGTCGCCGTCCATGCGCGACGTGGCCTCGTCCAGCAGCAGAACTCGCGGGCAGCGAAGCAGCGCTCGCGCAAGACACACCAGCTGACGCTGTCCCACACTGCAGGGTGGGAGGAAACTTCTGTTGTCGTAACATCGCTCTTACAACGGCCTTGACGTGCTCGATTTGTCTAATTCACTATACTGTCACTTTCGTTTAGGTTATAAGCTACCAACGTTTTTCAACAGCTGTACTTTTTGATGCAGTATACTACCTGAGGTTATCGGCCCCGTCTTCAATATCCATGAGGAGGCCGCTTGGATGCCGGGATACGAAGTCAAACAGGTGCGCTTTCTTCAGTGCCTCCCAGAGCTCCTCGTCTGAATGTCTCCGCAAGGCATCGAGGTTGTCGCGAAGGCTCCCCATCATCAGGTACGGCTCCTGCCGACAGCCCGACGCATAATAGTCAGAGTGCCCTGAGACTCGGTGTCGTAAAAGAAACTGTTACAGCTAATTCTGCGTAACACTTCGATGCAGCTGCTTTCTCGCTATTCATATTTAAAACAGCGCCAAGAAACACGGACAAGGGAGGACGCAGGACACAGCGCTCGTCCTGTGTCCTCTCTTGTCCGTGTTTTTTGGCGCTGTTTTAAATATGAATGATCCGTACAAACTAGCTCGCACCCAAACCCTTCTGATTCTGTCTCTCTTATTTGCTGATCAGTCTCTCGTGTAGGTTTTTCTCCACAGAAAACGACTAATGCTGGTTTCAGCTCCTTTTAGCCCCTTTACCCCTTTCATGCCCGAACACATTCGAGAGGAGTGGTCGTGCCCTGTCACTCAAATAAATGCACTGTTGACATCTCTATCGAGTTCGAGCCAGCATCCTATCTTCTCTGCCCTTAGTCTCGAGACTGCAGTGCGGTGCACCGAGGAAGCTGCCAGCTGCACGTGGAAGATGAGGTTCCATTGTATTCCAAGAGCACACAATTTTTATCTCTGTATCCGCCAAGTAAATCTATTTCCTAATTATCATAAACGTTGTACCGCACCCTGATTTACGTTTTTCGTTTAAAGTTTTTCTCTCTCCCTTGGCTTCTTGGCCAATCCCCATTAGTGGGCAAGTGATACAAGTGAGGAGCAAGCAAGCAAGCAAGCAACCAAGTACCGTAGAGTTTCTTACTATAGCATCTAGAGAGAATCTAGCGTCACCGTCTATGGCAGTTTCCTCGCGCTGCGCTGTCATGGGAACGACGGTATATGTGTCTGCGAGGCTTGTGCTGGCTGGTGTTGTAATAGGCTTCGTCTAAAACATGGATATGGCTACACAAATAACGCGTTATTAAAGTAAAATCGTCATAAAATGTTTTTATTCAGCATATTACATCTTTCAATGAAGTTTACTCACCTACAATGCATGATCAAGCGAAGAAAAGCAAGAACAGACGACAAACTTCCAAAGCGAGGGCGAATCTTGTCGTCTGTCTTCCAACTTTAGCGGCCCGCTGATACTTTTTACGTTTCATATCATTGTACATGCAATAACAAGCTCTCATAATTAGACAAAACATATTTTTCTGTTATAATAAAGCTAAGACAGCTTTTTATTGCTGTTTTAGTAGAACATGAATCATTGTGACAGACGAAACGGTTCTTGCCAGGCGCGTCTTCAAGGTGTCCTGGCGAACGGTGCCAATCTGTGAAGTCAATACCGGCATTCCCATGCATACCATGGCGCAGCAGCACCAGGTTTCCATCTAGGTAATATAGTGAGAAACTGTATGCCAAGTACAAAGTGCCTGCCTCGGATCACCTGTGGAATGACGGTGAGCGCAGATCGCAGGGTGCTTCGGGGAACAGAGGCAATGTCAACACCATCGATGACGATGCGGCCCCGCGACGGCCTCAGTACTCGAAGTAACGAGAGAATGAGCGACGACTTGCCGGCTCCTGTACGACCCACCACGCCTACCTGCAGCGGTGATGGTTCAGGATTTTTTTAACGAAGACAGATCTGCTAAACCGTGGTAGTAATGAGAACTTATGTTGCTCTAATACGGGCGTATCGCACCCACCAGAAACTTGCCTTCTCACGAGCTTTTATAACAAAGGAGACGTTGATAAGAACTTGCGGCAGGACACCTGGCTTGTAAGACGTTGAGAAATCGTCGAATACGATCTCTCCTTCGACAGGCCAGGCACCCTGTGCGTCTGTTGAGTTATCAGCAGCGACCTTCTTCCCTTTTTGTGGTTTATGTGAGTCGTCTTTGTGGCCAGTGTCCTCCTGTGGGCACAACAAACGCGACAAAATGGATGGCAAGTCGCCGAAAGATGGCAATATATGTTCGGCGCAGTGAACCGTCCCAGTAGATTCCACCAAAATGTATCAGTGTTTAAAGCTCCCCTACAAGCACGAGTTCAGTCACACACACGCAAGTATTAAGTGATTCTCGCTGTAGGCGGCTAACATCGTGCATGGTTATTGTGGCCTTACATTCGCTTTTAACTTTTGGGAGGGGCCTCGTATGATAAATGTAAGCCGCGCTGCGAAGGTCAGCTCAATTAGTCTTTTAGTGGTACACAAATTAGAGAGCATGGTAATTAGAGAAAGATAAGAGCGTTTTTGCTTGATTGAGTGCAACATTAAAAGTTTAAGCAAGTGTTTGTATCATTGGTTGAAGATATTAAAGGTAACTAAACCAGGCCGACCACCGACCCTCCTTCATTTCGGTGCAGTTTGTCTCTAATGCGCGCAATAATCATCACGGTAACCATATTTCATAACCATGGTGTCTTCAACACTGGGTTTTGCCGCCTGATGTGATTTGCGCGTTTCATAAAGGACTCGACGAGAGCAACGTCGCTGTACGTAGGCTTGGACCAAAGGCGCCAACAGGGCAGCAACGTAATGGTGTACAATAGGTTTAATTCAGCGTAAGGAAACGCGTCGAGTGGTGTGCACTTGATATGTTAAAATGAAGATGGAAACACAAGGCGCCGCCTCTACTCACTTCCGGCGGTAGCCTGGTGAACTCGAGAGCCCGCTCGAAGGAGATCGCATTCAGGAAGCAGAAGAACAAGGACGCGTTCACAGCAGCCAGCGACATCGAAATCTGCGGGTATGTGGAGAACAGCCAACGGTCTAGAAGGCAGCGAGACGCGGTGTTGAATGCATTGATTACAAAGTGGCACGCCTTTGTACAGCGTGCAAGCATCAAAGACAACTCGCGACGCTAGATGTAACTTAAAGAACAGTAATTTTCGATCCGTGCCGCTGTTTAGAATCGCGATGGCGAATGTGCGGCACGCGTAATGCCAAAAACGACGTACAGCACGAAGTACAAGGACTTCGAGAGACGACAAACAGTGCGCCGACATCCAACAATATTTTATTGCGTTGCCACATCATGTGTATATATATACAAGAGGGGGCATGGGCAGAAAATGAAAGGCGGTCACAGGGGCTGTTCTAACAGTAAGTCATTGTATCAAGTACATGGTCACGTGAAAAAAAACGCACATTACTATTACTATCTGTTCAGATACATGACTTCACTGGGTGTCTGCAAGATATAGGAAGCACTAACGCACAAACTACCCAGTTTTCTGATGAAATCCGCTTCTATAATCTCGTGCGTGAGCTGTGAGCTGTGTCTCGCTAAAACTTCCAATGGATGCCTAAATGGCCTTGAACAGTGTTATGAACGTTGTTGTAGTTCCCTCTTCAGCGATCGTTTGAGAGAGCACTACAAGGATCGTTAAGCGATCCTTCGCGCTGTACGTTGTTTTTACCATGAGTTACCAACTAGCGCCTTGTCCGCCGTACATGTTCCTCTTTTAGTCCGCGTCTTCGTAGCGCTCTTTTCTTCAAGTATGCAAAACCAACTCGCCCACGTCAAGCTTCTGCTACTAACTAGGCCAAGCAACCACCCTTGTACGTTCAATGCGTCAGTCGCATTGCTGCGATTAGCATTTTTAGGATACCTTACGCACTTCCCTGGATGTTCGTATGTTTCTACAGATGTTTTCCCGCCAACTTGGATCACTAAGTATTCCACGGTCTGTCTCACGAGTAAAACATCGGCTCCTCTGCTGACGGAACCGGTTTCGAAATCAACCGTCGGCCCAACTTGGGTCACAGGATATGGGCCACTGAATATGTGAAGCTGTTCAATGAACCTCTTTGGCGCCAACTTGGTCGCAGCGTATGTGCCACTGGGTAGGCGCCGTTTTCAACAACAAAAAAAGGTCATTTAATGTTTATCTGGTGCTAGGTAGAATCCGCGTTATATGTATTCGAACAATCTTGCCCGAATACATATCCACACACGCCCCACGCGCGGTCTTCGCGGCGGTGCCGCCAAATGGCGTAGTGTGTCCATAGATAAGCGCGAGAGAGGAGCCCGGCTAAAGTGCGCCTCATAGATGACGCGTTTCGGCAGAAGCAATGCGGTGTGTGGCTACATTGTGTCAGTGTTAGTAGCATTAACGTCGACGTTCATCGTGAGATGGGTCCGCCGGAATTTATTATCGCCTTTTGCTTAATCCACACAACTTCCCACGTTCTCTTTTTTTTTCCTCACCGACATGGAGGCACTCAGGGCCAAGCCGAGCCCGCTCTGGGACAGTCCGGAGTCGGCAAGCGAAACGGCCAGCAGCGATCCGACGACGGCGCAGAGACCCGCGGCGGCACCGGCGAGGCCCGTCAGCCGCACGCAAGCCACCAGAGCCCAGAACGGCCGCAGTGCGCCGTCGACGAGCCGGTAGAAGCGGCCGCACACCAGGGCGGCCGCGCCGTAGCAGCGCACGCTGCTCATCGAGTCGCGCGTCTCGGTCAGATGCTGCAGCATCCGCGACAGCCACGCGCTCTCCAGGCACCGGAGCGCGCTGGACGCCCGCACCGTCACCACCTGCGAGTGCGGTGCGGCGAAACGGCTGCGGTGACGATCGCGGACACTGGACCCGTGCGCTGCGCTTCTCAACGTTGCTCTGAATGAAAAGAAACTATTATTATTATTATTATTATTATTATTATTATTATTATTATTATTATTATTATTATTATTATTATTATTATATTTGAAAACGCACATAATATGGACAAAGAAGGAAAGTGAAGAGCAAAGAAAGAACAAGATGATAGGATAGAAAGACAAAAATAAAGCAACGACAAATGATAGACTACGCCAATAGCAACAACACAGACACACAGGAACAGAAAAGAAAAGAAAAGAAAAGAAAAAGTACGCAGGCCGCACTAAATACAAAAGAATGTGCAAAAAAAGTATTTGGAGAAAATGAAAAAGAAAGGCCCCACTTAGTCCCTCAGAAAGAAAACGAAATGTTCTACAAACGCGAAGCCAAGTCAGTTTTTTGCAGAAAAGTAAGCAGAGCGCGATGGGAGCCTGGTGACGTCGAGAAGCACGACCACTCGGATGCAGGCAATCACAGAGTCTCGTACACCACAGAAGTAGACTATAGCCCCTTAGAAGTCACCTGCGCTGCGCCAGGAAAGCAGGCAACTCTAATGCAAGGTTCTCGAAAGAAAACGAGCATAACATAGACGAGGCGGAGGCGGGTAGGGAATATACTTGGCTGCCAACTGTTTTAACAACAGCAGTACTTGAGCAGTCCCCTTCAGTGCTCATGTTTTATTTGTTCAACTTTTTTGTTCGTTTAGCACTGGTCGAAATCAAATTCCCTTAACGTGCAATGGCAGAAGCCAATGGCATTAAAGGAAAATCAGTACCTTTAGCCGCCATCATGAGCAGGAAACATGCGCTGAAATACCGTCTTTCGCGAATACGCGTATTTCATCTCGCAGGCTGCGAAACGAAAGTGCTACATAGGAAAAAGGTTCCATGCGCTTTGACGCATGTACTTAACACAGCAGTAATGCTTCTCACGGTCAGAGTTTCCTGTCCCACTGGAATTACCCCAGCAAGCTCGTGTTCAAAAAACAATTTTAATAATAAAAGAAACGAAAGCGTAGCGGTTGCTGAGGTCGAAACAGTGGTCATTGAGGAAGGCACTGTAGCGCAAATAAAACTAACACAAAGGACAGAAGACGCGCCGGACATCATGGCCGCTGCGGTGTCCGGTCTTCCGTTCTTTGTGTGTTTTATTGGTGTTCCAATAGGCTGTTCTAGAATAGGGCTGGCCCCCAAAGGTAGACCCCCCCCCCCTAACGATTAGCAGCGCCTCGCCACAGCGCATGCGGCGAAACCAAAATAACCTGCTTTGCATCGTCTCAACGTCGCCGCGAACATCTCAAAAACGCGTCAGCGCCTCTTTATTGAAAATAATAAACGCTCGGGTATACTTTTCATCCTGTGAAATATTTGATTTTTTTTTTCTGGCATTATGTTTTCACTCTCCTTCCACGAGCAGGAAGAGCGCTGCAATCGCGTGACGCTAACGCAAGCCGGGAACCGTATTAGAAAAATTTAGAATAGGGGCCCCTATAGTTTGGGGCCCCAAAGAGCTTTGCGGGTGTTAGCGTTGGGGCACGCAGGAGTAAAGAGCTTTAGAATAGGGCTTTGCGTTTGCGGATAGCGGCTTGCGCTGACAGCGCCACTACGGCGTCAAAGAAAAGTTATTAGAAATAATTAAATTAAATATACCATTTTATGATAGGAACAGTAATTTTGACTTGTGTCTATTCGCGTTTAATTACAATATATAGTTTATTGTGTAAGCAGCAAACAATTAGTTGAGCTTAGTTCTGAGCAAACCAACTTTACGTGCCTTCACCAGCCAAGCTTAGCCGTGTTAGACCTACGAGCCGTAAGATCCACAACCGAATTTGGAATCAGTGGCGTCTAATGAATCAATCTTCATAACACACGCTAGTTAAGAGAAAGCGATAACCGCAGTCACTTCTCCTAGCTTGCGCACTTCACGTGTTACCACGAATCGAACCCAGTTTGGTGCTGGGTTAGAGCCGTCGCTTCGATGGGTGCCGCCATGTTTGCTGACGCAAAGCTTTCGGGGCCGCCATTTGGGCTCCCGCTAAATCAGTGAAATAGCGTTCCCAACGCAAAATCCAAACGGAGTTTGCGTCTGGCGCATGCGCAGTGGCTTCGACGCTATTTCTTTGTTCTAAAGAAATAGCGTTCTATTCTAAAACTATCTATTCCAAAACTATCTATTCAAAAGACCTTCCCGGCAGGCCATACCGCGAACGCAAAGCGGTGGCTAGTTGTGGCACCCTAAGCTCTAGACCCTCGCTCTAAACCTCCCTAATGACCTCCGAAAGCACCAGCCAACTCGCCCAAAAACAAGTTATTGCCCAAAAGAGTTCACACTTCCCAGCTGCATCACCAAATCTGCGCTGCTGAGAAGGGGCAATCGGCGCCGTGACTCGCTTACCGCCACGACGAGATAGGCGGCCAGGGCGAGGACTCCCAGGCCGGCGGCGGCGGGCGCCTGCGATCCTGCGGCTGCGAGGTTGGCCAGGGCCACGGTGACCGCCTGCAGCACCTCCTTGCCGGTCACGCACAGCTGGCAGTCGACCTGGTGCAGGTCGGCCGAGAAGCGATTCAGTAGCCGTCCGCGGGGCGTCGCCTCGAAGAAGGACAGCGCGCAGCTCAGCACGCGACGGAGCATGGAGGCATGCACTCGCGCCGACAGTCGCCGGAAGGAGAGCGCCAAAAGGAAGCCGCCCAGCGAGCACAGGAGCACTGCAGCGAGTTGCGGTGAGGAGAGGTGCCGAGAAGAGCGCACGTCTTCCCGAGGTGCTCGATCTATTGCTACAGAGTGCCGAACCTGCACATTGCACTCTGTCTTGGAAAGCGTAATTCTTACAGACGAGGACGTTTCTTTTAATGCGAAACATTCTTTTCTTCCTTCCTGGCACTTTGCGGCAGGAAGGTAGCTAGGCAGATTTCTGTCTCGCCTCTATTTAATGAAAAGGAAATACTTTGCGGCCGACGGTGGAACCGAGCTTCCGCCGTCGAGAGCAGCAGCTTGGTGCTCTATACCGCTAGGCCACAATCACTTTCTTTTTGTTTATTGCCACATTGAAGAGCACAAGCACATATAAAGGTACATTTCGGGATACCAGTCTCTAGTACTAGTCTCTGGCTTTGCATGATCCTAAGCATAATTATCTCGTTCCAAAGCGAGCCAGTTTGGTTTGGTTTGGTTTGGTGCCTGTAGTTATAGCACAACCCACTACGGGGGATTGGCCATGAATCGGGCGGCAGTCGGTCGAAAAAGAATAAATACCTAAATAGGATTTTTTTAACCAAAAATGAGATATTAAATGAATTCTAATCGCTAATAATAATTTCCATGCTATAGTTTCTTAAAATTAGAAGTTAATATATTTGGTTTCTTGTTGTTGAAAATAAAACAGTAAAATTAGCATGGAAGTCGCCTTGTTTCTATTACAAAATTATATATGGCATCACATGCGTTCCTATTACAGTGTCCTAGTGCCGATGCCCCCAGAGACAGAATGATAGGTAGCGTAATGGCTAATCCAAGTTGGCGGAAGGGACCTTCTAGAAGTCGTTTTCTATGCACGTTGAACCTACGACACTGTATAAAGAAATGATCCATAGTTTCGGGTTCATTGCAGTAAAAACATTTAGGAGAAGGTGCCAAACCAGACCTATGGGAATAGAAATTAAGCCGTGGTATTCGGCAACGCATACGCGTAAATGGAACTTCAAATTTTCTTGTTGCACACCATCCGCTGTGCCAAGGAAATCTAAGGTGCTGAAAATCGGCGTTATCTAATACACATGATTTGGCATGTTCTTATTGAATGGAAAATTTTCAAAATCTTGCAGAAGTGACGTATGCCGAAGGTTTTAGGATCCTCAGTACCGGGCCTTTAAGAGATGCCGCTGCTAGTGCGTCTGCTGACTCGTTTAAAGTGAGCCCCACGTGCCCTGGCACCCATACCAGGTGGATGAGGCGTAAATGTTGGGGAATGAATTAATGAAATTCTCGGAGAATGATACTTGAGTTGGGCACAGATAAAGCGGAGCAAACAGACAAGGAGTCGGTTAAGATTACGGTCGAAACGCTCGGCGCGTCTCCCCCGCGTGCCACTTCATCTTCTTTCCTTGCGACAGCTCGCGGTCTGAGTTAGAACACACGATCTCCGGTACCAGGCCACTTTCTTCGGCACTTTCCCCCTAGCACACGACGTAGAAATTGTGCGACCTGTACCGACTTCACGATCGCCAAGTTAATCGTGTGACATTTCTTTGCCAGGGTACAAATGTCAACGTCTTTGTGCACATATCACACGACATAGCCACATATACGTACAAGTGCATAACAAGTAGTCGCGGATGACGTAAAAATCTGCGGTTCCCTTTTTTACGCTCGTCCACTACATAAGTAGAAGCTAACAATTACCATGTCGTAAGATTGCGTCGAACGGCGCATAGAAATCGTGCCGTTGCCGCCACACGCTCGTCTTCAACGCGGCCGTTGTCGTGCTGCTGTCGTCACAGACACGCACGCTCGCGACCCATGCACACAACTACTCAACTTAGACAAACACTATTGTCCACCTGGATTCGCGTTGCGGAGCCCCAAATAATACTAAATAACCGGGTACCTGGTTAAATGCTTCGCATAATATTGATTACCACAGTGCGTGGGATCTGAAAAATTCTTTTACGCCCCATATCTTTTGTTTTGGTAAATTGTGTGATTCAATGTCCCGAGAAGAGACACTTGAACCACACAACTGTCCCGAGACTGCACAGCGGGTTATGAGGGATGCCTTAGTAGAGGGCTCCAAAATAACTTTGACCACCAGGAGTTCTTTCACGTGCACTTAAACATACGCACACGAGCGGTTTTTTTTTCTTTCTTTTCCTTTCTTTTTTTTTTTTTCGACTGCGTCCAAATGCGGCCTCCGGGGCCAGGAATTGCATCCGTGATTTTGTATACAGTGGCAGATCGCCATAGCCACTGAGACACCGCGGCGGTCTGTTGCGTTACGCTACGTAACCCATGATGCCTGTCATTGTTTCACTCTGACAGAGTGTGTTGCGAAGACTTACATGCTACATTTAGGCAGGTCCTTCCCTTCGCTTCCTTAGTATACTTGAACTGAAAAAGCGTGCGACATCGTTACGATACCCTTACTCACAGTCGCAGAGACAGAGTGCGGCCAACACCGTGACCCAGGTTGTCGTGGACACGTCCCCGAACGGTACGGCGGTGCTCGCGTCTGTCCAAGCCTTGGTCCCGATAAGAAACAGCCACACGGCCACCGCGTGTGCCAAGATGCAGAGCACGGCCAGGGGCAGGCAGGCGCCGGACATGGTCACGAAGGAGCGCAGCAGCTCCACGGCAGTCTTGGAAAAGGGGACGGCGTGATTATATATCTCAGGCTGCGCGCAGGGCGACACTTTGAGAACGGAACCGACCCAGCTGACCCTCCTGGCTTTCTGTTCGCGCGATCATATATAGGGAAGTATTCTAATGCATCACCGTCTAAAAGCATGTTGGCTCCGACTTCTGTGGCCGTGTTGGAGAAGCCTACCTTTCTTTATATATTTCAAAGGCAATTACTTAACGAAAAGGTCACGTGCGACGGTTTCTACGGAATAAAAAGGAATCATTATTTTGGCTTCTAGCGCGAAGTGAAACACCGATGTTTCACTTCGCGCTAGAAGCCAAAATAATGTTACCGTACCAACTCGCCCAACTGTCTATCCTTTTGCAAAAAGGAATCAATTAAGCGCTATACCCAGCTAATTATAATGGTAACGTCGTGACCGAAGCATTGGAGCACACTGTACACGCTGCATCGTGTGTATTACAATCTATTACAGACTGTTACAATCATATATAGAGAGGATAATGTTTCCTTGTTTAAGGTGTAAAAGACACGGAATGATGTGAGGAAACGACAGGACAGGAAGGACATCAGGTAAGAGTAATATTTCCTTCTAAACTCCAGAACAATAGGCTTTCCTCACACGAATACACTGGCAAACTATGTGCCGAGACGAATTTTCGCTGCAGAATTCGTATTGTTCCTATCTTGTTTGTTTATATTTATCAAAACTTTATTGAAGCAGGAGAAGCGCTTCCACTAAATAACACATATTGCCAGTCGAGTGATCTACAGCTCACTGCGGTGTGAAAATAAAACGGCATACGTACCAAACTCGTGTCGCGGATTTCCTGAGAGGTGAGCTGTGCCGCGACGCCACTTTCAACTGTGAGCAACGCGTCGCAGCTGCAACGAACCGAATAAGGAGCGCATATTATAAGAACACGAGACAATATAAAGGAGCATTCGCCGAGAGAGTCGCGACACTCAATTGATTTCGTCCCACCGTAAAGAAATTCGGTGGTTCTTGAAGCTTTCCACACAAGTCTATCATTCAAGGCGTGCAACCCGCCGTAAGGCAGCTAGAACAGAATAAAACTATTATTTCATTTTGAAGAACAATAACAATAGCTTTCAATTTATGAAGTTTACTAGAATTCACCCTGCAAATGCTTTCTGTAGCGAGAGGATCTATTCACGTACCCCCACTATATTTTCTATTTGTGGCAATCTGACCTCTAAGTTGTGCCATTGTGACCCCTGCATGGTAGGCTCTGGTAGTAACTTTCCCAGTTACGTAAGTGTGGTTCGAAGAACATGCGGCGCGGGGCATTTAATTGACTATGAGGAGTGCGAGGAGTCGGGTGCTTGTCAAGTCGAATGAACAGAAGAGGTAAACCGGTATTAGATCGGGCCAAACTGTCGTCATAGTTATAAATATTCTAATTTAGTATTTCGAGTACATGTTGCTTAATTAAACGAAAGCACGTACAAGAACATAAGATGGCCCATCGGTCAAGCCAATGGATACAACGTTAGTAAGTCACGGCGTGTTGTCCTTCTCTCGAAGTTTCCTTGAGCTGCTTTCCAGCGGCAATCTTTTTTTTTTTTTTGCCTATTCTGCTGCCTCCTTAAATTTTGTTTATTATTTGTGTTCGTTCAACCTCTCGCAATCCTCATTAGATTAGAGTAAAGCTGTCTCGTTCTTTTTTTACCTAAGGTGGTACTTTTGTTGGGACTTGCGAATAAGTGGAAAAGCTTTTTATACTATCAGCATAAAATTCAAATGCGCACTATTCCGCAACTACTCCGATGCGTTGTTTCATTTCCAGGTTCACATGCATTTGCAACTTAATTCACACTCCAAAATGTACACTTGAGACTACTTCATGCTTAGAAACAATCTACACTGCGACAACAAGCTGCTCTTACATCTATAATTACGCGTACGCTACAGTCATTTTGGTCGCTTATTTACTGTTCAGCGTTTCCATTTACGCTGATTGTACCTTATTTCAAAACAAATAAGTATTGCAACACGATAAAACAGACTGCTTCATGATTACAAACATCTCAATTACTAGCTGGTTGTTACGCTGAATGCTTTCGATGTA
Organism: Dermacentor andersoni; assembly: GCF_023375885.2. NCBI lineage: Eukaryota > Metazoa > Arthropoda > Arachnida > Ixodida > Ixodidae > Dermacentor > Dermacentor andersoni. The sequence continues at coordinate 117,305,739 of NC_092824.1, forward strand.
CGTGAACACGTCCAGCTACCGTGTTACTAAGCATTTGTTACGAATACACATTGACATCACAACACGGTCACGCGCTCCAACTAATTTCCTTCTTTATTAGGTGTGAATTATGTAGTTTTGCCACCGAAAGGGCTGTCCCAAGACAGCCAAGATAACTAACTAGAAGAGGAAATCACAATAAAATAACAAAACGCTCTCGGAACAAACTTATAGGCTAAAAAAAGAACAGATATAAAATGTGTTATAAAAGTACAAGAACAACATAAGCGGGAACAAATCACAGAAACACAGAGAAAAAGAGAACGCAAACAAACTCATGTTCTCAAACAATTGATGGCATCACTGTTAAGCACAAAATCCCGTATAGCTTTGAGAGGTAGTCTCTGTTCGCAGGGGCAACGACCAAGCTCCAAATTTCTTTCTGTGCAGACAAAGGACATCGGTATATAGAACGTTGTTACGACCACGAAGCATGCTTCGCCACTGGCCACGTTGTGGGCGCTCACAGGGGCAGTGCTCCACACAACCTTCCACAGTGCCACAAACATTAGAAGAATGCAGGACAAACTTCGCTAACTATAGTATAATCGCGAGTATTGCACACGCCATTGTCATAGTGCACTGTCATGCTGCACTCAGATGATGTCCTTACACGGTGCAAGTAAGGCGTGTAGGCCACCTCCTAAGCGGCCACCTAAGCGGTGTGTGAGCGTGTCTGCTGTTCGGTCCATCTTGAGGTTTACAGAGGAGCGAAGCAGATAATCAGTGCTATACGACAGATACGAAGCGACTAACGCTCAATAAAGTGTAATTCGTCAATCACCCGCTGTCACGGCGCTTCGCAGTGGATGGCGCCTTCTGCCTGCTGCCAAACAGCAGCGTTTTCGGAGCCACGGCGTCCGCGTTCAGCTCGGAAAGGGACCCGTACGGAACGACTCGGTTGTCCGACAGAAGCAGCAGCTTGTCGACGTGCTTCACGAATGCCTCTTGACTGCAGACCATTATTCGTGTCTGTGAATCGAAACAAGCGGTATGAATTTCAGCAATTTATTTATTTATTTATTTATTTATTTATTTATTTTACCGACCCAAGGCCAAACACAGGTTCTACGAGAAACGCTTTAGAGGAGGACTCCGGTTTAATTTTGAACACCTGGTGCTAACCGAACGCGCGTTGTGCGAATACTAGAACATGATAACGAATTTCTTTTTCAGCAGTTTTAAGTTACAGCCAACCAAGTGGCCCGCATGATAACACGGGTCTCGCGGAAAAGACACGGCATGAAGGAAGCAGACACACTCAAACTGGTCAGAAGCCTGGTGGTCAGTAGAGTGACGTACAGCCTCCCGTACTACCACTGTACGAAGCACGAAATGCAACAAGCGGACGCAATCCTGAGGAAAGCCCTCAAGACGGCGCTCCACCTACCGCAGTCAACATCGACCGACAAACTCCTGGCCCTGGGGCTACACAACAGTCTCGAGGAGCTCCAAGAAGCGCAGATAATCGCGCAAATGCAACGACTAAAGCTATCGGCAACGGGCAGAAGACTCCTGAGCAGATACGGCGGTGAAGCTGCCATAAAGGAGACACAAAGCACGGAGACGATACCGGACGAATACAGAAACACCATCAAAGTAGCACCGATACCCAGCAATATGGACCCGAACCTACACATGGCACGAAGACAAGCAAGAGCAGAGTATGTACAAAGAACACTGGCAACTAGACACGACACAGTGTACGTAGACGCCGCTACCTACACTCAGGACAGAAACCACAAGAAAAGCAAAGTCGCAACGGTGATCAACTCGGACCTAAAAGAAATCACCAGCGCATCAATTCGGAACTGTACGGTAGTTGAGGCCGAAGAGGCAGCCGTGGCTCTAGCGGCAGCGGAGGGCTACCGATCCAACAGGTCCTTAACCATACTCACAGACTCCCAAGCAGCATGCCGCAACTACCTAAACGGCAGAATCAGCCACAGCGCGCTCCGCATCCTCCGCTCAAGTGGCAACACCGTCAACAACCAGGCCAAACACACGATAGTTTGGGTGCCGGGACATACCGACATTACGGGAAATCAGGAGGCGGATAGGATAGCTCGAGGGCACGCAACAAACCGAGCATCCAACAATCCCTACCCCGCTGAGGAACCCGAGCCGGTAGCCCAAAGCTATTCAGAGATATTAAACTACTACAGAGGCATCAGACGAAAATACCCGCCCCCTCACAAACAACTAAATAGAGAAGACGCCGTAGCATGGCGGTAGCTACAAACGGGAACATTCCCGTGCCTAAACATGCTAAGTAAGATCTACCCCACGCAGTACGAGAGCAAGTGCCCATGGTGTGGAGACAAACCAACCCTATACCATACCACATGGGCTTGCCAGAAAATAGATGGGCTAGCCATAATAAAAAACCCGAGTGCGGAACAGTGGGAGAGGATGCTATCCAGCGACATCCTGAAAGTCCAACAAGGACTAGTAAGGCGTGCACGCAGGGCAGCTACCCTCAGCGGAGCCCTGGACTAGGGGAACCGACCCTGGAGAGAAGATGGAAGACTCCATCTGAAGCCGCAAAAATCACTGCAAAATAGAGAAAATAAACGTTTTTCATCATCATCATCATCTTTTTCAGCACAGCATATATCATCTCGAAGACAACTTATCTTGCTGTTTGTGCTTCATGATTCTGATTTCTATCTGAATCTTCCGAGGTTTACTTATCGTGATACCGTTTTGTGTGCATTTTATTTCTATTACCAAGAGCCGAAGCCTTATTGGCACCATCAAAATTGGCCCCCTGCTGCTGAAGAGCATTGCAGTGCCGCAATGGTGCGTCACCAGAGAACTAAGTATTCCTTAGTTGACAAAAGACGCTGGCGACTAATTAGTAATGTCCCCTACGTTTTCACATTGTAAGTACAATTTTTTTTCTGTTTACTGCCTATTCAAACAACATAAATACTTTTAAATGCATCTACATACCGGATGTTTCTGCGAAGCTTTTAAGTAATACTTAAGTAGAGCCACTTGGAAATAAAAGGAGCGTTCCTTCGGAGACATGGTGTCAGCGCTGCCGACCACGGGGTGAAGCTGAAGCTTCCCAGTTTCGGTTTAGCGCGTGCCGATAGCCGAAATTCGTCGTGCCACAGTTTCGCTAGTAACCGCATTTTTTTCCAGATCCAAAAGCAGGCATGGCTTGTACGGAGGTTTCGCTCCAATTTCCCAGTTACAATGAGCCATCCGAGACTAAAAGCTTTCTTTTTTGTTTTTAATTAGCGTCCAATTACATCCTATCACCCGTCACCCCGTAGTCGGCATCGGTGACGGCATGTCTCCGAATTAGCTGTGTTTTTATTTCAGAAGGGCTATTTTTTAAAAATATTACTTAAGGTCTTCGTAGAAGCACTCGCTTTATATTCAGCATGAACTACGGTTATCGTTTCCGTAAGCAAAGTGATAACGAGAGAGTCTGTGTCCCGTACTTTGTCCCTGAGAAGGCCCTCGGGTCCGATCACCCGTGCAAACACCTTGGCAGCTGTGTGCACATCCAAAGCACTGAGAGTGTCGTCGATGAGGTAGACATCGCTGTCACTGTACACGGCTCGAGCCAGAGCCACCCGCTGCTTCTGCCCTCCACTTAGCGTATCTCCCTGCGCAAAAAAGAAAAGAAAAGAAAAGGAAAGAAAGAAAGAAAGAAAGAAAGAAAGAAAGAAAGAAAGAAAGAAAGAAGAGATAAGCGCATTCACTACATTGTGCACGCGAAACACTCGTGCGCGGACGCTGAGATCGCATGAAACTCAACGTTCCGTCCATTTCAAGCGCTCTCGTAGTGCAAGGTTCGAAAAAAGGCCGTCTGCGGCCGAAGGGCGAACATTGTCAGTAAAATCGAGCATTCACCGAAAGAAAAACAGAAACTAAAATGCATTGACGTTTCAAAGGCCCATTATCGCGGAGAGTAAGATCAGTCGTAGGCAGGCGTTTGGCGCAGTATACCACTTTAAACATTCGATTTTCTTGGACAACGCAAGGCTTTGAGCCCTATAAATAATAAATGTAGCACATGGTTCGTACGATGAGCTGTAACATACCGAACCTGGAGAGAAACGAACTGAGCGTGGGCCTTGTGAGCAGGTGCCACTGCGACTTTTTTCAAGAAATGATGACAAAGTTAAAGAAAAGGTCTGCTCGGCAGCCGGCCATATCAATAGCTCATATTTTATTGACGCTGAAACAGGAAAATCGATTACCTAACCACTCCCAGGGTCCGCCCACAGATGAATGTGCATCCCGAACGAAGATACAATAGCACGCAGAGAGCGCTCGTGTTTCATCGAAGCAGACAACACAAGTAAGTTTATTCGCTTATTTTCTCTGAAGGCCAAAGCATTGCCGAGAGGAGTGGGTATGCTAAACAATAATAATAAAAATAAATAAATTTTACAGTAAAGCTCTGTTACAAATATTCATGAGCAATCGCTGTCTTGAAAGCGTTGATCTCGGTGATTGCGGCAGTGGAGACGGGAGATTGTAAAGGAGGTTGCGATGCAGATTGAATGCTTCACAGAAGAAAACCATAACTTGACTTCGTTGGCCCAGTGACGTTAGCGCATGTTGCTCCATTTCTGCACCTATCACACTTACAAAAGTAAAGCTAAAGGAGCCGGCCAAGGTAGGAAAGAATTCACCACAGAGCAACTTCGGCTACCGCAGCAAAATTTTGTTTGAAATTATGTGTGTTACTTCCCTTAGTCCGTGATAGAGATATGTAGTCTTCTTTGGGTAATAGTCACAGTCGAGTAGACGAGGTTTTGTCAGAATTCATAAAGCATCGATAAAAATCATCGAGGCTTTCAATAGATAGCCGAATCGCTACAACTGGCGAGTTTCGACCAATAGACAAGGCCAATCGCTGAACAAAATCGCAAGAAACGCCATCTTTGGCTCCCCCCTGGAATACATCCAGGACGCACAACTACTGATGCACCTTTATCTTTGCCTGTCATATCTCATTCCCTTTTCCTTCTGAGATGGCAACCACCAAGGAAGGTAATACCCGCATCTAGTTAATAGAGCATTTTGACCGTCACCACCTCTCATTTCACATTCCTGTCACCGTGTCCTGTAGGCCATTGCATGGTTTCCATCACGACGTGATACAGTTTAGCAGCTATACCTTCTCTCCAAGTTCGGTGAGGTCACCGCCCGGTAGGAGCTCGAGGTCTCGAGCCAGGTCGCACGCTTCGAGCACACGGTGGTAGCGGTACGGTTCCATGGGCCTCCCGAAGAGCACGTTGTCACGGATGGGCATGTTGAAGATGCAGGCCGTCTGCGGGAGGTACGCCACCCTGCCCTGCCACCATGAGGAGCAATGCCATGCGCGGTGATAGTGAACATCATTGATCAACCATCTCAGGCACTTCAAGGTAAGTGTTCAGGGTAGACTGTTCACTTTAAAGCAGCTGCTCAATTGACAAGCGTCAAGTCGACCGGATAGTTCGCCCGGCAGTTCGGTTGCCTTGTACGTACTAGCGCGAAGAAACGCGCACCACAGCGCCAAGCACCACAATCACTAAAAGTATGTGCTTAAGACTGGTTTTTGCGTCTTGTCCTATGAATGTTCACTATGGGCGTTATTTATTGCAATTGCAAATGGGCGCAAAAAACAGCAGACAAAAAAAAATGACCACACAAACAAATGCGCTCGGGGTTCAGTTCCCTGAGCAAAACGGAGTACCGAGCGACGGTCCTTGGTACCCAATTTCATGCAGTAACAAGTTTGAACCCGCTGAGGGTTGTGATTCAGGCTTGCTGGTGCGTCATCAAGACGACGCTCAGTATAGCCCAAAGTACAACGACGACAAGAGGACTGCGTGTGTGTCCCGTATCCGTGTGCTATAGTTATGCTGCCCTCCAAGCCTTCGCACTACGACCTACGTCTCGTTTCAGTTTCTACTTAAGCAAAACAGATTTCGCAGACTTATGTACCTATGCGTAAAACAATAGCAGAATGCATTCTCCCAAAAGGAGTGCTTGACTCGAGACAAAAAAAGAGGTGAGGCGTGCAGAGAGGACACAAGAGTAGAGAAGTGGACGACACGAACGCCGACTATCAACTGAAGGGAGCACTGAGGCGAAAAAAGAAAGAAGGCACAAAACTCATCTGCGCAAGCTCAGGAATGGTAACACGACGTCTCAGTCGGGTACATGTACCGGTCTACGTGAGATATAACTGTTAAGGCACTTAATCTCTTCCCTATGTAAAGTAATCGAAGGCTGACTCACGCACGCACTTCCACCATTATAGATATGCCATGCCTCTACCATAAGACGCAGTTTCTTCATTCTTATGGCTGTACAATATCGCGCATTCATCTAACGCTGGCGTGCAGTTACAATCTTGGCAATGTAGGGAAAGATAAGAAGGCGATCCACCGGTTAACTACCTTTTATGTTCCATTAGCCTCTGATTGATACACCGTCCCGTTTGCCCTACGTAGAACTGGCCACAGCTAAGGGGAATTTTATAAACCACACCCATACGACAGTCAGTAAAACTGTTGTTCTTATTGTGCTTCACTGGACAAATATCTGTTCTTTTCTTTGCCTTTTACCTGCTCCTTTTTCCTCTGTAGGGCAGCGCATATCTTACCTAGCTTATTGGGAGCGGTGAAAGCAACATTAACATCATATCTACTTGCAACTTTTTTAAGCCTGTGCGACACTGAATGGATGTTTTAATGCGCAGGTCCGGCTCCTATTAGAAGCAGGTTATCCTAGTGTAGCAGTGGCCACTGTGGCTGAGCGCCTAAAGAAGTCGGTTTCGAGGGGGACGGACGTGATTACAGAAAGAAGTAATAGCAAAAAAAGAGTAGTGGCTATTATTAGATTCGTCGGACGACCTCGCCGCTGCCACCATTTGAAAGAGTTGAAGGTCGTAGAGAGGAACTCGGTGAACAGGATTTATTTACATATTAACATTTTGAACAAGACATACATCGACAGTCTAGCGTGACTCCAGTATGGAGCACGCAAGACGACGCATACAGCAAACAGCTTACGAGCCCACAGCTCACGAGTACATTTCTCGCACGACAACGAGCACACAGCTCACTAGTACATCTCGAGCATGACAACGAGCACAACGACGAGTTCACGACGAGCACGACAACGAGCACGCTCTCGCAGCCGACAACCGCTGCTTATAAGCACTTGTCCCCCCCCTTGATTCCAAGTGAACGGAAACGTTCGTCTAGTCATCGTTCGACGTCACCGTTCGACGTCACCGAAGATGACCCGCCCTTTTGGAGGAGGCGGGCTCACATACTCGTGTTGCACACACACACAGGTGTAAAGGTCCGGAGCCGACGTCAGAGGGCTTCGTAGAACTCTGCTCCGTCAAGGGTGGCGCTGGCGGGTAGCACATTCCTGAGCTGACCCCGCGCCACGTGGCTGCCGGTTATTCGCAGTTCTCTGAAGTGCGCCCCGTCCGGTTGGTTGGGAACACGTGCAGCGGGTGAAATAGCTGGCACGTTGCCACCCCGTCCAGCCATTCCTAACACTACTCCGTACATTCATTCAGTGTAGCACAGGCTTTAAAAAGTTGCATATACGATGTTAATGTTGCTTTCACTGCTCCCAATAAGCTAGGTAAGATATTCGCTGCCGTACAGAGGAAAAAGGAGCAGGTAAAAGGCAAAAAAAGAACAGATATTTGTCCAGTGAAGCACAATAAGAACAACAGTTTTACTGACTGTCGTATGGGTGTGGTTTATAAAATTCCCCTTAGCTGTGGCCAGTTCTACGTAGGGCAAACGGGACGGTGTATCAATCAGAGGCTAATGGAACATAAAAGGTAGTTAACCGGTGGATCGCCTTCTAATCTTTCCCTACACTGCCAAGATTGTAACTGCACGCCCGAGTTAGATGAATATATGCGCGATATTGTACAGCCATAAGAATGAAGAAAGGCGTCTTATGGTAGAGGCATGGCATATCTATAATGGTGAAAGTGCGTGCGTGAGTCAGCCTTCGATTACTTTACATAAGGAAGAGATTAAGTGCCTTAACAGTTATCGCTCACGTAGACCGGCACATGTACCCGACTGACACGTGGTGTTACCATTCCTGAGCCTGCGCAGATGAGTTTTGTGTCTTCTTTTTTCGCCTCAGTGCTCCCTTCAATTGATAGTCGGCGTTCGTGTTGTCCACTTCTCCGCTGTCGTGTCCTGTCTGCACGCCTCACCTCATTTTTTGCACAATGAATCCTTACCAACTAGCTCAGCTTTCTGTCGTTCTCGATTCGAGGTACTTACCCCAACGCGTGCGGTTCCACGAAGCCGCCGCAGCTCGCCCAGTATAGCCGCCAGCAGCGCAGATTTTCCGCTTCCTACGAGTCCGACGACGCCAAGCAGGGTACCCGGGGCGATGTCAAGGCTGACGTCGTAGAGTGTGGGTGTGTCTGGACCTAACGATTTACGTTTGCCTCTCTCTAGCCCACTCCAGCAAAACGTGCACTTTTCCAGCAACACTGCACCTGCAGACATGAAAAAGAGTGCCTAGAATGTTTGCTTTTGGCTTTTTTTCGTGACGTCTCCATGACTTAAATCGTTTCGCTCCCGTGTTTCCGAACCACCTAAGAAACCAATTTGAAGACCCTTTCAGAAGTGCACATAAAAAAAAAATGGTGAAGTGATTTACAATATTTCTGTTTACTTTTCTTAGCATTCCGTTGACTTGGTGTTGACAGTGTAATTAATCGCCGTGTCGTACGAAGTCGTAAACTGCCACCAGATCACTAGTAATACACACCTCAGGTGAGGCAATACTAACCTTTCCGGACTTCCAAGTTTTCTTTGACATCCGCACCAATGACGTCCTCTTCGGCTGTGAGGGTCTTCATCATTCTTTTCAGACCATGTGATACCTAAAACATTCACGGTAGCAAGCGTCACTAATTTTCACTAGTTCATACGAACTCCATTTCATTATTCGTTAATAATATCTTTAATTGCATTGTTTCGTATTGAGTCTTACGGATAAATAATATGACAGATTGATATTAAGAGGTAAGGCTGTTGAAGATGTAACACTGCCTTACTTAGGGTCTGACATTACAATGGCCATTGTGCCGTACCGAGAGTTTGCATAGTGTTCTGACACACCTGTATGAACAGAATGTACATAGAACACCAAGTATGTTGTTTTCTTAACTTCTTTCTTTTATTCTCTCTTCTTTTCTTTTAATAAGTTTACTCTATTTATTCTCTGACAGGAATAGATGCGCTTTCAAGGAGTTTGTGAGATAAATTACAATATTTAGGAGAGGTTTTAATTGATATATTTTGTGTTCGTAGAAGAGAAACGCTGGGTTACATACCATACTCCCGTAGCGAAACACCGTAGGCATGTTCTTGAACACCATATCAATGATGAACAGCATGTAGAGAGCAGAAAAAGAATGCGCTGCTGTCAGTACCACCGGCCGGTTCAAAGCAGCATAAGTGCCCAGAAGTAATATCATCATCTGAAATAGGCAATATCGCATAACGGCGGTGCTTAATTTCGTGTCTGGAATAAAGCTCAACTGGAATTAAAAAAGAAAGATTGGAACAAGACAAGTACACAGACGACGGGAAGCGAAGTGATATACAGTGGGTCTATCAAGGGCAGGAGCAAGCCCTTGTAAGTCAGTGTTCTGTGTGTCTGCTGCTGTCCGTCTCGTGTTCCCGCCCTCTACATCCAATCATGAATCATCCACAAGACAAAATTATCATTCTCCTGGAGCCAATGCTTCTACAAGATGGAGAAAGACAGTTTCCCTTCTCGAAATGTTGAAACGTTGCTTCAAGCCTGAATTATCTCTTGTTCGTGCACTGTTCTTCACTCGAAGAAGTACGACATAGTATATGTCGGCTACGTCGTTTCCGCAAATATTATTTTGCCTTGCTCTTAGTGCATCCGTTACTCAAAGTGTTCTGGAAGTAAACACGCATACTGCATCCTTCCCTTTGCTGTGCACAGGAAATCGACTTGCGCATGGTTTGTACCACTATCACTTAGAACGCTAGTTATTTATTCCTATCGTTCCTACTCAGTTATTTGTCAGAAATTTGTTTGATTTTGTTCTTTAGGGCAACGCAACATTTGCTGATTTTTTTCCTTTTGCAAGCAAGGGCAGCGCTGCTGAGACAAGCGTCAGACTGCTCAAAGGAACACCGAAGCGCTATATCGCGAAACCTGTTTCAATATCCAAAGCCAGCCGTCGGCAGCTTACCACGGAATTAGAACAAGACTGTAGCGATTCGGTGAAGCCGTTGAGTAAGTTGGAGAAGAACAGGAGGCGGCCCTCCCTGGCACGCAGTCGGCTCACAGCCTGAGTGACGGCCTCTTCCCAGGCGTAGAACTTGACGAGCCGCACGCACGACAGCGTGTCGGCCATCTTGTTCAGCCTCTCGTCGCGGTAGCGGATGATGTGCTTCTGTCGGTATTGAAAGCAACGAAGAGACAAAGCTTTCTCTAAACGAAAACAAAAGTCGCCAGCGTTACGGTGCGTGCGTGCGTGCGTGCGAGTGAGTGAGTGAGTGAGTGAGTGAGTGAGTGAGTGAGTGAGTGAGTGAGTGAGTGAGTGAGTGAGTGAGTGAGTGAGTGAGTGAGTGAGTGAGTGAGTGAGTGAGTGAGTGAGTGAGTGAGTGAGTGAGTGAGTGAGTGAGTGAGTGAGTGAGTGAGTGAGTGAGTGAGTGAGTGTCATGCGTTTAAGTTTTTCGGGAAATTATAGAGAGAGAAGAAATAAGGGGAAGAAAAAGAAGGCACGTATTCTAGGATATATGCAAAAGAAAAAAAAGGAAAGGAGAGAGGCGTCGCGAGACCGCAAGCCGAACGAAGAAAAAGAAGATGAATAGAATGGGTTGAGGTGGCAGATTAGATAGTATTCATGACATCTTTGAAGAGAAGTTTGCGAATTGGGAACCCTTCAGAATGCTCGGATAAGGGGATGTGTGACATTACGATCGAGTTTTGCATAACCAAGGAGATGAAGACAGAAGAGACAACAGGCGCTTCGCTTCGGAACGACGTGGCTTTTGTATTTGAATACTGTTTCACTGAACTCCAAGTACCAGAAATGACGGTCCACGAGGGCATCAAACAATGAGGGCGCACAGAAGAAAAGAAGAGCTCATCGGCGCACAGTACGTCAGCTGAGAAATCGGCGCAGAGCCTGCACAAGACATGCAGTGCCCGACCGCCACAGGGGCGACTGTTCGAAAGCGATGGCCAGCTTTGACGGCCCCTAAGCCGGTAAGGGCAAGAAGGAGAAGAGTGAAGTTCCATGTCCAGATGAACACAGGTGCACAAGCTGCAAGAGTGGCGCAGAAGGACCAGACATAGCAGCGCCAAGAGAGATAGAGTTCTATAAGAAAGTACATCGGTGGGTCATAAACTAGCGGGAGAACAGATCAAAGAAGTGGCGGGACGACAATAACATTGGGAAACGATTTTCAAGAAGTCTTGAAGGAACTACGCCAGGGCGGCACTGCACAGCGATCACTGCAGCGCATCGAAGAAAATAACAAAGATCAGTCGATGAAGTTTTCAGTATCAAGACCTACCCACATGTGCAGAGCAAGTACCACGGGTGCTCACAAGCGGAAGTCTCTGCAAAAAGTTTGATTAAGGTGTGTGCCTAATGCGAGAGACTAAGGAAGAGTCACTTCAGTTCCGAGAACAAGGACAAAGCCAGTAGATATCCTAATCGCCCAAGGTGTGCAACGCGTAAGTGTGGGAATACAATTAGTAAGAGGCTGAGAGCAAGATGGTGTAATAAGAAACGTGTGCTTAAGCAGACGTATAGCGGGTCAATGGGAAAGAAAATGAAGCCGAAGTTAAGCCAGAGTCATTCAAACTTTTACAGTAAATGTGTAGGCATAGGAAAAAGAAGGAAGCAGACAGGAAATAGAATATCGTGGCTATCTCCAAGGCGGCCAAAAAAAAGAAAAGGGGCGCAGCTGCAATACTGGAAGGATCTAAAGAAAATTATTTAGCAATGACATGCGACAATTGTCAGCTTTCGGGAACGTGGGTAGAGATAAAGCGTGGGAACCGTACGTATGCTTAATACAGTTGACCAACTCGGATATACTTTGGTTCAGTGCGAAGAATCTAAGAGAGCGTAAAGTGTCTTTCAGGTATTGTGAAAGCTGTTCACATATTGTCCACACTAGTGTAGGTTAAGCTTTAAGAACACATTTGAAATTATTTTGTGTGTTAATTTCTTATAAGGTGCCTGTGCGGCAGAAAGCCAACAAGATACATCGTCAGGCGCAGTTGGTGTAGATGGCGTAGCGAGGGAGTGTCTGAGCACAGTATTATAAACGCTGTTTGCTAGCTGCCCTCAGTTTTGTAGGTGTGGTGTATAGCGACATAGTTGGATGTGAAGTGATGGGAAACTGTGGACAGCTGCGGCTATGTGAACGTTTTGTAGGAAATATTTTATGTCATGTTGCAACACAAGAGGTGAGCAGTATATTTATTTTATAAAGCTCTTAGAAAGGGGGCCTATGCCATGAGTGACAAGCGAACCACGTAGGTCCGGTGTGAAGAAGACAACGGCGCCGGTCGGCAAAAAGAAGGAACGTATAAACGTAAAAGAGAAATGAACACAAGTAAAATGAATTCATCTGCATGGTAAGCACGTTGAAGCGCGAGAAGAAAAGAACACAAAGGAAGAGAGGACAGATGCAAGGCTGACTACCTTATTACACACTATTTCATTTTATTTACTGTCGGTTTCTTTCACATTATCGGTTAACTCCCCCCCCCCCCCCCCCTTTTTTTTTAAATATTACCACCCGGTTCGTGGTCTGTCTCCACAGTGACTTTGTGCCATTAAAAATTGGATCTAATAAAAATGAACATTTTTTTTTCTGTTTCACTGAAACTGCCTCGTACGCTGATACGTTTTCTACGCGGCGCATAACAAATACACAAGCTATTATTTTTTTTTTATGGGCACCTTAGAAACTTGAAAAGGATTCACCGAACATTACGATATTCCCTAATGCGAAATTTGAGTGCATCTCTATATTTATCATATTGCGATATATTGGCTGGCGCGCGCAATCTGTCGCGTGCGGCACGTTGCAAACGGAGCGAAGTATGGCGCGACTGCCTCGCTAATCGGGATATCGCGACAGACAGGGCACGGGTGACGCGTTGGCGCGATTCACAGCAGCTGCCTCAGACAGACCTCTGCTCATGCAGCACTTTGTTTCCATACGTGATATCGGTGGCGTCATCGGTGAACAGACGACGCGCGCTACTCTGGCACCATCTCGTAGCCATCGTAGCCGCAGAGCCCGTCTTGCGCGGCATTACGATTTTCTTCTCGCGCTTTCACCATACCCTCCTCTTCTGCTTTCCTCCCCGCGCTCTATTCACTCTCGCCGTCTTTCATTCCCCGCTGCACTCCTGCTTCGCTGTGCTCGTTCGCTCGGTTATGCCGAGGATACCGAGGGACGCCGACACTCGCCGCAGGAACGGGCGCCTAAGAGTTGCGCTCTGAGTGAGTGAGTAAGTGAAATAACTTTATTTCGGTCCAGAGAAGACGCAGGGAAGATCCCGCGCCACCCGGCTAGTCCCACGTAGGGACCGCCAAGCCGAGCTTGACGGCCCGATCGCGGGCACTCTGAACGGCCAGGGTTTGGTCGTTGAGTTCTAAGTCGTTGAGTTGAGGTCTAAAAGGAATAATCACCATCATCGATGAGCTGGCATAAATGACGTGGGCATGGACTGGTACAGACACATAGTTTACCCCCAAGTGGCTTTGTGCCACTAACATCTAGACTCTACATTTACGTCTGCATCGCTAGCTGTACTCTGGTGGCGTGATCGGGATTCATCGGCAGTGAAGCCTTCATGTGCAACTGTCCAGTGCCACGGAGGCAACCGTCTGCCGGTTGGCGATCTGGCGCACTACCGTCTACGATCACGTCTGTGCCACGTGAGCCGCGAGTGCACTGCCTTCACTGCAGAAGCCAGCCCCGTCAATCGACAGCAACGCACACCGACGTCTGCGTCACGTCGAAGCTACAACGGCCGCGACTTGTGCCCTTTGCAATTGTTTCTTGCGTCTTTTTTTTTGTTATAAATGGCTTTTTACCATGCCAACTTTGTCTCCTGTCTGCTTCTAGAGCGCCGAAATTCGTGGCATCCACGATCCCCGCGCAATATCCGCACGCGTCCGTTTCGTGTTTTCCTGTCAGTGTGCCTGCGTGTGCCGCCTAAGCAGCGCAACTTGCACTACGCGGTCACGTTCCCAAGCGCGAAAAAGCTAGGCGAAAAAAGTCCACTCGCCCACAATCCGGTCTGCAACCTCGAGACCAGCGCGGAGAGTGCAAACACAGCGAGCGGCCAGGCGACGCAAGCGACGACGGGCAGCGTGCCCACGCGCCTGGACAGCATCCACAGCAGGACGGGCAGGCACAGCAGGCCGCTCAGCGTGTGCGATGAGAGCACCATGACCGTGTGCAGCTGTTCGCAGTCGACTGCCACCAAGGAGACCAGGTAGCCCGCCGGGGCCTCAGACAGCGCGCGGGCGGTCATGCGTGTCGTCTGCCGCACAGAAGCGTACAATCTTAAACTCGTTACTCATAAGTTACGCTAAGTAAGTAGAACATATCTGTATTAATGTTTCACTTACTTAGTGAAACTTATGTAGAACTAGATCAAGTGGGTATTTTTAGCTAGGCAAAAGAATTGTCTATCTAGCAGAATTCTTTGCTGGACTAATTGGCGAACAGCGAAGGACTGTCATCTCGCCTCCTGTTTTTTTCATCTAAATTTCAAGTGCAATCATTTATCGCCTGATACATCCGCTGTCGGCTTCCGGGAAAAGAGATGGTTGACATTGACGTTAGCCTTAGGTGTCTAGTAATCTAGGTTGCGATTTATTTTAAACGCCCTAGGCGCGTGTAAGTGACGTCAGAACTCTACATTGTGAGGCTCGCTCCTTCCCGCTTCTGTGTGCCTTGGGATCTGCTTAGAGTCTCCACGTCGCTCTAAAGGACTGTTTCCCGCCAAAATGCCTCGCTTCAAGTAGCTTCTTGCCACAGCCGAGTTCAAGCAATGCAAAAGTAAGCACGCTGAGGCCCCTCGTTGTTCTGCGGCTTAGGAGCGCGCTGCCATACTGTAACAAAAATTGATCGCTGAACGTGAACGTTACAAATTAATGCATTCCATGAAACCATTGAAACAACGGACATTAAATAACTTAGTGTCAAACCAATGTAACATTAAGCACGTAATCATCTCTAACACTTCAATGTAATGCAAAATCAAGAAGTGGGCTACCCGCCGTGGTTGCTTAGTGACTATGGTGTTGGGCTGCTAAGCACAAGGTCGCGAGATCGAATCCCGGCCATAGCGGCCGCATTTCGATGGGAGCGAAATGCGAAAACACTCGTGTGTTTAGATTTAGGTGCACGTTAAAGAACCCCAGGTGGTCCAAATTTCAGGAGACCCCCACTATGGCGTGCCTCATAATCAGATCGTGGTTTTGGCACGTAAAACCCAATAATTTAATTACTTTTTAAGAAGTGGGCTGACAAGTGGAATAACCTTCTGTTGTATAGAATTTACATAAACAGGGATAAAGTGCCTTAGAAAGGCCGGCCTATACGCTTCGATAGGTGGAACTATCTTTAGGCCAGATTTCTTGGGGCACTTTATCTCTGTTGATGTAACATCTGTACTTCAAGTTAAAACACTTCATCTTCGACAACCACTGTGTCATTTCCGCTGCACATACCACCAGTTCGCACACACGTTACGACTGCGGTCGCCGTCTCGCTCCAGAAAATTAACACGTTTGGTGAGGACCGTTCTTCAAACGAAACAACACTGTTTCGTCTCACGTCACACTCAACTTTGGTTGCGGAAATTTTTCGAAGGCTGTAATAATTATGCGCCGATGTGAGTCGACGCGGTAACACGCCTGTTCAGCAACCTACTGGAACGTTCACTGCATTTGGCTTGCAGGGGTTCCAGTTGACACAAGCGTTCGTTCTCTTTTCTACTATCACACCATACCTCTTACTGCGATAGCAATTATATGAACACTCTAGGCTCATTCCCGCCGCCGTCGCTGCCGCCGTGATGTTCAATATAAAGTCCAAGTGCGATAGCATCAAGGCCCTGCGACGTGTGCTATAAGTGCGAGTGAAAGCGTGCGAGGGTGAACCGAGGATGGTGGCTCGATCTAGCGCGCGCAAGGTAGGAAGGCGGGGTGGAAGCGTGCAGTCTTCTTTCGCACTAAGGCACAGGGCGTGGGGGAGGGGGGATTATACTTTGGCGGCGGCAGCGTTTGGCGCGTATAAGCGCGGCCGCGCGGGCCTTGTCTTGAAAGCGGTCTGCAATAGGGAACAGTCCAGGCACACTGAGGGCTGATAGCTTCGTGTGCACTGTGTTCTCGGCACTTTTTTCGCGTTTAAGCTAGAGGCAGCACGAAGGCAAATTCGCTCGCTGCTGCTGCCGCTCTTCCTCGAGCCAGCGTTTTGACAGCGAGTGTCCGCGGTCATCGACTGAGATGTGTTCATGTTTGTCTGTGCGCGAGTGACTCCATGCTCGTTAATTTAGTTAGGAAGCGAATGTTTCCAAGTTTATGAGGCCGATAAGACAATTATCCTTACTTAGTATAGCTGTCTAATAATTTGCTATCGCAATCGATGCTTCGCTTTTCGAAAGAAACTGCGACTTTTTTCCTAGTAGTAGTATGTGTTATCTCCTCCTGCATCTCCGGGACAGGCAGCCGTCGGCTCAAGGGCCTGACCTCGTTCCCAAGATGTGTGTACGCTAACCACGCTCTTCAATTATTCACAACCCTGAAAAATAAAGAAAGACAAGCAGAACAACAGGCACTTTTCTTTAAAGTTAAAGAAAGATTCCACTCACTTTCGTGAAGAGCGCTGCTTGCATGAGGATTTTCAGTTGGGTGCTGAAGCGCAGCGCCACGTACTCGAGGAAACCGAAAAGGCAGACCTCGGCCACGCACGACGAAAGGAACAGCACAGTCAACGCCTTCGCTTCCCGACTACCGACGTCATCAATCAGGGACCTTGGAGTCCGAGAAATGTGTGCTTGCTAAATGTCTGTGGTTTGCACGTGCTTTCTGACAGTAGCGCGCAAAAGTAAAAGCTGCTCATGAGGATAGCTAGTACACTTCACATCAGGTATATACGTGACTTGGAATAAAATACGAGACGAAAAGATATGCACGCTCTGTCAGCGTCGCACTAAGGCCATCACAAAAAACTATATTTCAAATAGCACATCACGTAATGCTGGTCTGCCAGGTGCGTTTTCTGTTCTCTTTCTTTCTTTTTATGCGCTAAATGGATTAAGCGGGCGGAAGTTGATTAGTACATTCCCTTTAAGAATGTTACTATGTCTCAACAGGAGGCGATTCAGGTGTGAAACAAGTTTTCCCTAATCGCGCGAAGTGCGACAGGAAGAGGAGTGTGTTTGCTGCCAATGACCGAAACACGTGGGATATTCATGGAAATTCTTGGATATTCATGGATATTCGTGGAAATTACCGTGGGATACAGACACGTGAATTTCTGTGCGTGTATTATGCATCTTGCAAATCACTGCGATGTGAAAGGTTATATGCTGAATCATCGGATAAATACTAGCAGTAAAATCAGGGTGTCTACCAAGTTGACATTTCCAAATTCTCTGAGCTTTCCAGGTTTTCCCTGAGTGCCTTTGCAAACTTCCCTGAGTGATGCAGAACTGTTTTATGTCAAGACGGGCAGAAACCATATCGCCTGATGCTGTCACTCTCTAGTAAGCACATGAAAAAAATTAAAAAAGCGACTTAATCCAATTTGAATACTAAGGAATAGTGTTTATGTTATTCAAAAAGAGAATAGACGGCAGGGGTTAGTAAAATGCACAGCAAATAAAGTGTCTTCGAAAAAAATTGCAAATGGAGTCATTCTCAAGTACGGATAAAAATGAGATGCACATAGAAGCAAATATTTGCGAATATGAGCTATTTCTATCAACTGATAGCAAGCTCAGTGGTATGAGGCCCGAACTCTGTCACAATTGAGATTCTCTCTCAACAGCTCGTAAGTCAACCTCAACTGTCCTTACATACTTTCAGCCCCCGCACGACGCCTGAGTGTTGTGTTTCACTTCTTTAAAGAGTTTATTTTGGTTTGGATGAGGGACACCTGCATCTCGGCAGCAGCCGAAACTTTGTTTTTTGAGCTCAAGCTCCTTCAAAATGGCGGCAGCAAGCTTCCTTTCCCGTTTATTCCTCAATGCGTAGATCATTTCTGTTCTTGTCCTCCTTCCGCCACTTGTTCGCCCCAAGGACCATTTGAAGCATCTTGGTCAGTTGCACATTCCACGACCGATTTTTCGAACTCCCTAGGGGCCGCGAAAACGTCCGAAAAATCGGCCAGTTGGAAAAAAATAAATGCGTGTCATTTACTGCCCTTAGGGGCTCAAACCGCCACAGGCACGTTCGAAAACGCTCTGAAGGCCTGTCGGTCCACATATTAGGCATATCGGTGCTCGTACTGTGACAGGAAATACCGGCTGCACGTGTGTATAATTAAGGAATACATACTGTGTTCCGTGGCAATAGTCCCTTCCCACGCTTGTTATGCTTCACTGCAATACTTTTGCGTATGCTTCACCAAGTAACACTTCTGTACAAAGGCGAAGCTGACTTTCGGGAACCGGCATTATGCAAGGCATTGTGTTTCTAAGTTTCTAAGCCAATCGCGAGGACCACAAAGGCGGAGTCCGTGCCATTGCTGACAGCAGCGAATTCTTTCAATAAAAAACTCGGCACCCAACGGCAAGAAGCTTCATAGCCAACGTCGAAGCAGCTAGGCCTAGCGTTGCCGCAGTGGTGGCAACGGCTGCCAGCGGATCTGCGTGCGAGAGTGCCGGTTCGAGGTGTCGAAGTAATCAAAACGGCAGCGGTGGTGCCTTTGATTATTGCCGTTTAGGACCTGCGGTCACGGCAAAACGTTCGGAAAATCGGACGGCGAAGAGTTCTTGCGTCCGAAATTTCACACGTTCTGATACGTTGACTCTATGAGGTACGTGGCGGTGCCACGAAGCCGTCCAAATTATCGGGAATCTGGAAAGTCGGTCGTTGACTGTACACTGGCAACTCCTCCAGCCGACGACAGGGCGTCAAAGACGATTCATTACGATTCCTGTCTGTTGCTCGAGCCAGCATTACCGCGACTTTCAACCCTTTCAATAAGATTGCCGCTAATTTTCCCTGATAGAGGCCCAAATTTCCCGAGTTTTCCCTGACTTTTTCCAGACTACTGAAAATCCCTGAGAATTCCCGGTTTTTCCGGTTTTCCCGGTTGGTAGACACCCTGAAAATAAGGAAGCAAGAATAAACAAAAGCAAGTGCGTTGACCTGTAAGTTCAAGCACGTTTAAATTCGAGGGTCAAGGAGTCCTTGATGCCAAATGTTTGATTCGACATTGACTTCTCATAGAGTGTTTTCTTTTTACTTCGAACATATTTTTTTTTAAATAATGCCGTCGAAGATTACTCGAATCACCTCACTATACATTAATTATGTGCCCAAGCGGACACCATTTCCAAAAAAATTAAAGCAATCCATTCAGTAATTAAACTAGTTACAATTATTAACATCTCAGTCACAAAGATTGCGGCATATGCCTGTATTGGAAAGTTGAATGGAAGTCTAGTTCCGTGTCTGAACATTTCAAAAAGGCCATTTTAAACGGCCCTGCAAGCCGAAATATTTGGCTTCAGATTATTTGTTTAACTTACATGAGACGAGGCTGCCGTCGCCCTTCTCTCTTCACGAGATCTTATTCTGATTGGTGCTGTGGGCACCTCCCGATAGGATGCGCATTCACTTCAGCAGCAGAGGCAAGAGGGACCGCTTTGTCACGGCGCGAAGCCCAGCTTCACTTCTCGCCACCCTGCTACCTCACAGTAAGGTACTTTCACCGCAAGCCGCGCTTCGCAGTGCTGCGTGCGTAGTCAGGTAAATTCAACAAATAATTTCAGACCAATTACTTTGGTTTCCATGGCCGTTTTGAAATGTTGAAACACGAAACTATACTTTTATGATAATCTCCTTCAATTTTCCAGCATAAATATGTGTCGTAATGTTTCCCTTTAACTGAAAATTTAATCAAAGTAAGTAGTCTAATTATTGAATGGATTGCTTTGGTTTTTCTCGAAAATTATGTCTGCCTATAGGCATATATTTAATGTGTAGTGACGTGGTTACAATTATTTTTGTGGGCTTTTTTACAAGAAAAGTGTTCGAAGTAAAAAGAAAGAGAGAAAGAGAGCACTGTATACTACGCCTGGCATCGTTAGGCACCTGCCGAATGAGCGGGTGAAATTGTGTGAACAATAGACGCGCTCGACAAATGTACCCGGCGGCTCACTCAAGCAGCGGGACCCGGACGATGAGCGCGGCGTAGTAGGCGAGTCCGGTAAGCGGTATCCACAGGGCCTCGTGCCACAACACACGCACGAAGGAACAGAACACGCGGCCCTTAGCGTTCGGACCCATCCTGGAAACGGTGAAAACGCCACTGTCAGACAGATGTCATCATGTACGCCACCGTTTCTGGGGCATCACAAGGAGATGAAACTTTTCAACAGGCTAGGCACCACGCTCCCTGGCATTTCGTACTCGATTTTTTAAGTGACAAAACCACGCGTTTCTAGCGTGTGATGGCTTTAGAACTATATTGAGATATAAAGTGTAGGGTAAACAAAGCTTATACACTAATATCCTAATTATATATATATATATATATATATATATATATATATACGCGTTCTAACATCATTGACTAAACGTGTCAGCCTCAACCAGTTTTCAGGTATCCGTGCCTGATGGCACTCAACTTACCATTTATACTTTGTCAAAGGTGGCAACAAGGCAACAAGTCGTCTGCATTTGAGCCTTTTTACGAGTGGAAGAATGTCTCTCTCGTCGTATTTTGATAAAAGGCCCGTTTTCACAACGTACCTGCAAAACGTAGAGAACTACAGTTCACAAAGAACAATGTAGTGCATTCACAATGCTTTCGTGTTTGAGCACAACTTCATGAGTACAACTTTTCTTTAGCGTCAGAGTACGCGAAAACCGCGATTTGCAGGTAACAGTAACGCATATTGAATTAATTCCCAACGCTCTCTTTTCGTCTTGCACCTAATTTCTCTCTATCCTAAGGCAATACGTAGCGTCGGCATCCATATGCTTACATTGAAAGTTTACGTAGACAGTTTACGTAGACGCAAGCAGACAAACGCAAAGGATGACACGAACACAAAGAGCGCGCCGTCCTGTTTGCTTCTTTTGTTTATATTTGTCTGCTCACACCTGCGTTTAAATTAGCCACGAAGCTCCAGCAACAAGTTTTATGCAAAATTTGGCGACAATCGGCAGATTCCAGAAAAACATGAAGTCTAACGGATGCGTTTCAGTTGGTGAAATGAAATCTGAAAGCGTCCAAAACAGAAGGAGTTGGAGTTGGCATTAGTACAACATGTGTCACAGCGTGTTTTGTGAGTTTTCCGAAATTAATGAAAACAAATATAAGATATCACTTAAATTAGTACGCAGATATTGTTTCCTTTAAAAACTCCATCATGTGTGGTCTACTTAACTGTGAACTCCAGCTTCGTTACGTGATAACGAAATTGCAAACCCAATGCTTAATGGACCGTATTCACAAAAACCTCTTACGCTACAAAATTGTTCGTAAAAGCCAATTTCAGCCAACTTTGATGCCGGCCATATCATTAGCGAAGACGACCAGCTAACGGCAAATAGTAAATATTTGCGGATTCGGCCCCAGTTCTAGTTTTTCTAAATGTTTACCATTTTCTTTTTAATTTTCGCTAGAACTTTGAGACTGTGAATTGACAACATAACCTAAAGACAACAGTCAGAGCTTAACATTTTCTCCTAAATGATTCCATACGAAAGGCGCCATATGTGAACTTCCTCCTAATTGCTTTCTCTTGCGCTTCTCCGCACTGCACTTGCAATATACATATATAAAATAATAAAGGTGATTATTCAACAGCGGTACTCATCACATGCGGTACCAGACATTCAAAGGTTAACAGCTGCGGAATACGCGTAGGCACCCAACAAAAAAATAAATAAAACACCCGCAGTAGCGTATGTTCCTTTGTGACACCTGGTGGACATCTGCCACTGGGCTCGTGAAGCCCTCAAACGCGCACAGGTGAACCGTAACGAGAGATGATAAACGATACGTATATTTATGTTCGGCTTCTCTCTCTCTCTCTCTCTCTCTCTCTCTCTCTCTCTCTCTCCGTCCGTCCGTCCGTCCGCCCGCCCACTCAAGTTGGCATTAACAGCTGAGCGCTTGGTTATTGACTTACTGTAGGAGCAGGCGGTTTCGCAAGTATACCATAAGACCGGACTCACCTAAAGACAGCACTGCCCACAAGCTTCCCGCAAGACGAGAAGGTCTCTTCGTGGGCGATGGTTTGCATCTGAGGAAAACAGCAAAGGTTTATATCAAATATATTTCTGTTAAGGCACAAGCTCGTTCTAAGCGGTATTATTTTTAACGAAAGAATGCTGAGTGTCTGTGTATGTTTGCATTGTGCGAAACTGCATTAAGCATGCTCAGATGCACCAATAGTTATTAACTTTATTGCTGAGGGCTGTGAACAGGATTCGCAAGAATCTAGCAAAATGTGGACGTCTCCCGGATGAACATGACAATCTGACGCATTTAATTCTCAAACGAGCTTCACTTAGCACATGTAGAAGTACAACCTCATGAGTGTTCTTGTCGACGACTGGACTGCTTCGAAAACAGGCGTACAAGAAGCTGCCCAGAGTCGTAAGTGCCAGCAGTGAACTCTGGTTTGCCATTCGGACGTCATTCTTGCGACTCTGAAAAAGAAATGGGCGCGCGCACAATGATGCAGAAGGAGGGCTAGTTATTCTCACTCCTCAGTAAATACTGAAATGCTCATAATCCTTTTGCTTGTAACATGGATCCGCAAATGAGCAAAACTCCTACGAAAATTCTATGTTGACGGTAAATAAATAAATAAATAAATAAATAAATAAATAAATAAATAAATAAAGATATATATATATATATATATATATATATATATATATATATATATATATATATATATATATATATATATATATATATATATATATATGTGCAGAATCTAATTATAATCGAAATCGAATGTATTACGCTTTTACACACAAAACAACACATCTAATTTTACAGGAAGTAGCCTACAACACATGGTACCTAAACCAAGCCTCGCAAGCCATCTGTACAAGTCCAAAGGAGTTCCTGCAGCTTGATTTCGCTTCCAATCTCCCTTAACAATACGTCTGGTTCACCTTGCACACTGTAGAGTAGCCAACTGGGCTAAGTCTTGGTTGACCTCAACGCATATTCCCTCTACCCCCTCCCTCTATATCTCTCCGTGTGAGTTAGTCGAAATCCGCTAAGTAAACGTTGACCCCCTTTAATCTTTTAAGGTGGCTTTTCCACACTAACGCTCTTTGTAAGGAGAAGCCCACCTTTACATTTCTCTTCGTTTAACTTGGCGAGATCTTGTATTTTGAAAATACTTGTGCAACAGAGAATGTTGCGATTGCAACGGTAAGCGTTGTTGTTGGATTTTATCAGACAGACTGCGTCGCCTTTAACATATTCGCGCTCGTCGGCTCCACGTACTGCCGCCACTGCGACATCTGCGATTATGTATCGTACTATCCGATTCGTCACACGGCCGCCAAAGGCCACCGCCTTACAGAGGGAATAAAAGTAATAACTTAAATTGAACGGTTAAAAATTGGGCGATACCTTATGAGATACATTAGGAGCATTTTTTTTAACAGTCTTGGCGAATACAGATGACAATACCAAAATTAAAAACACTGGTTGGTAGCGAAACGCATATTGAATTTACGGCTAGCGACGCGAAACAACGTACCTAGAAAAGGAAGAACAAAAACAAATACGGTTAACGAAGGAAGTAGAACAGTAGAAATACACTCGGATCAGAGAGAGAGAGAGAGAGAGCGTCAAGCGCTAATACAGTGAGCAGTGCTTCAGGGTACGAGTGCGGTCAAAGATAAGCTTGGTCACGGTTCAAAACACAGTCTCACCCAAGTGACAAGTACATGCTGTCGCTGCACGAGTAAGTCGCTGACGGCGGCAACAAAGTGAAGTGCATGAAGCGAGCACAGGAAATTGGAGGCGCACAGTCCCTTCAAGCGCTGGCAAACTGCGCTGAATGTGAGCCAGACCTGTTTCAGTGGAGAGAAGAACGTCGGCCTTGTCGCTCGGCAGGAGAGCGCTGAAGTGGGCTTAGCTGGTGCATTACTGGAACGTAAAGGCACACGGCGCACACAGCGAGACAAAGACAAGAGCATGACAAACGCGGCCCTCTGCTTGCCTAATCTCGACTTCGTCCCATTTTTTGTCCTGTTTTCCTTTTTTGTTCCGGACACCGCAGGCAAGGCGAGTTAGTATCAAACTAAATATTAAAATAAGTTACGTTAAAGGAGCCAAAGCCACAAGCTAGCGATGACGAAAGCCGTTGTGACGGACTCCTGATGAATTTTGACCTCCTGGGTTTCTTTAACGTGCACCCAAAGCAGGGTACACGAGTTATCTTGCAATCAATATGGCGGCCGACCAAGCAGGGAGTCGCATCCGCGACCTGGTGCTCAGCAGCTGAACGGCATAGCCACTGAGCCATAGCGGCAGTAGGTGCTCTTTATCAGGCTCTTTCACACCAAAATAACTAGCGGTTTCAGAATGCTCACATAGGTAAGTCTAGGATCCTCGAGAACATCATGATCTCAGTGAGGCTTTGCTACAAGACCTGGGCCACTGCCGAGGTGAGTACGCTGCGACGAGCTTTCGCCTAAATTCTAGAATGTTCAAGTGTAGTGCGTGGACTGTCCTCACTGACATGCAAGCTGCTCTACAACCTCAGCAGTCACCGCGCATGCACGAACAATTTGTGACTGACCAACTATTTATTTACAGATACAAAATCCCGCATGTTTAACCGCAGTGTTATGCCGCAGTGGATGTTCTCAACAACGCAGCATAGCGCCGCTGCGAGAAAGCCGATCAAGCACCTGGAACAGACCCAGGTGGCTTCTCGCAGTTGCTTCTCACACAATTCCTTCCACGTGACGCAGCAGCTCTTGTGTATCCCAGTGTTCCTTGCGGCGTAAATTGGAACGGGACCATTCGCTACGTTGATCTAAATTATGAATTTTGCATGCCACGTGGTCTCGATAGGCGCAACCGTGCCTGCTTGCGTCGCACTCGGCTCAATGCCGCCTTGAATAATCAGACTTAAGTAAGTTCAGCATTATAGCACTCCTATGCGCCACACGCTCAGTGCTTGCGAGTACTTGGCAAACACAATTTCTACTTGCAAGCTTTTTATAACTTCAAGAAATGACTTAAAGTGTTCGTTAAACCCCGGTCGCGACGCAACCAACATTGAAACTGTCCACGACATCCGAGCTGCCGCACTCACCACTGCACTAGCGATGGAGACGTCCGTGAGCACTTGAGTCCGGCTAGGAAAGAGGGATGTGGCGGCAGCCCAGCACAAAGTCGTGACTGTGAGCATGTTACAGAGCTGAAAGCAAAAAAAAAAAAAAAAGGAGAGGGAAAGCCCCTGTTTATGTTTTCCGAGGTAAGAATTCCCCCAACATCGCACCTATCACCTGTCCTTCGCGGTATACAGAAAACGTAAGAAATCATCTTTTAAGTTAAAATTCCGCGACAATTTCTTTCCCTAATTTTCTAAACCAGCTCTAACGTAATACTTCCTCGTGGGGTCTTTGGGGAAATAAAACTGAAATGAAATGAATGGACAACTGGGGTCGCCATTTTAATGCAGTAAGCATTTCACGCCTGCCCATGAACTCAGCCAAGCGTCATGCTTCGCCCCCACCCTGTCTAGATCGGAAACAATGAAGTGCACGTAAAAAAATCCTTCTAATCAATTATTTATGTAAGAGAGGAAATTACCGCAACTATAAACCTAGGTGGGGAAAAAAGAAAGGAAAGAGGCGTTAGAAAGGTTAGAAAATTTGATTGTAACCAGCCGGATTCGAACCCCCACCCTTAACATGCACTTAACATGCGTACATGCACGACAATGCAAGTTACCTCTATTTTTCACGTAAGCTTTTGAATGCACACCCGTAAGCAAAAGTATACGGACCAGAGTTTCCGTGATAAAACTCATTTTCTACTCTGTCTGTGAATGCAACTTGAAATAAAAGGCTGCAATCCAAACTTGCCATTACAAGTTTTCTAGTTCACTCGTGAGTTTCCGTTTATGGATGTTAACTACGAAGAAATTCTGTTCTTTTCTTTCGGCGACCCTGTGGTCCGTGTACTTTTGCTCACGGGTGTACGTATTGTATTGTTATCGCTGATTGTGCTTGCAGGTTAAATGTTACAGGGAGCACGAGCCCCCACCTATCTTCATGTACCCTTATTTCAGTTCTGCCGAAGAAAGACTCTATATGCAAGACTCCAAATCTTACATTTTTATCTCTTGTGCGGACTAGTTTCTTTCTCTCGACCATTCGAAACGTTGTTCGAGGCAAACTACAGCGCAGCTCACCAGGTATGCGATGTCGCAGAGTGTCAGGCACACCGGACGCCTGGGCGACAGGTTCGGCCTCTGCACGAGTTCGACCGCAGACACGAGCGACGCTCCGACGAAGGTCCCCTTGAGCAGCGCGGACGCGCCGGCCATGAGCACGGACGGCTGCCGTCGAGGTTCACGCCAATGAGCAGCAAGCGAGGGTTCATGCACAGAAACGTTAAACGTACTGGTCATAAAAGCGCATCTATTTTAATAGCTGGGCACGACTACCCAACTCGGCTGCCCTCGTCCCGGGCAGAAGGTGTAAAAGGGGAGGGAGCACTCGAGATTGGCGCTGAATGAAATTATAACAGCACTGTCAAATCTTATTTCCACAATCAACTTCATAGGCGGTTTTATCGAGTTCTCATGTTAAGCGGGACGGCTACAGACAACTACCCCCCTCCCCCCCCTCTCCTCAATGGAAAACCAACAAGCCCAAGCTGCTATTCTAGTGAAATACATAGACTACTACTTTGTTTCGGTTGATGACTGAGCGCTGCCATTAAAATGACGGCGTCAAATAGCCTGTTCCTACAATAGAATTTGATTGCAAATGTTACGTGATGGTTTACATGGTCTCTGAGCTTGCCTAGGCAGGAAATGAGTGAAATGGGGCGAAGATATGGTTTTTGAGCTGCGCTTCTCCGGTCGGCGGCAGTGGGAGTCTATGGCCTAACCATCGACACTGAAATCTTCAAGTGTGCTGGCTTGGGCGTAAAACTGCCGTAAAATGATCGACCTCGATCAGTGACAAGTATTTTAAACACAAACTTGGTGAGCTCTTGCAAATATGCGTAGACACGCTTGCTTAAGTGGCATTCTTTGTTTGAGCAGAGTGACTTTTGTTTTATTTTATTTTATTTTATTGGCACACTCGTATAGTCAGGATACGCAAAGGCCATAACATCTACACCGGAAGAGTTCCTGTGATTGGCCCTCGATCGTTTGGCACGTCTACAGCACGTGTTGGGCGAGACTTGGTAGAACCATGCATGGCTTCCGATGAGCCCCCGCACTAGGGTCTGCGTTGAATACACTTCGATCTTTGCTCTCCTCTCGGTGTCCTGAAAATGGGCAGGTGAGGCAGCATTGCGTGCTCAAAGTTTATCGAATAAAGGCCCGTCACCTGCGCATTCTTTGTGGTTATACTTATTGCAAGGAGTTTTGCAGCTTTTGAGACCAACATTCAGCGAAGCACGGTACCATACGAGTTAAGCCATTTTTTTTATCTCTCTGCCTAAGCAGCCCGAACCAACAACCAACAACAGCTTTGTGAACAGCGTGAATCAGAGGGAAGTATAAAGGACATGTATGTTCACAGATACTCACCTATTGCCTGCAGCATTGCAAATGTCTAGCGATGGGCGAATTTTCGAAAGTTTCGTCAAGCGAATCGAATATCCTGCGAGTCGATCCTGCAGACTAGGAACCGAAAGGCTGCTGGTTGATTTAGTGCTCCAATTCCGTAATGAAAGCCTTAACTATTTCTTGCGACGCTAGTTTCCGAGTAGTGTGCACTGACTGTCCCTGCCGAACTACATATCACTTGGCCAGAAGTATAAGAGTACACGGAAGGTTTCCGCAATATTCGATTGAAGTCAATTGAAAGCTACTCTGTTCGGCGAAATCGATTCGTATTCGGTTCAGCGGCGTTATTATTCGCCTCGCACTTAACTCGGTTTCCAAAAATCTCTGATGTCCTTCCGAAACTCAGGTCACCAATATTTTTTTTAAATAATGACATGCAGACACGGTACCTCTGCAATGACGTTCATCGCTTGTCGTTTTTCGTGTCGCTCACAGCGACAGATGAACCGCAACTCGCATCGGTCACTTGCGCGAACCGTCTATATTAACTGAAACCTGTAGAGGCACGGAAAAACAAAACAGATGATGCCCTTCGACGGTAACCATCCATGACCACCACAGCTGGGCTTATTTCACAGGAAAGATCACGTGACACCTGCATTCAGCCGTGCGCGACGCCGTGAGCGCAGGCCTTCCACCGGCACGGCTCGCGCCATGGTCGAAGCTTTTTGCTGTTTCTGGGCACGGTCTCGAGTTCGATGCCCGCCGCTGGCAGCCACGTGTGAACGCGCTCAAAACGTTTCAGCACGGTGCACTCTTCGCATTGCGTGCTACGCACCTATCTGGCGAGCGCAGGAACCATGCACGGGGCGTTATAATCTCTGGCGGTTACGTGGTCCCGACGAAAACAGATCCAGCCAGATCCAGACAAGGTCTAAGACCATTCGCCCCTTCGTCTGCATATTTGCATACAAAACACGATGCCCCGTCATCACCGGCCAGTGCTTAGGAGCAAAGCAGGCCGGAAGGACTCTCCCATGCAGATATCTTCAATTATGCCGCGGCACGCCGCGTCGGAAAAGCCGTTCCTATGGCTGCAGATTCCCCAAGCTCTACGCGCGGTCTAACCTCTTCCGTTACAAATTACCGTGCACTAATGATAAATGTGTCAAAGAAGCACAATTTTATTCTAAGGAACTGCAGATTCTACTGAAGAAAGTTCAAAGTGGTAGAATTTAGTTTTCTGAATTTCCTACTTTCAGATTTTACAATCACATCGTGATCAAACGTATGGATTTGCTGGACAATCAGTAATCTCGCGTTTATGCACAATATTGCAGCGAAGACACTAAATCTACACTAAACACACGAATGAGGCGGAGGAAACCGCGATAGCCTTGGCTCTTCAAGCCGCAAAAGGCCCGACGACCATTTTCTCCGACTCGCGCACGGCGGTCAGGGCTTTCTCGTCCACTCTAGTTTCTAAACACGCAGACGGCATAGTCAACAGATCATTTCGTATTAGTACGGGAGAAGAACCTAGAGGTCATACCATAGCGTGGTTCCCGGCCCACGTGAACGATCTAACCAACCAAGCGGTTTGCAACCCTAACGAGCGGGCCAACTGCCTGGCGCGTGAAGGAGGAGGAGGAGGAGGAGGAGGAAAAAACTTTATTCTTGTCCTGTACAAGGTGTTGCCACCCGCCTGGCTAGTCCCATGTTGGGACCGGGAGGTCAAGCCTCCTAGCCCTATCACGGGCGTACTGGACAGCCAGGACTTGAGGGATATGATCTGGAGATCTTATCATTCCTAAAAACCGATTCCGGGAAATGCCAGGGCCGAGCGACCCACACTCCCAGAGCATATGTTCAAGCGTGCATATCTCCTTTTTGCATGCTTTGCATATAATATTCATATCTGCAATGTCATACCATTCCTTTATTTGTGCAGGTGAATAATAAGACTCTGTTTGTAATTGCCTAAGTGTAACTGCTTGTGCTCTGTTTAGTCTATAGTGAGGGGGTGGAAACTCCCTCCTTCCCATGTAGTAATGTTTTGTAATTTCATTGTATGTAATGAGGGTATCTCTCTGTAAGTTCTCCAATCCAGCAGAATCAAAACCATATGTAGAAGCGGCCCGGTCTGTGAGGTCGCGGGCGACGCTGTTGGCCGATTCATTTGGATTGACAGGAATACCATCAAGTGAACCAAGGTGCGCCGGGAACCAATTAATGAAACGCGTAACATTTGTTTGCCTTTTGTTAATTATTTTCGCAGCCTGTGGGGCAATTTTTCCCCTATTGAAAGCTCTAATAGCTGTTTTCGAGTCGCTATAAATTTCTGTAAATCTATCGTCTGTTAGTGCCAATGCAATGGCGACTTGTTCAGCGACTTCAGGTTTGCTAGTGTAGACCGTGGCGCAGTTGGTGCAATTGCCCTGATGATCCACTACTGCCGCCGCGAACTTAGTTCGATCGTTGTAAGCAGCCGAATCAACAAAGCAGGCTCCTCTGCCCCCTTTATCCATTTTCTTGATTAACGCCCTGGCTCGCGCAACTCTCCTGTTGATGTTATGTTTTGGGTGCATATTCCTGGGTAGCGGTGCGACAATTATGTTGTCTGCGAATTCTTGATTAACTTTAGTGTACTGTGCTGGATCCGTAATCGGGTTGATCATAATCTTGTCCAGGATTGATCTTCCCGTGCTGGTTGTAGATAGTCTCGCTATTTGTGATGTTTCTTGAGCCTCCGCGATCTCCATGGTCGTGTTGTGTATTCCTAACTTGAGCAATTTTGCAGTGCTGGTTCGAATTGGGAGCCCCAATGCGCTTTTAACATTCACGAACCGCGCCCGAGCTAACGGTCCGGCTCTCCCACAGGATTGCCCCTTCAAAGATCATCTTACCACCTTTTGCGAAATTACGTCGCATTACAGACACAGCAGGAGGAAATTCCCTCCTCCCAGCCCGAAACTAACAGGGCTCAGGCCGTTACTTTCAGGCTCCTACAGACGAGGTCCTACCTCACCCCCAGAGCGCTTAGTTGGACAGAGCCGAACTTCCCGCAGTCGTGCTCCAAATGCGATCACGCATGCTGCTCCTTCGACCACATGCTCTGGCTGTGCCCGTACAACGCGGGTTCCGACCTTCAATACAAGTCCGAGTGGGACACTTTGCTGACGAGCTCGGATTTCACGAACCAACTACAGGCCGTCCAGAGGGCCCGCAACGTCGCGGAGTCACCACCTCCCTGTCCCGTCGTGGTCGGAACCACCAACATGATTGGGGACCCTTCGGTTCCCCCCGATCAAGTTCCTCAGGACACTCTAATAATGTTCTTGTCACTGTCACTGTCATGCACAAAATGAACTGAATCCCCCGTCTAGACGTACATGCGCAGTTTATTTATTCGCTGCATGCACTACTACATAATAAAAACGATCCTTTTCGTCATTTCTGACGGAACGCGGATTGTAGGAACGTCGCGTCGCAATCGGTATAGTGCCAATCGGTATAGCGGCCAGTATGCGTGTAAAACGCAGACTGAAGTGAAATCCTGCCATAGAGAATATGCAGGAGGTATAATTGGCTCGCAGTTTAATGTCCACGTTCTTTTCTTCTTGCTTTTACTGGACAGAACTGGCAAAATGAAGCCGCGAACGCCGATGTGTGCAGCGTAACTACTGAAGGGGCTGATCCTCCGCCGCCATCAACCCGCTCGCAATCTGCTTCGCTTTCTGAGATGAATGCTTTCGTTAAAGAATGCCGCCAGAGCTAGATAATCAGCCCAGCACAAACAAACAACAATCATTAGCGGAGCAGTGCGAGGCACAGCTCGCCAGCTCGGACCTGGGGGTGCGGAGGACAGCGGGCGGCCATCGCCTCTTTGGCCCCTTTTCTACCACGCCCTTTCTTAGTAAAGTTTTACTGCGACTTCGCTGCGAGTCATAAAATTCCGGGGGTTGTTCCGAGCAAGAACTCCTCGCCCAGAGTCCAAGAACGCACGTTTATCGAGTTTTGGATGCACCTTAAAAAATCCCAGATAGTCAAGATTATTTATACCTCCACTTATAACCCATGTGTCTCCCGTAGGATCGGCGTTGCTTTAGGCCATCAAAGCAAATAAATAAATAAATAAATAAATAAATAAATAAATAAATAAATAAATAAATAAATAAATTTTTTTTTATTTTTTTTATTTACAATACTGCCAGTCTCTACTAAGACCCTAGCAGGTGGGCACTGTACACACACACACACACACACACACACACACACACACACACACACACACATATATATATATATATATATATATATATGTACATAAACAAAGAACACTGAAAACGTTTAGTATCAATACATGTATAACGTCAGTTTCGCACTTTAAACATAAACAATTTTCACTAAAAAATGTATACACCAAACACAAGTACATGCAAACTTTCAAAAAAGAAAAAAAATGCCAATTGAGGTATTCTACGCTGCATACCCGACTACATACACAGGGCACAAGTACATGGTGGTTTGCACGATCAATAATAGCACTAGCAATTTTAACCTGCTAAACAATTTTTTCAATTTTTAATACAAACTGAGACAGTGATTCTGTGTTAGTGGTGAGAGGCGATAACATATTCCATTCACGGATGGCAACCGGAATAAATAAATAAATAAATAAATAAATAAATAAATAAATAAATATATATATATATATATAAATAAATAAATAAATAAATAGCAATGATTATTACACGCGGTGAGAAAAGCTATAGTAATGCGAGAAATCGAAGACCCAGCAATTGTGTAATTGCATATTTTTGTGCAGACTTGGTGCCCTAGGTCATTTGTTCTGTCAAAAATATTGCAATGTTCATGCGTCGCACGGTGCTGCGATTAGACCCTTTCCATCGCATTTAATGCCTGGCGCTGTGCCATAAAACATGCCATGGACGGCATTTGTAGAGCCACTTTGCGTGCGCTAATGACTACATTGCAGCTTTTAAGACTCATAAGCTCCCTAAAATCTGCTGAATTCATGACAGAAGCGACAACATTTGTGGAAAACTCCACTTCCTTTTCTTACTTTTCTCGTTCCTATTCGCAGAATATGTATGCACAACTAGAAGAACGAAATTCGGACCAGAAGCGGGTAAAATAGGCGTAGAATGCTTCGCCTTCTCTTTCATTCATGCGTGAATTCGAACTCAGTTCTTGGATTTCTGTTTGAAAACCTTTTCGTATTGTATTAAACATATAATGACGACAGTGTGTGTATCGGGCTATTTCGCTGGGAGCTGTGGTTCTTAACACAAGATGTCGCCACCAAAGTTGGTGGTGACGACGATGTCATCCGGTAGTACGCCCCCGCAATACATTAAATGGTGTAACGATATCGCGACGAGTTTCAGAACGCAAACGCCGCCACAGAAGAGTCTAAATTAATTAATCAACTTCTCAATTATTATAATTAGAAGCAAAATGCCGATGAGAAAATTGTAGAGAAACGTGACAAATTCCTGACACAGCTTTTTGTTGCTCAGTACGCGCAACATAAGAGTTTTTCCGAGCGCGAAATAAGCCCGCGAATGCACGCAAAGTGCCTCGAGTGGCCAATCGCGCGGCAATCTAAAATTAGCAGCGCCCACAAGAATGAATAATCCAGAGCCTGCCGACAATAAGAAAAAAGTAGTTGCAATTCCATATGTACATAAGCTATCGCACAGCCTCAGGAATGTAGCAGGTAGGTTTGATGTAAGGGTTCTTTTTTCGGCCCGTAACAAGACGATCAAAATTTGCGGTAAGATTGATAGGAAGTTGACCCAGGTTGCCTCCACTCATGCTGGGAAAGGCTGCACTGTTAAGCACACGTCCCCGCCTGTGCACAGTAGAATGGGAGTTGTTTACGAGCTTCCATTTTCCTGCGGTCACGTCTATATCGGCCAAACAGGTCGATGCCGGAACATTAGA
Organism: Dermacentor andersoni; assembly: GCF_023375885.2. NCBI lineage: Eukaryota > Metazoa > Arthropoda > Arachnida > Ixodida > Ixodidae > Dermacentor > Dermacentor andersoni. The sequence goes on from NC_092824.1 coordinate 117,339,774, forward strand.
TTGTCAGAGCATATGCACTCGCTAACGGGTAATGCTTACGCACATGTCGCGCGACATTGCTCTGAGCATGGCCGGGTGCACTCCAATCTATGAAGACACCATGATACTTTCCCTGCATAGCAATCAGACTACGAGGAAGGTTATTGAGGCCGACTATATCAGGAAATAAGGATCGTTGTGTAAGTATGCCATCAATAAGTTTGTATGACAGTGAATTTGAATTTTTAAATTGCCTCATAGTGTAGCACTAGAACAGGATTTTGCATTTTTGCCTGCGCACTGATAATAACGCCATCGATGGGAGAGCACGTGGGTATGGGTTGTAGAGCATAAGTTTTCGTATGCCTTCTAATAAAGTTAGTTGTAAGTTCAGCGCTGACCTGTGTGTTTCCTGTCTATTGTCTTCGCCGTCTTGCGCTGCCCCTTCAAGAGATCGTGAAACCTAAAAATTATCATGGCGTATATTAAAAATAAAAGCGGCCTTAACCCCACGCCTTGCGGAACGCCCGATGTCACCTCTGCTGAACGTACAGGACCGGGCACCATTGATAAAAACAAACTGGCGGCGTAATGCCAAGTAATCGGCTACCTATGAAATGACGTGAGGATTAATTCCATAAGCAGTCATCATTCAGACAAGTAAACAGCGTGTTACTCTGTCATATGCCTCCTTAATGTATACGAAGATGATATCTACTGATTTTCTTTTGTCTAACGCGTATGCTACATCGTGAGTAAATTCCGCTCGTTGAGTAGTACAGGACAGGCGAAACCCATGTTGTAGTCGCGTAAATAATGAATGCTTAGTAATGTGATCCGTTATACTAGTACACATAACGTGTTCAAGAAATTTTTCCACGCTACACACGTTAAGGGATGTAGGTCGGTGGTTAGAAACATCGTGGTGGATCAGACTTGTGGATTGGTACTACCATTGCCGTTTTCCAATCTGACAGAAGGCTTGCGTCATGAAGTGAGTGGAGTCCCTGGAGGTAGAAAAAAAACATATTCTGGGGTTTCACATACCAAGGCCACGCTCTATGTGGCACGCCTTAGAGGGTGACCCAGGAATTATTGGGTTATTCAAAGAGGTACCGACAGGGTATTTTCGAGTCCTTCTTAAAGCCAAGCTCTCTTACCGAGTTTCGGGCCTTTTTCGTACGTATCTCGCCTCTAACACCGAACTCTACGAAGGCATCTTCGACAAGCGGCATAGAACACACTTTCTCGCGGGCAAGCCAGTCTGCTGAGACGCTTGGCGCGTTTCGATCCGCAGTTGCACTAGGCGACACCGACGCGCCAGAAACACCACAAGTGCAGCATAACACTGTGGATCACCGTTGAAAATGCTACCAAATAAACATATGTATGATGTCCTACATGCAAATATGTGTATATAATATCCAACCTGTCTATATATAATTCACTGCAAACAAAATCATTTCTTTGTATAACATATTCTGCTCCCTATTACTAATATTTATGCCTCGGAAACCACACTTCATATGAGCGCCCACATGGTTCATGCGCCAATCACACCAGGGATGCTTCGATTTACGTAGATACCAACTGGAGTCGACTCTGCCAGGAATATTTTTCGTATTTAAATGAAGGTCCGGGACCTCCAACCCCAGGAGCAATACTGTCAAGCTGCACAACGCCCTTAATCATTTAATAAAGTAGCTTTTCAACAGTCAGTTTCGCTTTCGTTTCTACTAAGTCGTGACGCCATGGTGCAATATGTGGTCACGTGAGCAGGAAATTGCGACGCGACACTCGCCCCGGTTCGCTCGGTCGTCCGCTATGCTACTACATAGGCCCTCACGAGTAGCATACGAGGCGACCGAGCGAGCCGCGGCGATTGTCAAAACGTCGCAATCTCCTGCTCTCACGTGACCACATACTGAGCCATGATGTCACGACACAGTATCCTCCTGGGATAAGGAGACCAAACTGGCTACAGAAAAACTATTATGCAGTCGAGCACCGTTAATTTGACCTACGGGACCAACGAAATTGATCGAATTATCAGTCGGGTCGAATTAAACAAGGTGCTGAAAAAAAACGCTAGAACATGCCGCCGATTCATTTAGCAGTCTTTGCCCGATTCTAACACACCCTTGAATTAAACGTGCAACCAACTTCTTCAAAATGGTGATTAGGCGGGCTTGTCGGTACGAACGCATACTTCAGCAAACAGCGCAATAACGGGACACAGAAAAGGAGCACACGACATGCGCCCAAAGTAGAAAATGGACGTAGAAATGACGTTTAAGCTTCTAAACAAAGCAGAACTTTAACGCGCACACCTCTTTCTTTCTTTTCTTTCGCTTTTTTTTTTTTTTTTTGCAAGGAAAATGGCCAAAGGTATATGTGTTGCACAATGGCGGCCGGTATTCTAAAGTCATGTTCGCCGCAATTCATTTGCATTATGCAGTAAAGCACACGAACGCCACGAAGCTGGTTTTGGTTTTGTATCCTATTTCAATGCGCAGGCAATTTTCTGCCCAATTGGAAAAAAGGGGAGCACGTTAGAATTGTGCAAATACCGTAATCAGACATTGTGAGCTACGGGTATTCCTTGAACATATTTTAGGGCAGGCCGAAAATAGACGCTTTCGACGGGAGATGACAGTTGTTCCGTGCAAGCTCTGCCGAGATAGGAGCTGCCACTAAACGGGGTCGCTGTAGGGGTTACATAGGGGTCAGGCGCGTGCGTGCTGACTGGTCAAGTTCGAATGATCCAGCGAAAGCCAACTTTAGGATCTAAATAACGATAGTCTGGGCCCGTAGAAATGTATGAACGCCCGCCGATACTTTCGGTCTGGATCAAATTAACCAAAAACGAAATAACCTGAGTCGAATTAACGGGTCTACTGTATTATTTACGGCACTCAGAGGTTTGTCATTATTTTTTTTTCTACTGTTAGAGATGTCTATAGGACCTTCATATAAGGAAAAAATGAATTGTCGAAAATATGACAGTAACCCCTTTAACATGCACCTAAATATAACTAACTACAGAGCGTTTTTACATTTAGCCCCCATCGGAATGCAGCTGCTGAGGCCCGGACTATGGAGGAAGGAAAAAACGACTGCGAGAAAGCATGACGTCAGGCAGCTTAGCCTCGGCAAGCCAACCTTTGGGAAATAGGCCCCACGCGGTTGCCGGCTTTTTTAAAGGCATTGTTAGGTTCGTGATAGCTCTTTGTGATCGACGCCCTCGTCACAATCGGCCTTCGCCACCCGCTTTACCCTCCCTCATTCTCTCAGTGCTCGGAGGACCTACTTAGTCAAACTTTCCTTTATTTTTTATTACTAAGCTTCAAAGCTATCACGTGAAGCTTCCTCATAGACTTTCTTCCTTCCTCCGTGGTGGTGGTGGCAAATACTCAAAGGGATTAGGAGGAACGTATTGCCAAGGAGAGAGAGCTGGTACAATAGCTGCAGGCTATTGCGTCGTCGCGTGACAGCGTGGCACCGTATTATTCTCACTAGGTTGCGCCAGTAACGTTGCAGACTTTTTTTTATTTATTTGCTTGGGTTTCCATGCAGCATAACGTCAGTATGAAACTAAATGTAAGCATGCAGGCCCGGTTCATAGAAGTACTGCAACAGTGACTTATGGAATGTGTCGTCCGTAATACGTCGTTCGTGTCTTCAGTTTGATCACTGTTCAATTTCACACCTTTTAAGTAAACTTTTGCCAACTGCATTTGTGCCAAGGCACTTCCAGAGGATATGGCGGGCACCCGGTGCATACGCAGGAGCGGAGCACTTCGGATCGTTGACCCCAAACATAAGTGATGGCTGTGACGCTGTGCGATATACAGGTTGCCGAATGCAACACACTCGCAGCATGGCGACCATGTCCCAAGTGGAGGCAGCTGCTAAGGCGGAGACAAGGTGTTGCCAAACCGAAGCAGCACGGAAACATCGGGCTGCCATAACAACGTGCCGCTTGGAAGTCACTCGGGCATCGATGGTGCGTCGTTTGGCAAAACGCAACGATAACTAAAACGCAACGGCTAAGAGTGACGGGATTTATGCAGAAAAATACACTGAACGAAATTTTCGTGGGATTCTCGCATAAGATTTCCCACAGCGTGCTTCAAGGAAAATTTAAAGTTCATTCAATGCGAATATGTGGTAGGATTCAGTTGCTATTCCAAGCGCTGTCGTTTGATACCTCTCTCAGGTGATAACGTACGTGCGGGGTGTCCGGAGTTTAGTCTTTTCATAGACAAAAAGAAGTCCCCGCGTTTTTACATCTAACATTTCAAAGGGCACGACTCACACCCGAGACGTAAACCACACCCTCAAATTATTCAAACCCGGGCCTCTGGCTTTCTGAATTGTCAAAGGCTTCGTTAAAGGCAGCTTCACTGCATTTTTCATACAAAGTGTAAAGGTCGATGGTATATGCATTACACGAAAGACAGCAAGGATGATAAGAAGAGAAGCGCCGCAGTTCCTGCAATGCTCCAGAGGGCACTGTTGCACATTCGACGCGCTGGGGTCCAAACGAGTTTCGAGCATCGCCTTTCCTTCTGCGACTCGCTCCTATCATGTATACACACGTTATGAACCACCCCCCGACACGGTGTGCCAGGCAGCAGCAGCCACAGCAGCAGCAGCAGCAGCAGCAGCAGCAGTGGGAAAGTCGAAGGAAGAAGTAAAGAAAGCTTCGCTTTAAAATTATGCAGATCCCACGCACTGTGGGAATCGATGTAAGCGAAGCTTTCTGTGTTGGTTGCTTCGACTGAAATTAATTAGCGGTGATGTTGACGGCGAAAGTTAAATTTCTTCAACATTTAGTCTAATACGAGAGTTGCGTTACCTCGGGCACCACTGCCTTGCGTTACCTTGCGTGCACCACTGCTGTTTGTCTGCATAGTACACATAACACACATGGAGAGGTGTTTGCTTGAGACGTTGTTGTGAGCCATATTTCATAACCTCTGAGAGGGTTGAGCATTGCCATTGTCTCACATAGCACATCGCATCGTGGCAGAAATATTAAGCTTGGATGATAGGGCTGTACGTGCCAATACCACAATCGGATTAGAGGCACGCCGTAGTGGCCGATTCCGGATTAATTCTGGCACCGTGATGCGCTTTAACGTGTCCCAAAATTTAAGTGCATGTGCATTTTCTGTTTCGCCCCCATCGAAATGCGGCTGCCGCGGTCGGGATCAAATCTGCGACCTCGAGAAATGCCATAGCCGCAAAGCTACCGCGGCGGGCACAGAAGCGTTGATTTGACGGTCGACCGCTCCCGTAGTGTCGCCTGGACCGTGCGGTGCGGTTTAATTAATGCGGCTCTGCTTCTGCACGCCCTGCGTAATTTGACCTCTTGACATATCTACATGGTGTTTATATTTCAGAAATAGCAGGAACGTACTGTATCATACTTTGAACTCGAGCTTATCCAGTTTCCCCGCAAACGCTGTCGTACAGTAGTAGAGTTTACTTGCTTCTCACGTCACCTCCCCGGCCCCCTGGTATGGGAACTGTCTCTTCGCCGCCCTTCTCTCTTCAGTTCTACCTGCGTCCCCTCTGGACTCGCACGTTAGTAGAAAGGGAAGGACTGCAGTTTCTGCAATGGTTTTGAGGGTGGTCACGGATAATTACAGCTGTGAACAGGCTAATGTGGCGATGCCCAAGGAGCTCCAGAGGGTATTGTGCACATTCGACGCCGTGGGGTCCAAACGAATTCATCGCGTCGCCTTTGCTCTCTGACTCGCTCCTATCATCTATACACACGCTCTGAACCACCCCCCAACGCGGTGTGCCAGACAGCAGCAGCCACAGCAGCAGCCACAGCAGCAGCAGCAGCAGCAGCAGCAGAAGTGGGTAAGTCGAAGGATGAGGCAATGAAAGCTTCGGTTCAAAACAATAAACATCTGTTTATAGATTTTACACTCATGAAAACAACGTGTAGGTGGTGTCAGCCTTAAACAGAGGCTTGTCGAATCAACCCACTCCTCTATGGAGCCCATGATGTTGGGTAAGCTTCCAGTAGACGCCTTTCAGCCTTGTCAAAGACTTGTGGTCTCCAATCTGAAAATTAAATGAACCAAATGAAATAACTTCAGACTCCTCCACGCATTACCAGAAATACAGTTGTACCCCCATTATAACGTATGAGCTTAAACCATGAGTTATTACGAATACAGTTCAGCAGAATTACCCACTTGGTTGGGCGCAGTGTAAGGGATGGAAACTAAGCCGATGGATGCAGAGCTGTGCTTGTTGTTTCACTTTTGTCTCCGTCTCTTGCGTTGTCCCCAAACATGACGCATGCCATACCCACAAAAGCATAATGTCGTTTCATATCTTTTACACACACAAGGAATATAAATATACAGGGTGTTTCTACGAAGACTTGAAGCAATGTTTAAAGATAGCTGTTATGAAATAAGAGGACGATTCCTTCGTACACGTGCCGTCAGCGGTGCCGACCACCGGGTGACGGGTGATATGTGGTAATTACTCGCTAGTTAACAAAAATCCATTAACTTTTGCACTTTTAGTTTCGGTGGGCTCATACGATTGCGAAATTGGAGCAAAATCTGCGTATAAACTGCACGAACTTGTGGGTCTTGAAAAATGCATTTACCCGCGGAACTGTGGCACGACAAATTTTGGATATAAGCGCGCGTGAAACCGGAACTGGGAGGCTGCAACGAGAGCAGAGGCGCGGCCGTCGAGGCCACGTTCTACTTACGTCATCCAGATGCGGACAGCCAGTGAGCTGCGGCAGCGATGAGCACGTGCTCCTCCGTGCTTCTCGCTGTCGCAGCGCACTGGCTGCCAGATGGTGGGTGACGTAAGCAGAACGCCGCTTCTCTCTGAGAGCTAAAATGCCTCGTGCCACATTTCCGCAGGTAATCGCATTTCTTTTCAGATCCAAAAGTTGATATGGCTTATACGTAGATTTTGCTTCAATTTCCCAATTACGATGAGCTGCTGTAGTTAAAAGTTCAAAAGTTAATAAACAGCTGTTTGTTAATTGCAGACTAATTACTACGTGTACGAAGGAACCAACCTTTTATTTCAAAACAGCTATTTTTAAATATTACTTCAAGTCTTCGTGGAAACACCCGGTATATAACGTGCTTCAAGTCAAAAGCCCTCTCGGCATACAAGCGTCGTTCTCTAAAAAGCTCTCGTCAAAGTTGGCTTCGCCATAACCCTATTCTACGCGGGGAGAAGCCAGCTTCACTATTTCCCTCCACTTTTGGGGCGATAGAGTTGGAGTGTGGACGTACTGGCGCTCACGTGTGATTAAGAACGTTACACTGGCAACTGCGAGCAAGCGCGTAAGCCGGGATCATGCTTCCTTTCTATCCTGAGAACCGATTTAGCACAACTAGGGCATCAGCACACGCACATCGAGAATCTCAAACAAAAAGCGAAGCAGATCTCAAGCATTCTAGGAACCGACGTTATGCGAAGAATTTTGATGGTACTTTGCTACCCAGCATCATATGAGATTACAGAAAGCGTTACCGCATGGACCAACATGTTTGCGTAAGACGAATCGCTATGTGTCTGGCGCAAGTGTGCGTGTGATGACAGCAGCATGATGACGCCGATGGCATGATTTCTTCTCCGACCGTTTGACGCGAGCTCACAGCATGCTGACTGTTGTGTTCTACATAGGTGCTCGACGAGCATAAGCGAGAAAAACATGGATTGTGACGTGAATCATACGTACTTATGGCTCTGTAGTATGGTGTAGAATTAGATCACCTGTGAACTGCGATGTTACTGTCTATAGCTACATTTACTCTGAAAGGGCACCCCCTGTCGTCGCGGAAAAGCTCACGCGACTGTCTCAAGCGAGATAGATTTGCTTCGTTCCGCTCTCGCTTTCTCGCAGACACATGCCCCTTTCTGTACGTGCGAGTTTGTATTATCCCTGCGGCATAGATTGCCTTTCCCGCACGTGTCAGTTGTCTGGTGGACGAGCACGCCACTTATTGAAGAGTGTAATGGAAAGATTGCACTGTAGACCTCACGACCTTGACCAGGCGGTTCTACTGAGCCCGTTGAGAGTGCCCCCTATTGAATGTCTCTTTTTGCGGTCGCGTCGCTGCGCCACTGTGACCTCTGTACGGCAGCACACGTGCTCCTTTCTCGTTGTTTGTGGCACTGTATGTTTGACAGCAGCACACAGGCTAGTTGGGAAACAACAATGTGTAAACTACAGCGCCATTTCAGAGAAACTGTCTGACGCAGAATACCCTTCTCGCAGTGGGAACATCAAGAAAGGCAAGCACCTGCTGTGCCTACATTTTTAGGGCATTAAATGAAATGAAAGATGCAATTACAAAAGCCAAGTAAGTTCTGCACATAAGCAACAAGATTTTCTGCAACACCGAGCTTGAAGCATTGAAGCATTCAATGAAAATGAAGCCACCATGCTTAGAAAATGTGTGAAACAAAAACGAGCACCCCATTTGTTTATTTACTTGCGATAATAACATTGCCACTAATAACATTCCTGGGGTGCTGAGTGCCATTCGAATTTTTTGGAGGTGTATCTGTATGCAAACGATAACTTCTTTGTGCTAGTCTGCCTCAGAAACATGACCACACTGGCACAATGTAAAGTGCAAGCACATTCAATGGCTTCGTACACAGCAGTCACGTCTCACCAGTCCCGATTAGTTTAGAAAACTACATGACAGAAATTTCTGTTGTGCGATTATAACGTCGTTAAGCATTAAAAAAAAAAAAGGAAACCTTAAGCAGCTTGTAATTCTGATATTGCATTGTTCTAAAACTGTCACCATCACTTAGTGGGTGAACGCCATATTTAAACGAAAGATAAGTGATCTTTGTTTTTGCAAGGGGTACAAGCAATGATTAGTGCAAGAGTTGTGAGAAGTTGCAAAGATTAATAAACAACAGGACGTAATAGTTCTGTGGAAACCCGCAAGGTGGAGAGAAAAAATTATAATTAATAAACAATGCGCAATTGCCAATTGTTTAAACTACTGCATCTGTTGTTCTGTCACGTGGGACTTCACAGGCAGCAGACCTTGAGTTTAATTTCCAGAAAACACCCCCTTTTCACTGCTGTCATAACATTCTGTTGCAGTTACTGCGTTTCCATATTGCACACTTAACCACGACAATGTTTCCTATCTGCTGGTCCTGCTGAGCACTTGTTCCCGAAAAGGGGAAGCATCGAGTGAACACGCCCGTACGTCTGAAGCTTACTAAGCTTTATGGCTGTGTACGGTGTGTAAAGGCCACTCGATTTATTGCAGGACATGTATCAAAAGAAGGCACTTGAGAAAAAAAGTTTAGGATTGGTCTATATGCAGTGCAGCACATGTCTTAACTGTGAATTTTCCTGAGATAAGCAGTTTCACGGGCTGGTCTCTGTTTCATGTTTTTGAGGCTGCTGTGTCACTGAACGACACACTTGTTAACGTGCAAACACTACCACCGGTTGCACGCACTCCAATGCAAATGGGCACGCCGTTGCTCTGACGGGAAAGGAGGTGACCACGGACATTCGAATATGCAGCACCAGGGGGCAAATGGTGCTGATGTTGCGGGCAGAAACATGAGGCGGTCTTACCTATACGGGAAGTGCCGTTTCAAACATTTCAAGAGGCGCTTTCTTGGGATGGTAAATTTTCTTTCAAAATCATGCTATATCTGTGCAAATGCAGCAACTACAGAACTTACAGAATTTTTTTCTTTTCTTTAAACCTGTGTAGGCGGCAGCTGGTAACAATGCAACTTAGGTTAACGCGCAGCCCTTACTCACGTCGGCAGATTAAAGTGCAGCTGTAGTTTGCCAGTTAACAAATGAATTGGGAATGGACCACTACTTTAAGAACATTTGCTAATCAATGTCTTGAATCTCATAAGTTCTGTATGATGAATGAATAAGATTTGTTTGTTTCACTTGAGCAGGACTTCAAGCAATTTTCACTGCAGTAGTCGTTAATGGCAAGCACCAGATTGTGCATTACCTCAACAATGTTCCCATCCAGCAAGACAGCAATGATGTCAGCATTTCTGATGGTAGACAGCCGATGCGCAATGACAAGAACAGTTCGACCTGAGAAAAGAACAAAGCATCAATAAGAATGCCTTGTCAAAAGCAACAGTTACTCAGCATGCAGTACGCAAGGATTCCAACAAATGGAATCTAGGAATCTTTTACAGTTATACTAATTTATAGCCCTCAACTAACCATAAGCCAACTTATCCAAGATAATGACATACCTTTACTCAGCCTGTCTAGGGCTGCCTGAACTACCGTCTCCGATTCCGTGTCCAGTGCGCTGAAAACGAAAGGAATAAAAAAATTAAACATCACATCACAGCCATGGAGTTACCAGGTTGTTACACTGAGAAGTTTACACATTCAATCCTGCTTATTTCTAAAAATGCAAATCTTCATATACTAAACAGTTCTAAGTTTTCAATAACAACATATAATGCAATAACTATATGACAACAAATGCATGCAGCAAATGATCAAGATATCCTGAACACAACCAGCCTTCTTCAGGACACCAAAGACAAGTTCAAAAGCCTTATGCGTTATTTTCATGCCTTGACAATAGCCCAATCTATTACACTAAACACTACAAGCACATTCTTTCATTGACTTAATATGCTTCTTAAGAAACAGTTTCCTTAGTGAAAAGGATGTCCAAAGGCATCCTAGATACAAAACAAAAGAAGAAATGATAATGGCGACAATGTTAAATGCTCAGACAATACACAAAGGGCTGGAAAACAATATGCAGAGTTGTAGCGTATCAAGAAACGATAGCACTGAAATAGCTTGGAAAATGCAAACACAACATTCTGAACTACTGAAATAAATCTGACCAATGACTAGTGCGACACCGTAAATGCACAAAGCACAACGGGCTCAACTAAAATTAATATATCACAACATAACAGACAGACATTTGCAATATTATGCATAGGCCTCAAAGAAAATGTTCTAATTTTCACAAGAATGCGTGTTATTGTGCATCAAACAATGTTTCTGCATTCCACTCCAATACCAGTAGACAATGCCGTTAAATTACCTTTATTAGTCAAACCTCAATATAACAAACACGGATGCAAAAAATGATAAAATGTAACTAACTAAATCTAGAATCTTTCTTACTGATATCAGCATGTAATGAACGCATCCTTATAATAACGAATATTGGATATAACAAAGGTATCTTTTTGTCAAGTGCAACTTCGTTATATGAGGTTTCACTGCACATAGTAAAAGCACCGTAGCATTGTCAAGACAGTACTAAACTAAGAGAAAAGAGCAGAAAATGTGTTTGTGCACCCACCTCGTGGCTTCATCAAGTATAAGCACTTGCGGGTTTTTGAGTAATGCCCTGGCGATCGCAATGCGCTGCTTCTGCCCACCCGAGACTGTGATGCCACGCTCTCCAACAACAGTGTCGTATTGACGTGGAAACGACATGATGAAGTCATGAGCATTCGCTTGCTTTGCAGCACTGTACACCTACAACAGAAACATCACCAACTCAGCAAAGCTCCGATTTTTGTTCTCTCATAGAAGGGACACATAGCGCTCCAAACATGGACAAGATAAAGCACGCAACATGCATGCTGATAGAACGACCGACTAATGTTGGCTGTTAGTTGTTAGCTGCTGTGTATTATGTGTCCTTCTTGATATTGTCCAGGTTTTTGCTCTATCTGCCCCTTACATGAGCTCATCCAACTAATGTTGAGGCAACTCCAAGAATACCAAGGCGCCCTATATAAATTAAACCGATTGAATGTTGTAAGCCATTGTGCATTATAGTCAGCTTTTATGTCAGAAAGAGTACAAATAATGTGAGACAAGAAAAAAAAATTATTCCTTACTTAATCAAAAGTAATTAAATAACTTTCTAACAGATGACTTGATAACAAAAACGTTACTTAGATAAATGCAGGAAGCACTGAGAAAAACCCAGTTCAACTTCAACTTCCTGACATTTGATCTTTAAAGTGATTAAGTAAGCAGTTCCTTAATTATCCAGTTGTTGCTTAATAATTTAGCCACAGTAAAAAAAAAAAAAAACGCATGTCTGACAGCAACATGTACTTGGTTGTCTTTATACAAAGCTGTCTATTACTTCTGAAATTGTGTTCGCTTTTAGTTTGGGACACTCTGTAGATTCTTGCCTGTATGCCACCAAAAACAATTTCAGTGCTTTATGCATAGCACTGCTTCTATCACAGCAGCATCATGTAAAGTGTGCATTCATATCTCACCTCTTCATCAGTTGCATCAGGTTTGCCGTACCGAATGTTCTCCTTAATCGTTGTGGCAAACAACAGTGGTTCCTGCAAAAACAAAATTTCCTTTCTTCTTTTTTTTTTTCTAAGTTTCATAAGAGGCACTATAGCAGCACTTGCACATTCTGCGACGATTCCTTTAACAAGCAAACCACAAGTGATAAGCTATACGCTGTTGTCTTGCAATGACTCTGGCAATCACTTTAACTAGTGACCTTTTCCTGTAGGAAACACTGCACAAAAATGTGATATAGCCGTCAAGAGCTTAATTTAAATACATAACACCTCTGAGGTGTTCAAACAAAACCTCACACCACATGCAAATCTACACAACCATGCACCAGTATAGTTATGTTTACCTCAAGTTAGAAAGCATACTTTAATCAATGCAACACTAAAATCATTGCAGAGACCCTATATGCAATTAGAAGAGAAGGTTCCGCACAAGACCGAGAACAGAAAGCTCTTTAAGTGCCTGTCAATTTTTTTTCCTTTATAGTTTGCATCATAAATGTCAATAAGAACATTTTAGGCAATTACACCTGCATGTCACACTGAAAGTAGCAGATTTTAAGCATTAACAAAGACATTAAAGGCACTACAAAATTTGTTGTCAGCACCTCTGCCACAAATGTTTAAAGCTTCAACTGTAAACCCTTCCAGAGACACCAACTTGCAGGAACATATAAAACCATAACTGTTGTTGAGTTTTTGCTTGCTCAAACAAAAGTTAAAGTTCACTAAATCAGTGCAATGACTGCATGCTTCATAACCCTTCCCTTAAAGCAAACAATCAAAAGCTATCTCCATTGAATATCAGAAGTGTAAATGCACAGAATGCTTGTAGTTATTGAAGAGAATGAGTAATGGAGACGCACCTGTCGAATGAAACCAATCACATTGCGTCGAAGCCAGTCAGGGTCGAGTTCCTTCAAGTCATGCCCATCTAAGGTTATGGAACCCCCAGTTACATCGTAGAAACGTTCCAGTAATGCTGCAATTGTGGACTTGCCTGTTGTAAATCAAGGATGGGAAGGCATCAGCTGTTGTCACGGCTTCAAATAAATATGTGAAAGGAGGATGACCTTCATCAATGAAGAAAGACATCCATAATTCATCCAAGACACTCAGAACAGTATGGCCTAAAAAAAATAACCAAGATGTTCGAATCTGTACTGCACCGACTGTCTGCCACAGATCTGGAAGTTCAACTTCCCTAAATCAGTAGTATGTCAATCAGTGTTAGGTCCCTCTGTAAGTTCTCTTTACTTCCATAGTTATTTACCTGCTTTACTATGCCCTTTGCTTTTCTCACTATAAATACTGTGGAAGTTTGCTCAGTATATGGCTAGAGCTGAAGGTGAGCTCCAGATATAGCAACACAGTCATTCCACAGTACTCTCCAACCTGCAGCGCATGTAATCGCAGCTACGTTGGGTTCAGATGAATAAGGCGACCAGTGTCATCAGCTCTAACAATGTTTATTGCAACAAGCAATAAATAACAATTGCAGAGGAGAAGTCCACTTTGTAATCGGTAATAAATAGGCTTGCCTCGTTGCGTGTGATAGTCAGGCATTGAGGTCATTCATGAGTTGAGGCAGGTATCCCTTAGGTCGTTGGTCTAGTTCGAGGTCAGGGCGCCAGAGAGAAGAGCGCCTCTCTGGTGATGTTCTTTTATAACCTTTTACCTTCATGTGAAGAATGTCCTCCTCACACGTCAAACAACTTTCCCTTTCCCACAAGTCTGGAGGGAAGGGCGGGCGCATTGCGACAGCGGAGGGAGAACCGGGAGAGGGTGTAGTGTGTCTCTCCCGTGTCTACGTCAGCTCTCAACACGTCCACAAGCAAATGCGGCGACATGAGTACGCAGGAGGGAATGGGCACGATTGCTACCTGCAATACTTACCTGCAAGGTCGTTTAATTCTAAATACTGCAGTTGCACAGAAAATTTTAGTGTTATAGCGCACGTATAACAATCCCACAAACTATGAAAACAGATGCACATGATAAGTGCATATGAATTCTGTACAAGAATGACAAGCCAGGGACGTAAGAGAAAAAATATTGTTACGTGGAAGCAGAGTAGGTGAACTATTTACACGGTGTATATACAAAGAGTAGCAAGCACTAGCCAACATGGAAGCCAGCCAACATCAAGCAAGACAGGTTGTCATCTTCATATCAACCAGAGGCCGCTTATCGGTACGTCCCACTATACACAACTGTCGACATCATCTTCTTCAAATAGCACGTAGCATGACCCCCGATGGCAGAAGCACCAACCCGGCACCACTAACGACCCACAGCAGAAGAAGGGTGGTAGTGCTTAAGTCTAAAAATGTAGACAACGTCGCTGGACAACGGAACAGAAGATGTTGTGGGACTCGCGGACACAATCTCGTACGTGACGTCAGTCACTTGTCGAAGGACGTGGTATAGGCCCGTGTAGCAAAGAAGGAGCTTTTCAGAAAAACCCACACGTCAGGAGGGGGTCCAAAGTAGCACAAGAACACCCAAAGCAAAATGTTCCTCGTGGTGTCACTGATCATAAAGGCACTTCTGATTGTATTGGGAAGCAGCAAGTCTACTAAAGGCTATCTGTCACACGTAATCAGCCCGAGAAATGGTGTCGCATGCATATTCACAAGTCAAAGTTGCAGGGGAAGGGAGAAATGTGTCCGACGGTAAAGCTGGTTCATGTCTGAAAAAAAGGTAAAAGGGAGAGTATCCAGCAGTGTGGTGACAGGAGGAATGGTTTGGCAGTGCAAGGTCCCAATCACAGTGGTCAGCCGACACATGCTTGGAAAGCACATCTGTTAAGGTCCGATTCAAGCGCTAGGTGAGCCTGTTCATCTGGGGATGGTATGACATGGTGATCTTGTGCTGCGTGGAGCAGCAGCGCAGGATATCGTCGATGACTTTCTACAGGAAGGTACGGCCTCGGTCAGTCAGCAATTGACGTGGGGCACCATGTACTAAGATTACGTCACAGAGGAGAAAGTCCGCCATGTCTGTAGCATAGCTGGTCGCCAGCACTTGTGTCATTGCGTAGCGTGTCACATAATTAGTAGCAACAGCAACCCATTTGTTTCCTGAAGCAGATATAGGAAAGGGTCCGAGAAGGTCCAAACCAACATGGAAAAAGTGGACAGGCGAGACATCGATGGGCTGAAGATACCCAGCAGGAAGCATACGTCGTTGACAGAGCTCACAGGTGCTGACATAATGCTGCACTGAGCTGGCCAGGCCAGGCCAATAGAAGCGATGGTGCACGCGGTCATGTGTGTGAGTAACACCAAGGTGGCCAGCAATTGGGGCGTCGTGAAGCTCAAGAAGAACTGCAAAGTGCAGGTGTGGTGGTACACCTATCCTATAAGTTTTCTATAATGCAAAAATGCTAGAAAGCAGACAGATGTTCACTGCACGTGCAATTTAGAAGACAGCGAATTTAACACGGTGCCTTATTTTGGATTGTTCCTTTTTTTTTTTTGCACAACTGTCCTTGGAAAACGCAGGAAACGCAGGAACAAAATACAGCTAAATATTGCATCGTGTTAATGAAGCTAGTTACCCATTGCAGTAACTCAGTGGCTGTGGTGCACTGCAGCTGGGCACAAGGTTGCAGATTCGATTGCTTGCCTCACCAACTACATTCCTATGATGGCAGGGTGCAAAAACACTCATTTACTGAGCAATGGGTGCATGTTAAAAGAGCCACAGGTGGTCAAAACTGATCTAGAGCACCCAACAACAGTACCTCTCAAAGCTGTTGTGTTGGTTTGGGATGTCTCACCTTACTGCTCATTAGCCCAGAAAGCCATACAAGCTCTTCTACAGCACCTGAAGGCACCACATTTGAATGCCCAACTGTAGAAACGCTGTGCCTTGCATGTGATTGATCTAAACTCCTGTATTTTCTATTTTTTTACTCCCCATCCCCACATGTAGGGTAGCAAACTGGAGATCGTCCAGTTAATTCTTCCTGCCTTTCCTTATCTTCACCTCATCAGCCAGTCTAATGAAGTTACTGCAAAGCGGTGTCTGGATTTAGTAGAATAGAGAGCCAATATAGATTGAAGCTTACATCCTGGCTCTTTTCAAGTTTTACAGAATATTTAAAATTGCTTGTGGCAGATAGCTTAATTCTCATCCTTGAGCTGGATTATTCAAAAAGGCAAACTTTGCACGAGAAATTGAAACATAGATTAAATTAATTGACAAAAATTTACTTCTGAACTTCCCAATTAATTACTTTTTGCACATATTGCAATTTATGAATTGCAGCTGGTGAGATTGCAAGGCACATCCACTTAGAATGAATTTTGAGGATGGCATGGTTTTTCAAGATATGCACCATCATACTAACAATAGATATGCACGGTTGTGCCACCTAATTGTTTAAAGAAAACACTCTTTCATGGATTGAAACGAAAAAGTAACTTGAATGCCCATGTATTTCGTCCCACAATTTGGTGATGAAGCTTGAGCAATTGCAGCTTGAGCTCCACAAATTTAGCTGAAGCTGCAATTTGTTGACAATAAAATGCAGCAGTACCCTGCTGACAAATTTTGTTGTAACCACTTGAAATATTTACGTTATTACTGGAAAAATGTGCAAAGAGTGAGACATGACTAGTCATAATGAACATTTCAAGAAGTTCATTAGTAATGTTTTGTTAATTAGTTGAATATGTGTTTCCATTTCTTGTGCAAGTAATGTCCAACTCTTTGAATAACCCAGATAAAGGACTAGAATTGTGCTTTTTGCCACAGGCCATTTTTAAAAATTCTGTAGAACACAAACCTGATAATCCAGTATAGGATAATGAGTTAAAAACTTTTGCTAGTCTCAACCACTAGATGCCAACAGACAACGAAGCCAATGAATTGAGGAAAGTGCAGGTGAAATTTAAATGTTCATTTTTAATTTAAATGTACAACTGACAAGGAAAAGGGAAATGAAAGTGGACAAGAAGGCAGCTTTCTAGTGGCGGGAACCAGACCCACATACTATTCCTAATTCCACACGCAATTCTCTACCAAGTGAGCTACAACAGCAGCTGTCCTCGCATCCACTTTTGTTAGCACATTTTGTGAGTGTATGCTGGATATAAGAATGTCAGTCAGCACCACTTACAGCCATGGTAGAGTGCACTAGAGCCTTTTCTGAGTGGTGCAACCCCGCCTCTCCACCTGATGCATTTTGTGTCGTCACTGATGGCAGTGCTGCTATCACTAACTACTGAAGGTGGAGAGGTGAAGTGCGCCACACACTGGAGCACGGCCAATTTGGAGCGTGCGTCTGGCGTCTGACCCGACACATGCTCCAGATTGGTCGTGGTTAGGGCTATGGCTTGCTAAATGTTTTAAATAGTGAACGACGGCAGATTTAGAACACATTTTCAACTACAGACTAATGAGAGGTCTCATAGTGGAGGATTTATCCCTCTATGGCTCTTTAATGTTACTTGATGCATGTTTCACTTACTTGCTTATGGTATTACTGTAATAGCTAATATTGTATAAATAGGAAGGACTTCGTTTTGTACTTAATCCTTGTATCTGTGACCACACTATTGTGTAATGCCTTTTTGACCATGAGGGAAATAAATAAATGAATAAATAATATACTCGACTTGACCACCCTCTCTTCTTATAGATATTCATAGTCATGTATATATAGGTGCCTGTATCTGCTTTTCACTTTTGTCGATTCTCTTTAACACCTATTTCATTGCAATTTTCCTCTCCCATATCTTTCCACTTAGCCTACATCTTTCTCATGGCCACGGGACAGTTCAGGTGTCCACTGAGAAGCAGAACAGTTACAATGCTCACAGACCTTCATTTCCTATCTCCTTTTGTGCTTATTGTCCATATTACAACAAACTTCTACTATAGTACTTTCAGTCCATCAGAATGCAGCCAAAATGGCTACAAATCAAACCAAAGACCTTGCATTAGGTATTAAAGCACTTCGCTGGCATTTAACTACCACAGCCAGTATGGCTTGATTCAGGAGCCCAATCACATAGGGCGACAATGTTGGTATAAAGGGTTGAGATGAAAGGGTCTGTCATAAAACTGTCATCACATAAATTAGGAAGTAGCTTACCGCTGCCTGACGGTCCACATATGGCTACTATCTTTCCTGCTGGAAGCTTGAGTGAGACATCTTCAAGAACAGTCTGGAAGACAATGAATAAGTTCATCTTAAAACTTAACTACTGCAACATCCTACACATTAGTCATTCATCGCTCTATGCCTCCAAGGGCTATAATGTGTAATAATCCATTTCACTTTGCATTGTTTCCACTATCTGTTAATGTTGCAGACACTGCAACACTGCTGTTATCAGTGGGATTGGCCACTTGACATGAATGGAAAATATAATGGTTTGTTACAAAATATGTCCTCAGGAGTCACAGAAATCAGAAAAGCAAGATACCGAACATTTTTCTGCCTTGGAGAAATTAATGGTAAGAGAAGCATTCATCTTTTAAGTGAAATAAACTGTAATTGTGCAGAACTCACTGAAACAGACCAAGACAATCCATCATGGCCAAATCTGGAATCTCCAACTGTTACTAAGCTCACCATTTGCCATAAGCCATAATCAAAATCACTGACCACATAATCAAAATCACTCTGACACATTTCAAAATATACATTAGCTGTTCTCATGAATTTAAGAATGCACATCATTGGGATATCTGTTCAAACTAGTTTTGGCCGCATTGTGGTGAGTGACAAGATTTTTAGCCTTGGTGTTTTCTGTCATCAAATGGCTCTTTTGTTAATACATCTGAATACGTTTCTTTAGATATCACAAAATGCCACAACTCCGCTAGTTAGCTCACAATGCCACACAGACCCTGATGGCAAAAAAGTGCACATGAAATGTGGATAGACACTGCTATCAACAAAGACATGAGCTTGACTTCCCTGTCAACTTGTGTGCTCATTTTGTTACTTAGGGCAACCAGTCGGCAAGATGTTCACTGCTACATGTCCAAATTACTTGTGAGATTCATAGTTACTGGGCATTGTTAATTGGCAGACTCATGGCCACATGTCATTGGTAATGAGAAAATTTTCCTTTCAATACTCATAAAGTGCTTTCCTGTATGCTTCTGGTAACTTATCTGCCTGCTACCAAAAATGGTCACAAACATTTGAGCAAACTGGGATGGTCCAAGTCAGGTCCAAGTATAGGCGGGCTAGTGAGAGCATACTAAAGACATGTGTTTCACATCAGGAAAATTAATATTTTCACTTGTATAAACTTTGATTGATTGATTGATTGATTGATTGATTGATTGATTGATTGAATGATTGATTGATTGATTGATTGATTGATTGATTGATTGATTGACTGACTGATTGATTGATTGATTGATTGATATTGATTGATTGGACAATATCAAAGGGAAAGAAAGAAAAACAACAGTTGGTCACAAATTCAGAATTCAGTTACATTAAAGCACGCACATTATACACTAGTATATATATATATATGTGTACGTTGCCCTAGAATGACACAACCACTTGCACTAAGAATGGCTTCTCTGGCTGCATTAAATATAAGGACAACTGATAATTGCACTAGTTTTCTGTTTCCGCCTTCTTGGGTAATCAATCCAAGGCACACCATAAGAGGGAATCATGGTGGAACTCTTAAAACACGGGAGCTGGTAGATATCAACGCAAAGATCACTAATATAATGTGTTGCTATTCGTCAAAACACACTGTTTTTGGTGACTTACCTGGTCTGGCCTTGTTGAATAGGCAAAATAAACGTGGCGGAACTCAACGTCCCCGCGCAATGTACTGAGGTTTAGCTGCTTTTCTCCAGTTATAGCCACTTCACTCTTCAAGTTGATAAGCTATAAGGAAAAAAAATCAAGCATCAATTACTAACTGCAAAACCTTGATGCAGCGAATAAAAAGAAATAAAAACAGCAGCACTCTGACATCGACATCACAACAGTGTGGGCATCAGCTACATCAGAACTTGGATTATGTTACCTTAAATAAAATAAGAAAAAGGAAGAAAGAAGGAAAACATAAGAAGAAATTGTATTATTGAAATCACATGTTCTGAGAGTACTTTCAATGTTTTTCACCATGAACATAAAAACATGAAAGTTTTTGAACCTGAAGCATGTCAACAAGGTTCTACCATACTCCCTTCATACAATCAGCATGTACTGCCGTTGCTTAATCAACTAACACCCACACTGTTACAGGTAAAGAAAAGCACATCATCAAGAAGCACACAATCACAGTAACAATCCTGCTTCTACATGAAGCGATAATCCATGATATTCCTCATAGAACCAATGCACAGTCAGCCACAAACATTTACACGGACAAGGATTCCACAAAAAATGTGAGCTTCTGCTCTGTTAAGGCAATGCACTTCTAATTGAATTAATCACTGTGTAGGTTGCAAAGGCTACTGCAGTTGAACCTCATTATAATGAAGCTGCGTTCGACAAAGAAATACACTCATTATGTTTGATATTTGTTATAAGCCTATATTCGTTACTCAATGATATCAGCAAGAAAGCTTTCATACTTACATCAAGTAATTCATTATATGTGTTTGTTATATCGAGTTTCGACTTTACACACAGAAACCTTAAATATGAGGCTATGTGCACGAGCTTCACAGTAGTTCATGCTTTTCAGAACTCCTTAAGCTTTCGCAGCCGACTATAGATTGATAGAGGTCACAATTATTTAATTTTTCTTGCTCATCCTTCTTTAGTGCATTTATATCATAACACTGGTGTCTACGCACAGCTAGTCACCACACATGGAATCTGATATCTGCTTGAAAGTGAAGAGGCAGAAAACAGAACCTTGGATGTCATCATGTGGCTATGCTTCCCAGATGCAATCAAGCCAGTGCTTAGCATGCAGCAATGATGTTTGAGGATTTCAGCCGTGTGTTTTACTCTCTTAAACAAAATGAACACAGGATTTTTCACTTCTAAGGATATAGCATTTCAATTGACTAGACCATGCTGTAGACGCTACTTTCTGTCTTTATATTTTTTTTTTCTAAGCATGTGGAGGCAAAAGCTGTCTGACATGTTACAGACTAATTGCTTGTACAAGAGCTGTGTGACTAGTATAAGAATGTCAATAAGCATCAAACTTAGCATTCTGAGAGCACCTCAGATAGACCGCGTGATCCCAAATGCAAAGTCCACTCAGACTTGCCTCAAAGATTCTTGATCCAGCAGCGATGCCACGGACATAGTGTCCAAAGAGGACAAAGAGCTGTGAAAGTGACCTGCATATATGACCAAACAAAAAGAATGGCAAAATGAGACGAGCCTTTCTTAAACGGCACGGTTACCTTCATGGAAAACTTCCCCATCCAGAGGGTGTCAGAACTAAATGTTTTACGTTTTGGTTTTAATTTCGCTCCACTGAAAAAAATTCTGTACCAGTTCTGCTCCGTAACGGTTCATAACAGTTTTGGTTCGCATGCAAGTATTTCTGAGGCATAGTAATGATAAAAACATAGTATTTATTTTTCTCAGTAGGTGAATTATAAATTCTGAGATCATGCTCAGTGCCTTGAGGCAAGGCACTGAGCATTATCCCAGAAGCAGCACCTCATCGAGTGCATTTGCCCAAATGCGAGGCCACTGTCATGAAAAAAGGAACTTAAACAAACATAAATGAATGATAAAACTTAAGTAACAAAGTGTTGTACCTGTAGAAAATGAAACGATAAGCTCTTCAGCGCGCAAGCCCTGGGGTTTTCTTCAATGCCAATCTGCTGTGCACCGCGCGACAGGCTTAGATTAGTGGAGCACTCGACCGGCTA
The DNA here is from genome assembly GCF_023375885.2 of Dermacentor andersoni. NCBI lineage: Eukaryota > Metazoa > Arthropoda > Arachnida > Ixodida > Ixodidae > Dermacentor > Dermacentor andersoni. The sequence continues at coordinate 117,361,932 of NC_092824.1, forward strand.
TCGCTCACACTATCTCTGCTTGAGATGCGTGCTAATGCTGATGTTGCCTGACGTCGGTTATTTCGGACTGCCGACTTGCCCCTTGAACCAAAGACCGAGAAAAAATATTTCGGCTTCACTCTGAAACAAAATAACAAATGTTTCAGTAATAAAAATGTTTTCATTCTTCGTTTTTGTTTTCGTTACGTTCCAACACATTGCCTATCCACATATTACTTTGGTTGACCATGCAATGCAAGACACCAGTTCCAAATCTCATTGCAAAACCAAATATGCACATTAAATTTATGAGCTTAACATAACAGGGCGACCAGATGCAGCCAGGTAAACAAGCTAAGACCCATCTCAAGACGACTACTGATAGCTGGTGCTGTGTCTTCACACAGAGCATAAAGAAGAGGCAGACAATAGTTTAAATGATTGCTTAAGGTGAGACTCTTTCTGTAAATACACTCAGATGACATGCATAGCAACAAATCTTTAGCAGGAAATGGGTTTCAGAAAATTGATGCAAACTGGTTAAAATGTGGGCATTGTTGCTGCTTATTGTGTTAACTTGTGCTATGGCAACAGTATCTCAACTGCTCTTTTTTTCTTTTCTGTTACAAGTATGCATTTCAATAGACATAGTTTACTATAATTTCCAAATAACTTATTATACAAAGTTAATACGTAAGATTACCATACTTAAAAGCAAAGCTAGCCCAAACGTGTCAAAGACCAAAAATATAAAAAAGTTATTCCCTTCAGTCACAAATAAGCGTATTTACTCGCATAATGAACGCACTTTTTTGTCAAGAAAGATATGCGCAAAGTTGGGGGGTGCATTCATTACACAGGGTAAAATGTCGAGAAATTTCTTTTTCCACGGCCACCTCTAAAGTCAGTTTCGCCCGAAGTGAAAACCATAGATTACGATAGCAAATGTGTAGACAGCTTGCAAACATTCGCTTTAACGCAAACTAACGCACTATGCACAAAGGTATGAGCTGCCATCAACTCAGCCCCCCCCCCCCCCCCCCCCCTCGCTGCAGATCACTCTGAAGATATGGCACGCTGTGGCCGCGCAATGCGCAGTTGCCGCCAGAGTAAAACGCCACCGTCCCCCCTCTCCCCTCCCCCAGTGCCATGTGCACGACAAGAGACGGCATGCTTCCTTCCCACTTTCCACCCTTGTACGCGGTAGATTGAGCCGCAATCGTCGGCACCCCTCAGGCGCGGTTGTGCAACATGCAGTTGCTGCCAGAGTACAATGCCGCCTCTCCCTCTCGGGTCCTTTTGAGCACAGAAAGACGGCACACGAGATTGAGCCACGATCGTCAGCTTCCCACATGCGCTTTCACTCACACCTACACCATGCAGCACCTGGCAATGATGACAACGGCAAAAATGTGCCTGGAGCGTCCATATAATTGCTATCGCAATAAAAGTAGGCGACATGGTATGATTCGGCAACAGCCACGGCATCGGCCACAATTGCACCAGCTGGACGCCATATCAGAAGTCGAGCAGTACCATGTGTCTCATACTTCACGGTGGCAAGTTCAAGGTGCGATCAATGCGAGAAAAACAAAAAACACACTTCTTTATTGGAAAAGTGGGGGCTGCGCTCGTTACACAAGTGTGTTCATTATGCGAGTAAATATAGTACAACTGAGCATTTATAAGGCCTCCAAAATAATACTTTTCTGGAAAGAGCACAAACTTTGTAGAATAAAGTTTAAGTGAGTAGCATGAACATTTCAGTCACACTTGACCAGTTCTCATAAATAATCAATATAATTGATTCTAGATATTAAGCTCAGTAGATGATGCGTGATATCACGAAAAGAACTGAAATGTTCGTTAAAGTAGACAAGCTGGTTAATATTTTGATTAGGGACCTGGGAGGCAAGAAGAAAGACTAAATAGCTGCAATGAACGAAAGAAGTGTTACAGAGGGGCTCAATTTTTTTACAGACACTACAACGTAAGTCAACAAGACAATGAAGTTCAGGAAAGCATTGGAGAAATAACATTTTGTTTTTAATTGAAATGCAGAAATTATAAGGTAAAGGGAAATGAGAGTGGACAAAAAACGACTTGCTCCACCGGTAGGAGCCAAACCCACATCTTCTGAATTAGAGGCATGATCCTTTACGAATTGACCTATGGCAACAGCTGTTCTCTGTCTAGGGCACTCATATATGAAGATCTGGCCCTGCGAGTGTGCTATCTAGTGCCACTCGTGACCATGGCGGTGTAAGGAGAACATTCATTCTTTTACCAAAGGTGGTTAATTGGTAGAGCATTTCATACATACAGTGGAAGATGTGGGTTCAGCTCCCACGGGCAGCAAGCTGTTTTCTGGCCACTTTTGTTTTCCTTTACCTTATTATTCTTATATGTCAATTAAAGAATACAGGTACTTTCCCCTATGCTTTCCTTGGTTTTGTCATCTGTTGGCGTTGTGTGGTTGTACCTAACAGCAGTGATACAGAGTAACATGTTGAACAACTCATGAATCCTGGTAGTACAACTCTTAAATTAACATGGTTTTACACTACTGTCTGTGCTGAAGTGACTTACACCATTGCTTTTTATTAATAGAAACTGATGTTTACATTTGTCCATGTTTATGGACAAGTTTGTTGTTTCCTCGGCATTACCAAGAACATTCAAAGGTAAGTTGCGTCTCTATATGCAGACAGTGTAAATTAAAGGTTTACAAGAGCATCATTAAAAGAGCTCTAAATAATAGAGACAAGTTCACTCAGAATAAGCAAAACTAGCAAAACTACAGGAAATGCTTACCACAACAATACAGACTCATTAATGTTTACTGATCACTACGTAACACTGCTACAAGGCATAGTAATATCATTTAAGTCATTCTGGGTAAAACCCTTGGAGTTACATCACATTTTCTTTGGGCATACCTCTGAATTATTTGGCTGGACACAAAAAAAGACATAACCTGGCCAGCATTCAGGCTGTCTGATTCCATCATGGTGCCTCCAACATACAATACGCCAAGCACAACACCTGCAAAAACCAGAACAGCTCTTAGAAAACGCATAAAGACCATCGACAGAGTTCTAAAAGCAGCTGAAACTGCTTAAACAGTTTTAACTTTTTGCTGTCTAAACCAAGAACTAACTATGAAAAATTCACTGACAATTTCGCTTCAACTTCTTTATAGAATGACTTAACCACTAGCCTAATGAACTAATTCTGCCATTAGTTGATTTAAATTCGAGTTGCACACCTTCTTGCAGTACATGTAATCTCGATTTAGCATATATTCTGATGTAGGCGTGCCTCATAATCAGAAAGTGGTTTTGGCACGTAAAAACCTATAATTTAACTTTTAATTCTGATGTAGTATTCTTTTGTAATTTTTCTGTTTCCGTAGTTATGCTTTATTGTTTACTATGCATTTACACTCACATTTATATCGTGTATGTAACAATTTGCCCTCTGCTGTAACAATGTTTATTTTTTCTGTTTGTAAGTGTTCCACCTTGTAGCTTTTCACTTTGAGATCTCCTTCCATATATATTTCATGCCTAAATGTACTTATGCTATATGTGATAAATAAATTGAAAATAAATTGAAATAAAGCCACAGAAGAAGCCAAAGCAGCTTGCCACAAACAGGCTAAAAGAAAAGTAGAGAACAGAGAGAGCACACGATGGCAGCTTATGACAGTATACCATTGCTCACAAGGTACTATAGCTGAGTACAACTTTAGAAGGTAGTGGCATGTGCCCCCTTTTTTTTTTTATATAGTCGTACTTGGACCAGGTAATTGGCCAAAGGTAACAGCAAAATCATATTCTCATTACATCAATTTGAATGAATGACTGATTAATTCCACTCTCTAAGCATTACTACATGGCTTATACAGCATCTGTCAGCATAATGTGTGTCAGCAGATATTACAAATGCTTATAAGTTTACAAGTTTATTGTGTCAAAGTGGACACAAGTTTTGACAGATATGAAATGCAAAAGGAGGTCCCATAGTCAAAGTCTCTATTGGGACCTCCGGAGGAACAAGGAGGAAATTTTGCATTTTACGAGTAAACGGGCTAAAAACATCATAACAATTATTCAAATAACATAACCAGGACCAGAAATGAAACTGTAGTACCAAAGGAACAGTTTCTTCTTCACCATAGACTGATTCACTAAAAAGGCCCTGCAGGCATTGACAGAGTGAGTGAGATCGCTTTAACCAGACAACAGCTATAAGCAAAAAGAAATTTTGATATTGCTAATACAATGGTTAAAGGACAACCCTTACCATTGAGGCTGAGGTTGGTAAGTCCCTGAAAGCAGCCAATACCAACGCCAAGTGCAGTATGCAGGTTTTCAGCCTTGTCAACTTCATGTTTAAAGAGCCTTGTAGGAATATGAACAAAAAGAGTGAAATATAGGCTGGCTCAATTACTCAGTCAATCGGTCAGTCAGTCAGCCAATCAATCAATCAATCAATCAATCAATCAATCAATCAATCAATCAATCAATCAATCAATCAACATGCATACCCAACTTGAGTATCAACCTAGTCTCACCTTACCTGGCATTATTGTATTCAACTTTAGCTTTCTGTATTTAACCTTACTTTCTTATGTACTGTATATGCTTGTGTAAGAGCCGCACTTTTTTTTTCGATCTTGACAACATGCGGCCCTTGCACCAGGCCGAGCCATTGGGGCCTAATTTTTTGGGCTGCACGTGATACCCTTTTATTTCTTTGTCCAAAAAGAGTGAATGCTGTTGTTTTCATGACACAAATATTTGGTTACACAAGCATGTCATGCAGCTGGTGCCTGTCTATAGTCCTCACTACTGTCGCTGTCATCACTGCTCACATTAAGATGGCTAGCCCACTCTTGGATGCAGTAGTCTTCAGTGCCCTCCATGGTGTTATATACAGGATGTTTTCTTCTAGCTGCACCACATTTTTTTAAATATTGCCTGTGGCAGATAATACAATTATAACCCTTGATCTAAATTACTCGATGAGGCAGCCATCACTTCTAAAAGAAATCAAAATGGTTGATTCACTAATTAACATAATTATGCTAATTACGTTTTGATTAATTACTTTACATCACATATTACAATCTAAGAATTATAGCTGCTGAGTTCGCATGGCGTATTCACTTGGAACGAATTCTTCTACAGCACCAGTTCCGAGATATTAATTTTCAAAGTGTCCATCGAAATGCAATGGTGTTCCAGTTACTTAAGTGCTTCAATGCATAAAACAGCGGTTTCTTAAATAAATAACTGGAACGCCAATGCATTTCGTCGGACACTTCAAAAATTAATATCTGGAAACTGGTGCAGTCCAGAGAATTCATTCCATGCGGATACACCATGTGAACTCAGCGGCTACAATTCGTAGATTGAAATATGTGGCATAAAGTAATTAATTTAAACTTGATTAGCATAATTATGTTAATCATTAAATTAACCATTTTGATTTCTTGTAGAAGTAGTGGTCGCCTCATCGAGTAATTTAGATCAAGGGTTTGAATCATGCTACATGCCATAGGCAATATTTAAAATATTTTGTGCAGCTAAAAAAAAACCCTGTATATATATATATATATATATATATATATATATATATATATATATATATATATATATATATATATATATATATATATATATATATATATATATATATATATATATACATGACTGTAACATTAAAGATTTTCACATGGATGTCTGCAGACCATGCATACCATACACTCAGAATCCAAGAGCATGTACACAAGCTACAACGCTATGTTCAGTCTTCGAATTCTTTATTTCAAGATTACATGAGTGCGGCCCTTAGTGCAGTATATATGGCACATAGCAGTCTATCTATATATGAAAATTAACGATAGAAAATATAAATATATGCCTCACAATTAGGTCTCCAAAACCTATTCTAGGCCTTGGCCTAAATCATGCACAGGCATTCCATTAATTTGTGATGCAGTGCATAAGCAAAAGGGACTGTAGTGAACTCACTGAACTTCGGTGTCCTCCATAGCAAATGAGCGAACTGTCCTGATGTTGCTCAATGCTTCATCAGCCACACCTGCAGCTCGGGCACTCTATAAGAAAGGCAGAAAACATAGCAGAGTAACTACAAAAGACAACACCTAAAGCAACCACTGTGAAAAAAGAAGAAAATGTCAAAGCTAGCACACTCAAGAATTGTTTATCGTGCCGGTAAGGAATAAAACTACTGACAGGCAACCCATATTTACCTGCTCTTGTGCTTTCCGAGAGAGTACTCGCAGAAATGAGCCAAATACCGTGCCCGTTGCCAACATCACAGGCATAACGACCACAGTCAACATGGTCATCTTCGGCGAGATATAATACAGTGATATCGCACACCCAACCGTCTGAAATAGAAAATTTTCATGTTAGTTTGTGCAGTAACAAGGTGTTGCTGACCAGTAACATGAGCAATGCCTTAATGTGGTCCGCAACTAAAAAAAAATTTAGCCCCTAGATTCCCCTTACTCTTCTCGCTCATTGCATAGCAAAAGTTTCAACTTTGGCAGCATTGATGCTATAAGGTCACATACAAAAACACATTGGCCAGTTGCCTGCTCATAAATTCACATACGAGGGGTGTTCAAGTCAAACCTGGACTTCTTATTTTTCTGGATTACAAAACATGTTCACATGTGTGGAAGTGGTCTCACTTCTCAAGGTAATCCACCATGAAACTGATGCACTTATCCCAGCTTTTCAACAGTGCATGGATGCCAGCAGCATAGAAAGGTTTCTCCTTGCTTTACCAGTGAAAAAGTGTACGATGAAGCAATATTGTGATTATGAAGACATTTTGTTGAGCCTGAGACATTTTGCTGGCATTTCAACCGGGGAAAGAAAATTGCCTTTGTGGCTTTGTTTATCAGCATATACACTTAAATTTCTACTTCACATATTGTTGTTAAGTATCTTGTTTTTGCCGTTTTGCTGTGTCTGCCTTGTAACGGCTACCTGGACCTCTGTCAAGTTTTCTATGCAGCTTTTAGTCCAGGTAGCCATCCAGTACTATATGGTCAATAAACTCAACTGAACTGATTTGAATGTGGAGTTTAAATATTTTTCCAAGGACAAATAAAAAAGCCCAGTTATAAGAGGTTGATCTTTATTGCAAAATAGTGTAATGATAAGAGGTTACTACTCTACAAGAAGCCTGATGACACAGTGATCAAAAATATGCACACCTGGGCCACACTCCTGATTCCTTGCGATATGCACAGCTTGAAGGCACTTTTGAACTCCTGTACATCTCCACTGAGGCTGTAAAGGACAAACGAGGAGGCAATTATAAACTAGTACTTAATATATGCTTAAAAGGTCTTCACATATGTTAATAACAATGATCTGATAACAAGGTATGTTTAGTAAGTTTCATCAAGCCAAGAAAGGATCAATTTTAGTATACAAGTGAAAAAATCAGAGGTCATGGCATAAGTAAAACACTCGACTCCTACAACTGAATGCAGCATAAGATGCTGCTTAGACAAGTAAACTACCACAAGGTAATTTTTTCTTTCTTTAACTTAAAGCACTTCAGTAACAGTCAATTAGTTTACACTAACATATCATTTGCCTTATATCTGCACTTTCATTTTAAATAATATCTGCACTTTCATTTTGAATAATACAACTAACTGGAATAAATGTGACAAAAGCAGATACTCTTTACAGTATGGAAAAGGCGGGGAATGCGGGAGATGGAAATTCAAGACAATGAGCAAAACGTGAACAAGGTGAATGCAGGAGCCAACGTTTCCACAAGTGGAGTTGTCTTCTTCAAGTGAAGAAGACAAGTCCACTTGTCGAAACGTTGGCTCCTGCATTCACCTTGTTCACGTTTTGCTCATCTTTACAGTATGGAATACACCTGAAACAACAACAGGGTAATCTACAAAGCTTTCTTTTCTCAATGAAAAAGTTTCCGTTTACCAAACTACAGCACAATGCCACAAAGGAAATCTTTGAGTGTTCAGGTATACAACTTTTCTTTGTGAATGAATGGTTGATGTTTAATGGCGCAGGGCCAAATATGACTAAAGAGCGCCATGTCTGTGATAATGAGTTTGCAGTGTAATTATGATTTCTATGAAGTTGGTGTGACGTGGCTGTAAAGGGGCCTTAAAAATACTCGCCCTAAAGTGCGTAAAATCTGTATAACAATATGTGGCGATGACGTATGGCTTGTACTATGAACATTGAAATGCATTTCAAAATAATGATACGATGTATAATTATATCTGATTCTAAAAAATTTACTAGAGCACTACTGCCTCCTTAGAACCCTTGAAACACAAGGACCTGGAGGCATGTACTATATGAAACAGCTATCACAGCGGCATCCTCTGAAGAGAGGAGGCGCTACGAACATGTGGGGCTAATAACATGCAACACAACATCTTTCAAAAACCTAGGACTGCGTTGGTGTCAAAGAGTGGTTCTGGACCGGGTAACATTACAGGATGAAGGGGGATGTGCTGCCGGTATGCTAGGGGAAAATGTTTCTTTCTCTCAGATTCGGCTGCCCGACACTCCAGGAGGACGTGGAGGACGGTCAGCCTCTCCCCGCATCTACCACAGGTTGGAGGATCATTTTCAGTGAGTAAAAAGTTATGCGTACCAAATGTGTATCCTATTCAGAGACGACAGAATAGAACATCTGTTTGCCGTGATCTTGTTGCGGAGGGCCAAGAACCTAACTGTGGCTTTATCACGTGCAGTTTGTTATTTATTTCTTCGTCCCACATGCGTTGCCAGTGGTTTCGTAGTTTCCTTCTTAAGAAAGGCTTTAGGTCTGTGACAGGGACTGAAGCAGTAGGATTAACAGCAGGAGGTGCAATTGACGTGGCTTTTCTTAGTGTGTGTGTGTGTGTGTGTGTGTGTGTGTGTGTGTGTGTGTGTGTGTGTGTGTGCGTGTGCGTGTGCGTGCGTGTGTGTGTGTGTGTGTGTGTGAGAGAGAGAGAGAGAGAGAGAGAGAGAGAGAGAGAGAGAGAGAGAGAGAGAGAGAGAGAGAGAGAGGAGTGTTTCAAAGCTCTGCAATAGGGCTACGAAAAATGGCATGGTGGAGATTCTTTGGATTATTCCTAAAAACTCGACAGTGCTTTTCTTTTCTTGTTCTCACCCCCCCCCCCCCTACATACTGGTTCAGATAGCCGACAATTCATGCTATACAGATGCTGGTTTTTAGTGATCACTTCCTCCTGATTCAGAATTCACCAACAGTTCATAAATCCCTTTGCTTGTCAAAGCGTGGGCAGACGTGCCACACTGGCTCACCATGGGTGCCCTGCCAAGACAGCACTGAGACAGGTGCTCCATCTGCTGTCAGAAATTTGGATTACAAGATTTGAGTAATTAGAGGACCTCTTTATAAATTTCACAAAGGACATGCAACATTCCTTTTCGCAGAGGTTTCTTTGGTCTCTACGAATGCAACCATAATACACTCCCTGCCTCTGCAGGAAGTACACTGAAAACACAAAATGAGCATACTAAGGAGTGGTAGGGTAGGTCCCATTATCGCAGGAATGGCAGTGTGAGGATTCAACTGCACCTACAGCTGAAGACAGGAGCATTTAGAAAAAAATTTCATCTTCAGCCCGTAGTAGCCACTGTAGCTCTGAAGCACACCCAGCAGAACACAGAGCCACTGAGCCAGTATGGCTAATATTTTATAAATCCACCTCCACTTTGGAAATTTCAATGGGATTCATCTGATAAACCTTTCCTGATAATTCCTTAAACACTATCCTGTAGCCATTAAATTTATGAGAATATCCTTGACTAAAAGTGATCTGTGCATCAGTTAGCACCTCTCCAGTGGCAAGCAAAACCAGAGTTTTATTTATGATGTCCAGTGTCTCTCGACTCGGGCCTCACCAGTTCATGATCTCGCCAGTCTTTGTCTTGTCAAAGAAGCACATGTCCTGCTTGAGCACAGACTCGAGCAGCGCTTGGCGAAGCCTCGTGGCATAGCGCTCGCCAGTGAAGGACAGCGTTGATATGTAGATGGCTGTAAACACACTCTGAAAGGCAGTGAGAGAGCACGGATGCTTCAGCAAGGCTATTTAAGTGACCTCAGAGAATTATAGGAAATAAACGCATACATGTAAATGGGAAATAGGCTACCAGTAAGCTTGTAAAAGTTTATGGGAAATAGACACTAGAGTGAAATATCAAGTTAAGCTGCATTAGTAAACTGCACCTTCAGAATAGTGTAAAGGCCAGTCTTACCATGAGCAGAGTTTCGGTAAGCCAGGAAATACGAAGCAATGAAAAATGAGTGATGAAGCTCTTATGAAGTGCTTGTACTAGCCTCCTTTGACATCATGGATTTTAGCAGTGTGTTTGCTTGTCTAGTAATAGTTTATTGATGAAGATACACAGTGCATCATAATTGAGCTCAAAGAACTGACTATAGAAAGTTCTAATAACTTTCTGTGCATTAAAACATTCCAATTATGAGAGAATACCCAAAAATCCATGATATCACATTTGTTTGGCACATGTTTGGCAAGGAATTTGGAAATTAGAAATCTGGCCCTCCTTTTCTCAGCTAGTAGCCAATGTTTTTTCGCTGATGGAATGAAAACAGAGTTTTGGAAGAATACGTAGTCTACCATGACTTAGTTTCTTTTTAGTGTTTTTTAAGAGGAAGCTTTATCTATGAGCTTCTAGATAAATGAATGAGAAAGGAGAAATCATTTTCTTCAGCACCCACTGAACCAACTTTGAAGAGGTTTATTATATTCAAAAGAACAGGCTATATTATCTACCAAGTGGTTATTCATTTATTCATTTACTTATTTATTATGCCCTCAAGGTATAATTGTGCATTGCAGAGGGGAGGGCAAAGGGTAGAGATAAATACAGAGGCAAATAACACATACTTGATTATATATACAAGAAATAATGCAAATTAGCAAATAAACTTTGAAAAAAAAAGGTCAAAGGCAGACACAGAGAAGTCAATAACCAATAAAAAAAGAGAATTGTCCCGGTAGTGTTAGATAAGTAGCTCAATACAATATATGGCAAAGATGGCAAGCATGGCCCGCAAAATGGTAAGAATGGTAAACAAGAACATGGCATGCATAACAAAAATACATGGTATAAATTCAAAAAAAAAGTTCTACCTTGCTTGGCAAACTAGAACAGTTTCAGTTCGGGTGCTTGTTTAGTGTATCTAGTGCTTGGCTCAATGCAGCAATCAGCCACAGAAAGAACTTCAGCCCTACAGGAAAGGACCGCAGCAACAAGCTAAGTAGCACAGAAAAATAACACATGCACTTGTATTACTGTTATTGAAGGGAATCAGCTCGAGAAAATAAATACTCACAGGAAGGGAAACTACATCCTGAAAAAATTTTACACCCTTTGGTGCATAGCTTGCCCCAAAATAATAATCGTCCTCAGTGTTGCTTGCATTTTCTTAAAAATTCTGTGCTTGCGACTTTCCCACCAGAAATCCTATGTTGCGCTGATAATGTGCATGCTGTTCATGACCTCGAAGTACCGGGCGAGCAGCATTAATGAAAGGAAAAGCATGCAAGACAGATGAAGATCATTGTTTGAGGACAAGATAAGCCCCAAAGGGTGTAAACTTTTCTTAGAGTAGAACTCAAGTGCTTGTGTTCATCACCACTTCCTGCAAATGCATCTTCTTTAGCACTATTTCCCCTCAACATTATAAGAGACCAACTAGCCTAACAGTAAGCACTCTTTAGGTATACTCACTTGCATGACGTAAATGAGAAAAAGTCGTGTTGCTGGTCCACGTATTTCCTCAAAAAAGTTTATGGCAGTTACGCCAGGGCTTGAGCTGCCAGATTTTATCCTGCTCAGGACGTCAACAACTGCACCCAGGAACACCGGGATTTGAATGTTGAGAGCAGCAACAATTAAGGCACTCTGCAGGGCACACAAAGAAAACTGTATGTTATAAGCTTTGCAAAAGGAAGCACAATTACTATGCTGTGTTGAAGGCTTGCAATGGGAAACAACAACGATTCAAACAGCTCTACTAAGAACGGCATACCTTTATAAAAAGAAAAAAAGTTTTTTGTTACAAGGTCTATTTCTTTCAAATTTATACATTAGTAGACAACCTGTGTATCAGCCCATATTGATGCACAAGCTAAATGAAGCGAATATTTTGCTGTTAATTTCCATAGATTTGTAAGACAACCAAACCTGTCACTTTGTCAAGATAGTTATGCATTTTGACTTAGTTAATGTAATACTTTCAGACAACACAATGAAGTGTAGATTGACCAGTTAAACTGGAAATGAGGCTTTGAAAATGTGAATAAGAATTCATTTCAAGGAAGAAAGAACAGGCTACAAATTCAAGGTCACCTCAAATTAAGGGCAAGCTCTTTCATTAAAAGAGAATACACCTTAACATGAGCCAGCTGTACTATTCATTCTCTTAAAATGGCATAAAAACAAGCAGAACAAAGAGCGTTGAAAAAAACCCACTTAATCATGTCAGAAGGCATGTGTTTTTAACATGTTATACATTATGTAAATAGTTTCCTTCATCCTAGTCTATTGTCTCTCTCTGTCTATTCCTCCTCCTCCCACCCCCTTTGTCAAGCCCGCCCCCACTGCTGACTGCCATTCAGGTGCCAGCAGATGTAGCTAGATAGTTAGTGTGGTCAGCAGTAGCTTTCTTTGCTTTCCTTTTCTTCATAAACAACCAACTACTATTACTCACATCTGCAATAGATACAGTAGCCTTCTGTCACCGTGCACAGCAAAGTTCACATGTAAATGAATGATATGGCGAAGCAAGTGGTGTGCCCTCAAATCTTTGTTTCAAGGCTCTCACACTATAAAAATGAAGCAAGAAAGTCTGGTCTCTAATCTATCTTACCAACTCTGAGATTAGGTTCAAACCAGTGCAGCCAAAGCTATGGGCCACATCAGCCAACAATATAATAGGAGAACCAGAAGAAGGGCTCTTCCAATGTCCACCTCTGATCACACTCCGTATGACATATCAACTGAACAGAAGCATCATGGAAGGGCTGATAGCAAACAATGGGCAAGCCACGTTCCTTTCTATGGAACATGCAGCTAGTTCACGTTACTGAGTGGGCGAGCCCTTGCCTTTGCCACACTGTATAACCTTGGCTAGACTGAGTTTAGGAGGAACAAACAAATGACATAGCACTTTGTCGTCCAATTCTTTCCTCCTTTTCATTTCTGCACAGCTCCTGTTGAAGAGCAAAATGAACATTATTCAGTGGTCACATATGGGGTTCATATCATACTACCGTCTACCTACTGCAGGTTATACTGTTGCCGAAGTAACAACGATTAAGTGGCTAGAAACGACAGATTCCATGATATACAAGTTACACTGATGATGAATGGCAGAGAAGAAAGTCAAATAGATGTACATACTTACTACAACAGCTATGAGAAGTGGGAGCCAGTCTGGCTTCAAGAAGTGAAAAAAAGAAGCCCAGTCGAAAGACGCTGTGCTGCCCTTTTTGGCATCAAGGAGCCTTGTGTTGTGCTTGGCACATTGCACTCTCGTCTGCAGCAGGCGCCGGCCCAAGGCAATGGACAGTGTCACAGTGCATCCTCCACCAAACACGAAAATATGTTGCAGGGGATGATAGCATCGAGATGATCCGGCTGCTGGGAGTGAAGTTGCGGAAGTCTTAGCGAGTCCTCCGAGTGAGTTGTTTATAGAGAGCTTGCAAAAGGAGGCCACACTGCAAAGAAAAGTATGTAAGTTTCATTACGAATATCATCTTTATTTTAACTGGAAAGGATGTCCCAATGCATTTATCATAGAAAGATTTATTTACTCATCAATTTTTAATATATTAGTTTTTTTTCTCGTGACCTTCCCAATTGTTCCTTCTCTAATAAAAATGTTCACCACTAATTATAAATTAATATAGAAGTTCACTGTAGAAGCGGCAGTAGCATCTTTTATTTCATTTTATTTTTGTAATTTTCAGTGTGTAAAGTCTTGCACATGGAGTCAGGGAAGTTACTGCCTTAATCAAGAGCGGCTCAGCAGCTATTGTTTTTTGCTGCCGGGAGCAACGTCGCGGGTGCGATTCTGGCACCCGTATGCCGACTGTGTATCGAAAAGACGCCTTCCAATTCTGGCATCAAAGTTATAGTCAAATGAGTAGCTTCTGACTACAATTTTGATGGCAATGGGTTTGTGGAAATAGATACTTTACTAGGAAACGTCGTCAACAGGAAAAACATAATCATAATTAAGGCACTGTCTCACATGTGTTTGTGGTGCAATATTCAAGACAATCATGGCAATTAAGCAACTGTCCAAACTACCGTGATGTAACAGGATGCGTAAAACCGTGATGTAACAGGACGCGTAAAAGTGGGGCATATCGCACTTGGTTTTGGAACACTGCGCATCGTCGTGTAGAAAGAACTGTCTGCTCGTATGAAAGCACACAGCACGATTATGGAACGCTCACCTTTTCCTAGTAGAGAACTTGAGCAGAGACAAGTGATGCCTGCAGACCGCACCGTTGAATCTCAAAGCAGCGTACAGCATTTTACATATTAAAAGAATGTTAGCTACAAAACCGAAACAAACATCTTTCCAAGAGCAGCAAGTTCTCCAGTGACGGCGACCTTGATACCGTTAAGTTGCGAAACGCACAAGAAGTGTCTGATATGTCAAACAGATGCACACATCATGCATAATATTTTAATCTTACGTGCTACAAAAAATTATTGTTTCAGCAAAGTCCATCACCGTAGAATATCGCTTGCATACAACGTTCTTAACACGGACGGCAAAGCAGCAGTTGTAAGAGCGTAGCAGCCGATGAGACGATGACCACCGTAAGCTGAATGAGCGATTATTGCAAAACCGTACTATTATATTAACTTAGTTTTATTAGTATTACACCTATCGTTGTTATAGTTTAATTCTTTTAGATCCATAATTTTGGCATTTTAAATTAATAAGCGAAGGGGAAGGGCCCGCACTC
Organism: Dermacentor andersoni; assembly: GCF_023375885.2. NCBI lineage: Eukaryota > Metazoa > Arthropoda > Arachnida > Ixodida > Ixodidae > Dermacentor > Dermacentor andersoni. The sequence continues at coordinate 117,376,978 of NC_092824.1, forward strand.
AGGCAAGCCAAGCAAGGTCCTTAAGCCAAGCCAACTGGCCAAGCTTCGTTTTCTCCGTTTTGCTCGTTCTTCTGCGAGTCGCTGTTTACCACTCCTTCTACTTCTGTATTTAGTACACCACAACGATGTCTGACTACGACTTGGTGACAAAAGCTCCTCTAAAGCTCAAGAGTCCCTCTGGTATTAAAAAGTAAGCTGGCAAGTGATGTCCGTGTCGCGCAAACACCGAGTTGCGATTAGGCGTCTAGTCCGTATATGATTTCGAGCGAGTTGTCCGAAACATGTCAGAAATTGACGCTAACAGTACGTATACCCTTGGCTGATATTGCTCTGGGCCATTTCACGAAATTTGTAATAGTGCAGGCATCGTATAAGGTATTCCAAAAGGACTTCTTCTTGGGCAAGTTGGTGCTTAGATTTTCTAGGCATACTTTGTGGCGCAAAATACGTATCTTGCGCCACAAAGTATACCTAGGACATCGTATAAGGCTTTCGTACGGGTAAGCGATGTCTGGCGGTTTACGTAGCCGGGGCGTCTCTTGACCACTCGCGAACGCGACAAGCGCGAAAGGCATTGCTACGAAATCGCGGACCAGTATTGCTTTGCGCTCACAGCTGATCGAACAACAGTGTATATGCATTACACCGAAGTTCTCTCTTTAATGTTTCTTTTTGTCTTCTACAGAAAAAAGAAAAAGGACAAGGATCTCAAGAAGGCTCTGGAACACGTAAACGTGACTTCATCAGAGGGACAACAGAAGCAACCGGTTGTCAAAGAAATACACAGGACCAACGCAGAGAAGGCGTTCTTGAAGATGCAGGAGAAACGGGTAATATATATATATATATATATATATATATATATATATCATTTAATGCTGCAGCACAAACGCTGATAGCTTGTTTGATCTTTCCGCTCTGACGACTATGCTTAATAATCTACAGCGGGATGTCATCATAGGATTTCGATAGTGCTAAGAAAGAAAGTGCATAGTGAATCCTGCACCAAGTGTTTGCGATGCGCGAGATGAAAACATTGTATGCCACAAGAACTCGCCACCACATCACATGTGCAACCGTGATATGTTGCTGCATATATGGCATACCAATCACTGGTGCTGCACTTTAAAACACAATTGGCTGCACTACAATAATACTGCAATGGACTTCTACTATAACCCACATGTTTTTATTTCAGTGATCATATTGTAGTAAATAGCTATGCTTTGTAAATTTTTGTTTGTTCTGATTTTTAGTCTGCACTGTCAAAATACTCTAACTAGCTTCTGGCCAAGGAGCCTGATATATTGTAAACAGAAGTTACAGTATACTATCAACATGCATCTGTGATTTCATTATCCAATGAAATAAAAAAAAAGTATCTGCATGCTGCCTGCTTCACTTGAGAATGGTTGGTCGTGACGTACTCTGACACATCAGGTAGTAAAATTCTGCAATAGATTAATGATCTGTTATGAAATTTTATTGCATGAGGCTAGCAAGACCTTTTTTTTTTATTTTTTATGTACTGGCATACTCAACAAGAGGAATAACTTGCTTTCATGAAAAGGCAAACTGTCAGGCAATCTGTATAGTGTACCATTTTTGACGAGGCTTCTTTTGACAGCTTAGGCGTAAATGTTTGCGACATTGAGGTTATGTGGTGATCAATCTTCCTTTTGCAGCAAATTGAAAGGATCATGGAGAAAGCATCAAAGACTCACAAGCAAAGGGTGGAGGCAAGTGGTGGCCCTTTTTTTGAGCTTTTTTATGTGTGTAACCTACATACTCACTTGATAACTGTTCTGTATGTGACATGAAGTTCGGTAAGCTGACGCCCGGGTAAACTTCATGGAAGACACTCGCAAACTACGAAAGTGTTGACAACAAGCAGCACATCTTGCCTTTTATGTTTTATCCCTATGTAGGTACCAGTGCACTGACTCTGTTGTCTTGAAATGGCAAATCCAATGCATGATGACACTTGTCTGAACAGTAGAAACCTCTGCTTTGTTTGTTAGAAGATAGCATCCTTTCAAGCCAGTTTACAGATCAGGACTTGAACTAGGTATAAAAAGAAGTAGCGTAGGTGTGTGCATGTGCTCATGCAACAATAAGGACAATGTTTTCGCTTTTGATGATCCTCCAGGTATCTTCTCTCTGCTGCATGCACTGCAACCCTGTTGTGCAATTTTTACAGATATGCATCAACAAAAACAGTTTTCCCGTATTACAGGAATTCAACAGGCACCTGGACTCACTGACAGAGCATTACGACATTCCCAAAGTGAGCTGGACAAAATAAGCATCCTTCGCATACTTCTCGACAGGACATTCGTCAATATGTGCTTTGGTGAACTGCGCTCATCTCAACGTGCATTGTGTTCTGTCAGATTGCGCAGGTTGATGTATTCTGGTTGTAGTACACATCTGTGTGCACACAATCTTGTCAATCATTGTGGAACCAAAAACTGCTCTGCTGTATAGTATTGGTGAAAAAAAAGTGGACTGTCTCCTGATCACCAAGAATGTGCTCTGTGCTAATGCATATATTACTGCATGTTCAATACAACAAAAAGTGGGACTCTTCGCGACTTGGGAAATAAAAATATTACTATTGTGAAACAAAAATGTTGTGAATGCTTCTATAGCCAAATCGTCAAAATCAAATACTCCAAATATTGTGATGTATGATCAGCTAAAGCAGGATGCACCTGTATGAGATCATTTGTCAAAGCAGCAGGGTCCATGCTGAGACATTCTGTCATTCCGACACAGACGCACTCCAGTACGATGCATTTCCATGTATGAGTTCATTGCATGTACCAGCAGGTCATTCCATTAACTCTCTATCGCCTGTTTCATATTTGCAACACCGCAAAAAAAAAAAAAAACAACTTTGCAGATGTATGCCAATCTGAGAAACCGATGCATCAAAGACATACTTCAACGTGTTGTTTTCACTGGCTTTACTCAACAATAAAATGACAAATACATAAACGTTTCGCCACCTATGCGGGTGGCATCGTCAGTACACAAATGGCAACAAATGAGAAATACATACCATTTATGTATGATACTGCTATAAACATCCGGCATGGGGCCACGGTTAGAATTGCATGAAGATTGATTGCGACGAATGAACCATGATTCCACAAATTTTCTTGGGCTCCATCGGTGTTCCCGTGCTAACGTGGTTACATTATCAAAATCGAACATGTGTCCCTTTGTTAAACAATGATCCACCAATTCCGTCTTGGCACGTGTGGCAGAGGTGGCTTTCGTAGCCGCCCCGTCTCGCCAATGTAGCTGGCACTACAGTCCGGGCAGTCGACCTTGTAGACGACACCACTTTGTTCGTCCAGAGGTGTGCGGTCCTTTGGCTTCAAGAACACGTTTGTCAATGTGTACGAGGGTTTGAACACAGTTGAACACCCAAAGGCCGTAAAGCCCTGCGCACTGCGTCTGATGTATTGCGGACATACGGAATGCACAAAAAGGAAGCCGGCCTTTGAGCCTTTGCTCTCACAGGGTCTCCGCATGCGGCGTCGCGTATCATTGACAAAGCGCTCAGGGTAACCCCATTTATGGAAAAGAGCGGCAACATTTGTTAATTCTTGCTCCCTCAAAGTTTGCGTTGACAAGAGTGCATCACAATGGGACAGGAGCGTACGTACCACGGCATGTTTGTGTTCTGTAGGGTGGCGAGTCAAAACTCGGGACACTCCCGCTATCGTAAGATTTGCAATGTACGGCTGTCTCCACTGAACCGGCTTCGCTCTGTCATACCAGCACATCTAGAAAGGCTAGGCTGCCACTATTCTCCGTCTCGCATGTAAATTGAATGGCATGATGGACGGCATTAAGCGCCTCATGCATGCCATGCAGGTTTTTCAACAACCACAAAGGTGTCATCCGCATAGCGACAGTACATTTTGACAGGGAAGGGCAAGGACGTCGTCACAGCCGTTTCCACGTGTTGCATTAACAGATCAGCCACGATTACAGAAACAGGACTGCCCATCGGGACACCTTCTATCTGGTGATATATGGTTCCGGCAAACGTGAAATATGTTTGCTTCAAGCAGAACCTAAGCAGAATCATGATGTTGTCGACAGTCAGGGAAGTGCGGCTTTCTAACGTACAGTCATCCTGCAGGCCTTTCTCAATAATATCCGTAGCCAATGCTATCGGCACATTCGTGAACAAGGACACGACATCGTAAGATACCATAACATCGTCATCCCGAAGCTGCTGCTGACGTACCGCGGTAACAAATTCTTTAGAATTCTTGACCGTGAACGTGCTCCCTTTTGCAAGTGGCTTCAAAATTTCAACCAAAAGCTTAGACAAGTTGTATGTCGGCGACCCAACAACAACTGTCGCTATTTAGATGACACCTTTGTGGTTCTCGAAAAGAAAAACCTGTATGCCATGCATGAGGCGCTTAATGCCGTCCATCATGCCATTCAATTTACATGCGAGACAGAGAATAGTGGCAGCCTAGCCTTTCTAGATGTGCTGGTATGACAGAGCGAAGGAGGTTCAGTGGAGACAGCCGTACATTGCAAATCTTACGATAGCGGGAGTGTCCAGAGTTTTGACTCACCACCCTACAGAACACAAACATGCCGTGGTACGTACGCTCCTGTCCTTTTGCGATGCACTCTCGTCAACGCAAACTTTGAGGGAGCAAGAATTAACAAATGTTGCTGCTCTTTTGCATAAATGGAGTTACCCTGAGTGCTTTGTCAATGTTACGCGACGCCGCATGCAGAGACCCCGCGAGAGCAAGGCCGAAAGGCCAGCTTCTTTTGTGTGCATTTTGTATGTCCGCGGTGTATCAGACGCAGTGCGCAGGGCTTTACGGCCTTTGGGTGTTCGAACTGTGTTCAAACCCTCGTACACATTGACAAACGTGTTCTTGAAGCCAAAGGACCGCACACCTCTGGACGAACAAAGTGGTGTCATCTACAAGGTTGACTGCTCGGACTTTGGTGTCAGCTACATTGGCGAAACGGGGCGGTGACGTCGCACTCGACTCAAGGAACACTTAAGGGATGCTAGGAAAGCCACACATGCCAAGACGGAATTGGTGGATCATTGTTTAACAAAGGGACACATGTTCGATTTTGATAATATAACCACGTTAGCACGGGAACACTGATGGGGCCCAAGAAAATTTGTGGAATCATGGTTCATTCGTTGCAATCAATCTTCATGCAATTCTAACCGTGGCCCCCTGCCGGATATTTATGGCGGTATCATCCATAAATAGTATGTATTTCTCATTTGTTGCCGTTTGTGTAGTGACGATGCCACCCGCATAGGGGGTGAAACATCTATGTTTTTGTTATTTTACTGTTGAGTAAAGCCAGTGAAAACATGTTGAAGTACGAGTTCCTCTGGCTTTTGGAACATTTTTTCGCATCAAAGACAGCAACGCTGTACAAGAGAGTTCTCATACACTTCATTGGAAGTACTAAGGGTTTGTTTACTAGCTGTTCTTAGTAATGATTAATCACCGACCCCACATTCATATTACCACTTTGGGGCTCCCACATAGTTGCTGGCTGGTGCTTCTGCTGGTAAAGACGATGTTATTTGTGCTTTCTTTGCAATGAAGGCATTGCTCAAGCGGGAGGGTCGGGGCCGCACTAGACGGCAACCAAGCAAGATGCATTTGTGGCTGTGAATTCAGCACTGCTTGCACAACATGCAAGAGTGATTCTGCAGGTATTATCAAGATTACGATGTAAAACAGTAAATGTTAATACTTCTCACGCATTTCTACACAAATATGGTATGACTTTGCTGCATGGTTAGCCACTTGCAGTTTAGAAGGATCAAAATTTGGGCGAGTTGGTACTGGTTGAACATCTTGAAGGGGCAGCGCAAGACGACGAAAACAGAAGGCAAGACATTGCACTGCTGTCCTGTGTGTTCCTGCCTTCTGTCTTCGTCGTCTTGTGCTGCCCCTTCAAGATGTTCACTTGCAGTTTGTTTATTTCATCCATGACGCAAGCGTACAAAATGTCAATCAATGTAAACTAGCTTGACTTAAACGCCCTTAAGCATCATGCCGAGTCAATGTTGTGTTCCACGCATACAAGAAATTGAATTCATCTTCCAGAAAGAAAAAAAGCCTTTATTTCTCAACAGCCTTGTTACTCTCATAGTTGCAATCTAAAACCATGGTAGACACTGCATGGCAATTTATCTTCAACCAGCTCAATGCAAACTGGCTATGCTAGGTGCTACGCAGATGCACCATTATTTTTTACCTTTATGTCTGCTGAAGCCTAGTGACCAAGCCACAGCTGAACACTGAACACTTCGACTTACACAAGCAGTAACTACTATGCATTAGTGCAGCCAGCTTAAGTAAGGCTAAGACACATGTTACAGGCTTCTACAGAACTCAAAAGGATGCTAAAGGCAAACATTAGGTCAACTAATGGCTATAGAGCACACTGTCCAATACCTTTAGTGAGCATTCTGTGCCAAAAGAATACTTAGCCAAGAGGAAAATCACAATTGAAGACAGCAGCCATATCTCTCCTCGAATTCAATTTGCCAGCAAAAAGACAGTGCACATTAAGCTGCACTGATGATCTCAGAGGCAATGCTCTGCCATCATTGGTAAGTTACAGGACAGCACAGAAAGGACACAATGTGCCTCTGGATAGTTCTAACAGTCCAGTGCGAAGAGATAGCATTAGCAAGGTCTTTAGCAAGATGGCCAAGCTGCTGCTTTTCCTTCATATTCAAATTACCGTAATCTGCCCTAATGAGCAGTCGCTGGCAACTCTTAATTTGTTGCCTGTAGTGGACACACATCAGTGGGAGCTGGTTCCGCATTTTACATTACGGTAGTGCCACTTTTCTCCAATGTTTATTATTTAGCAATGTTAACATATTTTGTTTAATAGTACAATCACTTTCATCATCATGAAGTTTGGTAACTTCATCACATCACCTAATCCTCTGCCACCCTCAAATGTGTTTCTCTTTCCTTGGCACCTAATGTTACTCTAATAGAGAACTCGTTACCAGTCCTATGCACTACATTAACTATCAACACTCACTGTTACTCTAATAGACCACCTGTTATATGTACTATGCATTACATTAACGATCAGCTTAGCCTGACCTAATTTCTGCCTTTAGTGCCCCTTTAAGAACAGCACTGGGCTTCAAGTTAAAATTTCTAAGCATGCAGACTCTGCATTGTAACAGAGGCATATAGAAGGCACACGCCGTTGTACAATGCAATTGCAACTATGTCACTGGCACAGCATTACAAAACACTATCACAACTCCTTGAATATATCTCTTAGTAGATCACAGACTTCCTTTTGTTGTTTTTGTTGCATTCTAGACAACCACTTAAACACTGAAGCATAACATTTGCAGGGTGGCTTGTGTCAAGCTTCTACACAAAGCCAAGTTTTACTTTCCAGTAAAGTGTTTGGTTAGAAAGTCCGAATGTCGAGGTCAATGATACACAAGCAATAGATCATATCTTTCACAGCATATGGCTGCCCTCTGGGAATATGAAGTGCTGAAGTTTCACAGCTTCCTGGAGAAACTCAACACACCAGATTTTAGTTGTGTACAAGACCAAACAGCCTAGACAACCCTGCTGCCAACACTACCTCATGACACTCTTGTAGGCCATTGACTAGGCAAGCACTGCATGCATATCAAGTGAAAAAGAAATGTTTTAGTATTGGGACGCTGGTCACATTCTCTCTGCCCTCAATGTGTCTTACAATACTTTCTTCACTGGTCAAGAAACTCCCACAGAGTTCCATATGGGAGGGACGAAACCTAACTACAAGAGAAATATCAACAGATGGGTGTTGAGTAGTGCTCTACGGCACAAGTCATATGAAATGATTGCAGTAATGCCAGTAGTAAGTAGGTCGCCACTGAGTTTCAAGTAAAATAATTATGCTTTATTATGTTATTGCATTTACTCATTGCACTGCATACCATATTTGGCCACACTTAATTGGGAAACATTAATGATCTGGCATTAAAACATACACACAAACTGGACTTTCCCTCTGAGTATATGCTGTTAAAGCATCATGCAAAACAAAGTTAGCTAAGGGCCATGGTAGGAACCACTATAAGTGCTAATCTATATATCCATACCAAATACACCTTCCACTGGCTTTAAATGTCCATAGCTAAAGTCTGTAGTTCTAAAGTAGAATATGGCATTGTTCAAGTTGGTTTAGATTATAATTTATTATAAAATTGATAAACTGTCAAAGAAAAAAAATGTGGGGCTGTATTATGTGATGGCTGTGTTTCTCTGATCCTTGTGCTCCTTATCTGTCCTGCCAAGTCGCTGATCCTAGCCATAATGGGAGCATGGCTTATTGTGAGCCAATGGCAAAAAGCAGAAAGAATGGAAAACTGAAAGGGTAATTACAAACTATACCACCAGCCTAAGTAGGCTCCTTATTGCCCAACTGCAACGAAAGTTCACTTTGGCTAAATTGGTAGCACATGATATACCACTGAAGCAATCTTAGCAAAGCTTCAGGGCTGGTGATTGTCTAATTTTCTTATTACCGCCCTTTGAATAGCACCTAAGTAATGATATATGTAACTGGCTGTGAGCGGATATGATGCAAGTTACAGCATGTCGCCCGAGATGTTTCAGCACCCTGCAGGAAGCTGTGGGTGGTGCCTTATCTTGGAGGTCATGCTGAGAAGTTGGGCATTCTGACTAATGCATCACTTCTGGCGAGCAGTAATGGCAGCATTTCGATGTGGTTAGGATTCTTATGGAACTTCACCCACTTTGCAGTATGTATGTTTGTCCATATGTGACTATTTTCACACTAACTTGGGGCATTGGGCAATTGCCATTCGTCAAAAAAAAATTCAGGGGCCACTTAGTTATTCTTATGTGGATGAATGCGAAAGCACTGTGACCATGTGACTCGAGTGGCCATGTCAGCAGAAGTGCGGCAATGTCTGGTGGTGCCACTGGTGGAGTCGTGCAGTTCGAGCGGTCATGTGGTCACGTGACCAATGGTGTTCGTCACAAGGTGCGTACCACGCAAGGTCGTGGGCACGACTCCCAACAAAAGTTGTCGGTTTGAGTGTCTAAGCTAACTCTACCTTAATTATTGGTGCCTTAATTAACTTTGCCTTAACACCAAAAGTAGTGGGTTCATCTCCCATCAAAGGTAATGGGTTCAAGTGCCTTAATTAGCTCTACCTTAATTAAGTGAACCTTAATTATCACCAAAGGGTGTGGGTTCAACTCCCCCCAAAAGTTGTGGGTTCAAGTGCCTTAACTAACTTTACCTTAATAAACAGCAAAGGTCATGGGTTCGACTCCCCCCAAAGGTTAAGGGTTGGATGGCTTTGGTCATACCAACACAGACAACTACACCGGATTTTTTGCCTCATGGGCCATATAATGCTTTCGCAATAATAATTTTGTGGAACCCACCTCACGATGCCTGCTGACAGTAATGCTTTTAGCATTGAATCAATATAGCAACACAATGTATTGCCATCGTGGAAACGAGTTATGTATGAGGCTTGTACTGCAGCAGGATTTCTCTTTCGCGCTTCCCTAAGAACACTCGGTGTCATCTAGCACCATCGCCGCAAGGTCTGCGCGCGCTCTCCGAAATGCATGGCACACCGGTGCATTGTGAACACTCAGAAATGTGTGACGTGGCAACCAAGCTCCTCTCTCTAGCTTATTTCTTGACATGCTGCGCCATCTAGTGGTGCTGCCAAGAAGTTTGTGCATGGCCTCCGAGACAAGAAGAGTGGCGCACCAATGCTTGTGAGTTCCGAGATTTGTTCCCTCACTTGCCGCACACTCAGTGGCACATACCCAGTGCATTCATGGCACAGATCACTAAAACGGTGTGAAAGGCGTTCATTGAAAAGTGGCATGTACCCAGTGCATTTGTGGTGCAGCCTGCTAAAGTGTCGGGCTGCTGTCCCTGAGGAACCCTTGAGATGTGGGCTCAACTCCGCTCAGCATTGCAGAAATTTAAGGCACATTTACAGTGGCGCATACCTAGCTACCCATGTTGGTGTCAAAGGCATTCATTGAAGAGTGGCACACTTGCTGGTACATACCCAGTGAGCCAATTTGGCATCAAAGAGGTTAATTGAAGACCAGCACAGACCAAATGGCACATACCCAGTGCTCCAAGTCCTTGTTCAAAAAGTTTCTTCGGACAGCAGTACCTACCCAGTCCCTCATCTACAGTGACCTATGGCGGCGTGAAAGAGGTTCGTTGAAGAGTGGCACGTGTGTACACATTGCCACATTCTTAGTGACCCAAGTTGATCCGATGGTTGATTTCAAACCCTGCTTCCTCAGCACAGCAGCATGATGCACTACCCATTCAACCACACACTGCCCAGTGACCCAGGTAGGTGGGAAAATTATTAGATAGAAACATACAAACTACATACATACGTAACCTCCAGAAAGTGTGTGAAGTACCCTAAGAATGCTAATGCATTAAGATCCCTTAAAATTTCTCCAGTGTGGAGGTGGAATCAAATCCGTGTCACATGTGTTCATCAAGCACAGCAGCCAGATGCTTTAGCAAGCGGTGCCACAAACGTACAGGGTATATGCCACTTTTCAATAAACCTCTTTCAAGCCAGCTTGGGTCACTCAATATGTGTCACTGGGTATGTGCTACTCTTCAATGAAAGCACCTTGCACAGGTTATTCAAGCTCAGCAGCCAGATGCTTTAATGTGATGTGCCATGAATTGTCACAGCCAGCAAAGGAATAATGCCCAGTGCTCGCAAGGACTTCATGATCCCACAACCAGATGGCACTGCATGTCCAGAGAGAAGCGCAGGAGAAAAGTCTAGTTACAGTACACACCTCATTTGTGACACGTTTCGTAGGTGGTAAATAAGGTTTATCGCTACATTGCATCTAACATCTACATTTATTGCAAGCTGGATTCTGTCATTATGTTTTTCAGTATCGGCATCTAAAGCATCTACTTTTGCAAGCCTTTCATGACACATCCACTTGTATTTCATTTGTAAAATTTTCCATGGAGGCTGCTCTATATCTAAACTCTCTGAAACAAAGCTTCTTATGTGGCACAAAACTTCATTGCAGTTGGCCTTTAAGCTTCATCACGTGACTCTGCTGCTCCATATAAAGCACTCCCTTATTTGTTACAGAGAAGTTACCCCAACAAAAAAAGAAAACATTGAAGACTGTGTCATTAGTGATAGATGCCATGCTCAATCTAAAAACCTGCACCTTCATCAAGCCAGCTTTGTCATGCTGAAGGTTGTTTCTAAAAAAAAACAATGTCATACCTGCAAAACAAGCTTCGCATCTATAGAAGCTTTACTTCTGTGGCAAGGCGAGGGTGTTTTAGTCCAAACCAGCAGTCCTTGTCTTGCTTTCAAATGATACACCAAACCACTAAAAAGTTGTTTTAAAATAAGGATGCGGTAGTGATGGCAGCGTAATGGCCTGTGTCTCCCTGCTTCATGAATGCTTCAGTGCATGGCAGTTTAAGTGCAGTCTGTGACAGTAGGTACCTGTCAGCACTTCATAAATACAGTAAACTGTAAATAAACATCTAAACAATGTTGGTCCACAAGAACAGCACATGCAACTTTGAGATGATGTCTTTTTTCTTAATGACACATGATGGATCATGAACAATTTCTTTTGGATAAGCAACCCAGATCCCATCCTCTACCCCCCTGTTTTTCGTGAATGACAATGTGACTAGGTTACAGATTATGCAGAACTTTACATGCATTTCCACACAACCAAGTTCTTTTACACACATGTGTAATGATATGTTGCATAGTCCAGGGCTTAAAGAAAGAAGAAAAAAACACTCATTAAACAGTTCAGTTCACATGGCGCAATGGACTAGAATGTGGCTAATAACAAGCATGGTGTGGCGACAACCCATATTGAAGGCACGAGCGCAATTGTATAAGACCTAACACACATGGAGCATGCACATTTAAAATAACGAGAAATTCTCCAAAAAATTCTGCAAAGCATCTTATCTTCAAGCACAATGTTTCAGGAATATAACAAATCGGCCAGTGCAACCCATAATCAACAAGTTTGACAATGATTCCTACAATGTTGTTTTACCAACTGTGAACACACATTTGTGATATAGCATAAGGGAATATGTAATGTGAATGCTACCCTGTGCACCTAACAGCTTGGTTTAATGCACTGCTCAAGCATAGACTAGCATAACCACTGGAATTGGTAAGAAAATGTTGGCTTTTGAGGTACATAAAAGAAGTTACAATAAACATAATTATAAAATTTTCAGCTAAGCAAACAAAATTTTTAAAAATTATGGAATGCATCATACAAAGCTGTTATATCTTCAGCCAAGCTGATACAGTCTTGGAATGCAATCTTTACTCAAACCTATGCCATCTTGATGTTGATTAAAATTCTGGAAAACTAAGGTTCAGAAAGTTTATCCTCAGATAATGCATTCTGCCATGATTAAAAAAAATTCAGGAACTCTTGTGGAACTACTCCACAGAGCTTGAAACAGTTTGCCTGAGTTGTAGATAATGTGTCAACAACTGCAGCCTAGAAAAACTAACGTCTGGTGCTGTGTAAATGATTATGATAAATTTTAACATTGTACACATAGCTTGCACAATGGCATGCTCATAAGCTTAATGTATTTGAAATACAACATTCTGTTCCCAACACACAAAACCTGCACGCTCTTTATGGTGACCCTCGAAATGACATAACTGCATTGCACACGACCAAAGTCCCAAAAGGGCTGTTTATGTGAAGGGGAAAACCTGTTAATGTAAGAGTCATGCTAATGGCAGTGCACATGCTAATTTGATGAATTTTCTCAACTTTATCAGCTATATTTGCACCTATCGGGTGCTCTTTATCCTTTATGATCCTACAGCTACACGAGTTGTGCATCAAACCTGTTACAGAAATTACTTTCCTGCAATTGCACACTTAACATCAGCCACACACACACAAGTTCAGTCTTGGCTATCAGTCTCACAAATGCACCTGGACTCCCAAATGTTCCTAGAACATTGCACCTTAGTACACAACAGCTGTGCATAATTTGGCATTGCTTGCACATATAAATGCCCTAGCCTTCCCCACAACACTGCAACCTTGAGAACACATGCACAAACTCTGGCAACCTTTGTTCAAACTTAAGTATGTCCTTCTAAATGGCCAACCAAACAGTAAAAGGTGGTATTGCAAGAAGCAGTGTGAATGTGATGTTGCAAGTTCTTTTTCAAAGAAAAAGCATTGAATGCTGAGGAACAAGAACAATCCCACAGATTCAACAGCAAGGAACTTGCAGTGCTTTTCAGAATAATGTGAAATGGTCCCCTCATGATAACAGCTTGGCCAAACAGAACAACCTACAGAATGCAAAGCCTTACGCGACACCCTGGCTAACAAAAAACATGTAAAGAATATTGTTGTGGACACACTGTTCTAAGAGACCTCTCCTTGTAAACTTCAAGAACGAGTTGCAAGTGGAGTTATTTGACTACTGCATCAGGAATTTCAGACTGTTACCTTAAAAATATTTTTTGTTTGCACATTCAAAACACACTGCAGTTAAGCATTTCATTTTAGTTCACCTGAAACTGCAAGATACTGTCACCCAGGATGTTTCACCTCTATGTGCAGTCACATATTAAGTGACTGTTGTATATGTTATGCATGATTACTCTGCACATTAGGAGTGTTTATATGTTTTGCAGCACAGCACACTGTCAATGGCAAACTAGAGTGCCGGCGACAAGCTGATGCCCTAAAATCTTTCTCTATATATGCACATTTTTGCCCACTGTAGCAGGTAGTGTTTGCCAAGCAGAGGCCTACTTAGAACAAACAACAAATGTGCCCTTGCAGGTGGCACCATATGCCAGCCCTCTTGACAAGACAACATCCAGTAGCAGAACGTCTTCAGGTTCATACCAGCCTGATAATTTAACTCATGGTACAGCTGTTGCATGTTCCACACGAGAAGTGCCCGGCATCCAAATCTTGTGGACGGCCAATGCGCAGAGTTCCTCGCAGTGGTCGTGCATTTGGAATCTTCAAGATAATGAAAAACGTCATACCAATCTCTACCCCCCAACCCACTGACCACCCTGTGGAATGCAGCTGCTTCAGAAGACATAGAAGTCTGAGCTTGATGTCCATGCAGTGGCGTGAATCCATTCTGGCAACTCGTTGAGGAAGTTTATGAAGGCTGGCTGCCTGTGCTCAGACTTCTGAAGGCGATATGTGTGGAAAGCGATGTCCACGGTGGACTTGTCTGCTGGGTAGCCATGGGGTAGCTGCCATTACAGAAGCAGAGAGAAATGATGCCATGCATTATAACTGGGTGTGATGGGGCAGTCTAACATTGTTATAATGAAGTGGAAGCTAACACAAAAGTACCTTCATTATATCTAATCTTCGTTATAAACATATATTTGTTACACATTAATATAGGCGACAAATGTTCTGAATTCACTTCATTATATCTGATAGTTCATTATATCCATGTTTGTTATACTGAAGTTTGGCTGTATATGAATTTTGTGTTGCAGCTATTGTAATCCTCATCACCAGGCTATTCAATAGAAATCTACAGTTTGATGGCAACTACTTTGGCTCAGAGCAGAGCCTGTCAGTTGTACCATTTGTGAAACTCCCCACAAGCCATATTTCTCATAATCTGGACACAGAGATTGCTTTTCTATCCATACTTATGAACTGGCAGTGTGACACACAAGGGACATGAAAAGAAGCAACAAGTGCTGACTATCAACTGAAATTTAATGAACACAAAAAAATTATATATCAAACAAGTTCACAAGACAACTGTAACAGAAAAGACACTTAAAGATATGCAGGCAGGCAATCTACATCTGAACTATTCAGTGAAACAGAACACCTTACAATACAGATCACCACCAAATTTGTGAATAACAATCGCTTTGGCCCTTCTTATAGAGAAATTCATTTTCATTTGCGAATTTTGTTTGTTTTCATTATATTTAAATTGATGGTCAGCACTTGTGTTGCCCATTCATAAATTTTTACTTGTCTTCATTAAATTTTGGTTAGTAGTCAACACTTCTGTTGTCACTTCTTTCCTTGTTCCTTGTGCGTAATGATACCATTTTGTGTGGAATACCAACTTATCTAGTAAAAAAAAAAATCCTTACCACCGCAAAAAAAAAAAAATAGAAAGAAACATACCAGTTAGCATCAAAAGTTTATGGACCATGAGATTTATGGACCACGCCGCTTGTGCATGCAGCCTAATATTTTGATTTCTAGCATTGCTAATATATGCAAACAACTTAGTGCTATGCAGTTTTACTAGCTGTTATCGCAAACTACTTGAAAATTCTGCTTCTTCTCAGATCTGGTGGCCTGCAAACTTTTGATTCCAACTGTACATCCATGACTACACTGTAAGCAAAACCAAATAAACCAAACTTATGATAGCAACCTTTCTTCCTCTGATTTTGCCACTTCCAAGCACTTTTTAGCAGGCAAAGCTTCATTTGTGTCCCCCATGGGTAGTGCAAGTCCATTAACACCCATTGAACTAGTGCCCAGAGTAATGCTCAGCATTCAAAACGGAGTTATGGAACTGGCATGATGGAAGAAGTGTGGGGTTAGGAGCAGTCATGGTACCTTTTTCTCGACATCATTAAGCCTTACAGAGTTTTCAGTTAGCACTTCTTTTTTATATTCTTCTGCAGTAAGCTATAGTAAGCCCAGTATAAAATGAAGGCATCTCCTGAGTATATTCTGTTACCCATGTCTTGAGTCAGCCAAACCAATCCTGTAGGCACAGAACGATGCAACAGTACACCAAAGGTAAGGACGAAGCTAAGCAACACAACAATAACCTTCAATGAATGATATGTACAGTAGAACCTGATCGTTCATACGTTTTGAAAAAAAAATACCACGAGCAAAACGTACTAACGGAGAGTACGTACGATCCGAAGTAACTGAAAAATTTTGACAGACTCAACTGTTGTTGACATCTATTGTAATGCGACGCGTCGCGCGGATCTTTGCGACACGAAACACCGACGCGCGTCGAGTTGGTGGTGCTGCGGCGGGCGGATACGCGTCCTATTGCGTGGTTTTTTTAAGAGAGCGACGGGGAAACCGAAACAAAATCGAGCTGGTGGGTGATGACGGATGCTGCTGGAGCGAAAGGGATGCCCACATCGCGCAACAGGGAACGGCCGCGCGTTTGGATTATCGCCTGCTAAAGGCGTGCAGTACGCTACCAATGGCACTACGCAACACGCGCTGTAAAACAGATAGGTGAAGATGATTATCGCAATAGGTTTGGCGGCGATAGCTGTGAATGTGGCGTGCGACGACCTGGCCGGAGATAGTGCTGGTACCGAAATAAGAAACTGTGCGCGCCGTCATTTTCAGGTGAGACGGGCGGCTATATACTGTTCTCGATCGCGCGCGTCTCACGCCTTTTCTTGTTCACGTGGGGTCTAGCGGCCGGAAAACGTATACGATCGCAGACTGCAGCTGGGAACGGCGGCGCGCTTCGGTTATCGTCTAGCTATTAAGAGCGTGCGCTACGCTTCCGACGGCACGACGCGCTCTGAAACAGATAGGCGAAGATGCTTATCGCAATATCGCGTGCGACGACCCCGGAGAATATTTGCTGATACCGAAGAAATAAATTGAGAGCACGTCGGCGGCGTCACGTGAGACGGGCGGGCGAGTATTGCGGTGAAGCTGCCGCAGCGGGCAGCTATATACTGTTCTCGATATCGCGCCTAGCGAATTTTCTTGTTTTACATGGGATCTAGCGGCCGGAAAACGTATCATTCGATCGCAGCATGGCGACGTACTGAATGTTGGTGCCGAAAAATCGTGTGTTCCGGGAACTTATGAACCGGTAAAAAATTAGCGCAACTCTATTGGGTCATTTTTTATGTTCTCGATTGCGAACGTTGGCGCCGGGAAAGCGTACGTAACGGGAACGTATCAACGAGGTTAAATTAAAAATTACATTATGGGGTTTAACGTGCCAAAACCACTTTCTGATTATGAGGCACGCCGTAGTGGAGGACTCCGGAAATTTTGACCACCTGGGGTTCTTTAACGTGCACCTAAATCTAAGTACACGGGTGTTTTCGCATTTCGCCTCCACCGAAATGCGGCCGCCGTGGCCGGGATTCGATCCCGCGACCTCGTGCTCAGCAGCCCAACACCATAGCCACTGAGCAACCGCAGCGGGTTATCAACGAGGTTCTACTGTATTGAAAAATGGGGATAAATATACATTATACTATGCATAATCCTGCAATTAAATGCCATGAAGATGATAGGTGAGATTACCATAAAATACAACAGAAGCCTGCTTTCTTCAACTGCTTCTGTGTACATAATTAAATTATAAGCACAAAGTGTGGTTGGAAACATTTATGTGACTACAGCGCAAGAGCAGTGGCTTTAACTGTAGCACAATTGCTTGCTTTGGCTTTGCTCCATAGAAAAATATTGCCACTAGGTCTCATTTTGGATAGGTGAAATGCCAACTAAGAACTAAACCGATGGTTTTGCCCTCAACAGCAGAATCACAAAGCCACTCGAGAGCTATGAGGAAAATTATTGCTAACGAAAAGCATAGTGAATACTAGAGCCCTAAACTTTCCATATATAACAACATTTTAAAAATATTTACCTGCAGCTCGAGCCAAACGTTCCAAGGTCCCATGTCAACTCCTTGAGAAAGGTAGACAAACTTGGTGTCCCTGTTCTTCCACTCGATACCTTTGTGCGGCGTGTCAGAGGTGAAGGACCAGCGGCTGATACTTACGCCTTTCCAGGGAGAGATGATCAGACCCATGTGGCTGGGTCCTGCAATGCAGTGGCCAAAAGGCAACAGATATTCGAGTTGATAAAAAGAGACCTACACCCATATTCTATAATGTTCCATCACTTGAAACTCCACTTCTAATAAGCAATTAGAAGGCAGATGAATTCCCTTGATTGAAGAGGTCACTGGTATCCAATAATGCCCCAAGTGATTCCCAAGTGACAATTTTGTGACTAAGAAGTCTTGAAGGTGTTACAGTCGAATGCAGCTAAAATGAAGGTGCATCTGACAAGAAAATACCTTCGTTACATCCGATATTTGTTATAAGCATATATTTGTTCAATGCCTCCTTTACTAGATGCCAGCCGCGTTGTCCGTAAACTCGGTTCCTGGCCCTCTCCCTTTTCTCTCCTCCGCGAAAAGGCAACGAGCGCCGCTTGTGGCGGACGTCTGCAACCTAGATCACGTGCAGCGGCCTCTGAGATTACCATGGCATCTTTTGCCATCTCGGAGGCCCGCGATAACGCTCGCTAACAGACGCCCGCGCATATAAAGCGCCGGCGGAGCATTCAGCCGCCGCTGCCACATCCGCCGGAAGTTGAAAAGGCAACGAGCGCCGCCTCACGGAATTTATGCTGAACTAACTTCAACTAAGGGAACCGCCGCCGCAATGGGAAAGCGAGCAACGCGGCTGGCATTTAGTAAAGGAGGCATTGATTTGTTACATTCATTATATCCATTTGTTATATATATCCATTCGTTATATATGTGTTCATTATATTGAGGTTCGATTATACACATATGCATCTCAGTGAAGGTGTGCCTCGAGCAACTTCATGTTTTAAGGAATGCTGAGGAGCATCATTGAAGCTGAGCGCCTTCTTCAGCCAAGGGGCAGCACTGTGCTACAGTCAGTGGAGTCTAGGATCAACTTTGTGTCGAGATCCATTTGTGAATATTTGGGGTGTTAGCTAAACCCGAGCACCAATATGTTTTTTTAGCATTTTTCTTCTGTAGCATATTATATGAGCACAATAGGGGTTTGTGAATACATATTTGAATACGAATCAAATCATCCTTGATATTCGATTCATATCCTATTCAAGAAACCACTACTATTTGAAGTTGTCAAGTATTTGTTTCTTTCAAATACATAAAGGATAACAACACTTATGCCTTGAGCGAGATAGAATAAAGGAAGTGAGGACTGTTCTGAATGATTCTGCTGTCTTGTTGAGCAGGGGCACCAACTCCTGAGCAAATGCACAAGGCAGATAGCTTCTACTCAATAATTTCTAGTCATTAATAAGAATGGCTTGCTTTTAGGCAGACTAAATACAAATTTGTTTCGATTTATCATTTCACCAGTCTCATAATGTTTGCGACCTCTATAAAACAGCCTGTGTTGCTGCAGCATCACACTTCCCTCCTTCAATGAACACACCACTGTATATGGATTTGGCGACATTCTGTTCCCTTGTTTCACTACTGAGATCGCAATAGTGCCACACATAACCCAAAGTAGTTGTTTCTCACTTGCAAACTCCTCAGCTGTCCGGATGTCTAGCTGTGATCAGTATTGCATGCATGTGTCAAATGCTGTACCTAAACCTTATTTTTTCTTATTTTACCAAACAGAATCAACACATACTTTATGTTTAAAAATGAGAAAATATCTGGTATTTGATTTGATGTTTGGTGGCCATTCTTCCTGAATAATCGTATTCGATTCAATTGAGAAATTTCACTGTTCAAACACCCCTAATGCACAACACTTAATATATACAGCAGCATGTAATGTCATATCATTATATATAATGGTACATAAAATATCATATGTGCAACACAAAATATAATACTGCTAGCACACAGGCAGAAACACTAAAGAAGATTATTACGAATAGAACTGTTTACGGGACAAACTGATGCATGGGAAGCAAAGCAACACCTAGGCGACAACTAAAGCAGCAAGCACAGTTGGCAATCACTGAATCATTTGCCACTGCTAGAGGCCATCCACAATTTATGCATGCATTTTGATGCATTCCAGAGCAATCAGTGGTGACCATATTGGTTCGAGAATGGCATTTGTGACAAGTATATGGTGTGATTATGAATGGCCCATCTTACTACTTCGAAAAAACAAGAATGAGTCCGAATGTTTCAGTGCTATACTAGCACATCCTGCAAAAGAGTGACATGATAACTGTGATACTTTGGTGATAACCAATCACTGTACAAAAAGCAAACGATGCCATGCATGGTGCTGAGTTGTAGTAACAAATGTACTGATACAGAAGTATTGTTTCTTTTTCCTTTTTTTCCAATCTACTTTCAATTTTTCTATGCTGTTTGTGGTGAACAGCAAGATTCTGGCATACCAAGTACTTGAAATAAGGATGATTCCGTGGACGTACACGAAGGCATGTCATTAGAAATTCACTCATGTGTAGTCATGCTCACTCTCACCTGTGAATTCAAAGCTGAGCATTATCACATTGGCCTTAGTGATGTTTCGAGATAGAAGACGAAATGTTCTCCCCTTGTCAAAGATGGGCCCAGGAAAGTCAACATAGAAGGTCTCTCTAGAAAAATAAATGGAAGTTTGTTTAAACAGATCAACCAGCCAGCTTTCAAAAAGAAGCATTCTAAATGTTCTACAACCAAGGTTCTTGCTGTTGTTGTTTTGTGTGTAGAACAATGCTATGCAGACAGATGAAATACATAGTGTCTGCATTAAATGTACCTGACGCTGAACAACTCCAACAAACTCAATGAAAGCGCCCTTCACCCACCTATAAGAATAATGAGCAGAAATGTAGATACAAAGCAGCAGTAACATATTGAAGCAATGAAAGATCTGATGCAATTGTGAGTGAATCACTGTCAAAGACACCCTCAGTCAAAGCACCAAAGGAGGGTGACTAGCTCTCTAAGACAATTCACTGCCACTTCCTCTTTTCCTGGTTTTCACCATGTCGGCCATGCATAGTTGAAGAGCTTCATTGATATGAAGCCATCCTGCTTTATATGCAGTCCAAACAGGACTGGTGTCCACTCAAGCCCAGGCATTCAAGATTGGTCACACTAATTCTCTCCTCTGCGTAGACAGTGGGCAGTGCAGAGCACTGCACATGATGATGGTCCTTAGACACAAATAAAAATATAATTTGGCAAATTGTAGAGAAGAGGGTTTCCTAATACTGCGTGTGTGCAACAGGACCCCAGAATTAAGGAACGTGCATAATGCAAACGAAGTCATCGGGTATCCTGACATATTTATGATTGTGGACACATGGTCATGCTCATTGTTTTTTGTTCAGCAATGCTCAAGAGGAAAAATTATCTGTGCTAAATGCCAAATTAACACTGCCTGCAGCAACAACACCACCATGACCACCACCACCAGTATATTAAGATTGGAAGAGGTAAAAATGCAGCAATAATTGTTGTGCAAACATGCTTAAGTGCAATCAACAAAGTAGAGGACAATCAATTCTATGGAAACACACTCACTTCAGCTTTGTGATGACCGGAAAGTAATATGGCATACCACAGTAGACATGCTCACTACAGTCCACTTCTCTTATCTTGCGCTTTGTTCCTATATGCTGCCGAATAGTGCGTGGACCATTGAAGTCAAGCGGGACGGCCCACACTCCTGCATCTTGGTTAACCATCTTCTGGTGCCTGTCGTAAAACTTTCGCTCCACATTCTGAAACAAACATTAAGAAATAAACTTGCCTAAGAATAAGAATTTCACTGAACAAACCATGTACCTGACTTGTGTACTATTGCAGACAAAATACAAATCCAAAGACAACAGCTGTATATATATTTAAACAATGTGATCTTATAGCAGATTATGAGTAAAAACGGAGCCATGGTAAGTGCAAAATATGTTTTTCAAAGCTATTTAAATGAAAACAAAACTATCTCACTGTATATATACCACCTTTCATGAATATAAATGGAACTGGAGGCTACTGCTTGCATCTAGTTCTGTCCCTGCCCTGTTCAGTGCAAGTTGCTTCTTAAAAAGTATATATGTAACATCATTATCCTTCTTGCTGTCGTCGTCGTTGTCGTCATTGTTGTTGTTGTCGTCGTAGTTGTCGTTTTCGTCGTCGTCGTCATCGTCGTTGTTGTTGTAGCAGCAGCAGCAGCTCTGTTATTTACTGTTCCAGCATCTGCTGCATACATTTTTTTTAAGTTGTACAATATCTATTGTTCATGCTGCACATTTACCTTCTGCGTCTGTTTTTACCTTGTACAATATGTCTTCCTATTGTCTTCTTTTGTACGATATCTACTTTATCGTTTATAACATAACTTGACTTCTCTATACGAAACATATACTGTACATATAGCTCTGCCTGTTTTATGTGACATAACCGTAGTGTCTTTGTTTGGTTTTATATAGACATGTCATGTGACATGTGCACTAGTACCAAGTTGAATAGGCATCCTAGGCACTATAATAAAGATTGACTGACTGACTGACTGACTGACTGACTGACTGACTGACTGACTGACTGACTGACTGACTGACTGACTGACTGACTGTTTGATTGATTGATTGATTGATTGATTGATTGATTGATTGATTGATTGATTGATTGATTGATTGATTGATTGATTGATTGATTGATTGATTGATTGATTGATTGTACACTGGAGGCACATGTATATAGGGGAAAGAGAAGGCAAATAAAAAGATTGGTGCAGACTCACAAAAAGCAGCATTCGTTGTGGGGCCACTTCTCCTGGGGCAGCAGAGAATGGAAATCCCAATGGGCTCATGGCGACCAGCATACTTAATGCAACAAACCCAGAAAGGACGGCTATGGGCTTCCAGCCATCACGTGACACGTGTGTGAGTGGCACCTGCAGGAAAACACCAGGGCAGCAATCAGAGTTTCGGACAATAATACTTAGAGGAAGCCTTGGCACCATCATGTATGCGAGTTTCTTAAGTGGCACTGAACCAACATGGGAATACCGGGATATGGGTGTGCGAGGCTTGTTCTGAATGTGACTTGGCCTAAACAATACTCGTGGCTGTGAAAATAAAGCTTTCTCCGACTAAAACTTTAATAAAAATCTTGGTTCACCCACACCAAATCTAGAACTAAAGATTACTCACATATTGCACAATAAGCGAAGAAAACAGAAAGACAAGATTAAAACTGGTGCACAGTGAGCACAGGCCTTGTTGGCTTTCTTTCAACTTTGGCAGCCCGTTGGTACTGTTCACATTTTATATCATTTGACAACCACACAGAAGGCCTTTCAATTTAATAAAAAGTTTTTTTTTTACTTTGGAACACTACAGCAAAACATTGACTCGCCATCCCGGCCCTGTGAGAGTGGATGCCCAGCGAAGCTGTTGAAAACCACCACTACAGCTGCTGAGGAGGGTATGCAATGCTTTATTCCTTTAGAGTAATGGTAGTAATGGTAACTTACAGTAATGGGAGTAATGCTAATTTTGACAGCAAGCTGTCACTGGTTGTACTGTCATTTCTTTTCCCTTTGCCACTCCTCGTATTCACGCTGCCTATCAGGAGTCCCAATTATGCGTTGCCTAACTATAGCAGTGTTGCAACAACAATGAAATCAGTTGTTAGGCCGGTTCTCTTATACATGAAAGGCTATAGTGATGTCACTCTCCATGTCGCAAGTTTCCGTCGCCACGGCAGCTTGCGCAACAGCAGTCTTTGCCGGGAAATGTATGCACGGAGCGCTACATGCTTTGTAGGGTTATCAGGAGTGCCTTATCATCACTGATGTGATTTGAATGCTTGTTTTGTGCTTGTTCTTTATTGAAATTAATGCTGTGCTGTATGTTGTATGCATGATACCAAAGAATGCATGCACTTTTCACTTCAAAAATATCCTGAAGGTTATTTTTTAATCGCTGAAAGTATTTCTTTTCCGTGAGGATGCACCATGAAAAATCCCAACCAACTAGATGCTAGCAGCTTCACTCTAAAATATAAGCATTTTATGTATTGTTTCAGTAAAGAGATGACCATTGCAACAGACAGAACGCTGTTCGCCAGATGTGTCTTCAAGGTGTACTGGCTCTCCATGAAAGATGTCAATCCAAAGCCACTACTTCATGGCATTCCCATGCGTACAACAGTGTGGCAGAACCAATTTTCCTTCCAGGCAATTACAAGAAACCCCATAGCAGCAAGTTTAGTAAGTACATTCTTTTTTATGTGTAAGGCTTTGTTGTGTCGTACTCAACTCTGGCTGAATTTGGTGAAAGGTTGTCAGCAGCTTGTACTCTTAAAAGCAGGTTATAAGCAGATTACGTTGTGCTATAACATGGGACACAATAAAATAAAGTGCTTCTGGCCCTGCATTGTGTTCAATATTACATAATGACAGAAGTCATAATAGCTGTCAAATTTTATTGAAAATGGTGTGTACTTTATTCCTCCCTTTTCTCACCTTGGCTTGGATTGCTGCCGGCTTCTGTGTTGTCACAGCTTGTCTTAGGACACTGTAAGTGTCTCTTCTGTTGTGTCCCATGTTTCAGCACTACATTTTTCACTGCACTGGTCCAGAGGGACAGACTTATGCTCACCACGAATGACGTGCAGGCAATGGCAAGGATGCCCGACATGATTGCCACTGCAATCTCGGGGTTGTCCAGGGTGCCATTGCGGCCCATGATGGGCACAATGGCCATGTGGATGTTAAAGCTCAGGTAGACAGTGAGGAGCAGTGGAAGGAATACGGCACCCAAAATAGCCACCATAAGGCCTCTTTTCTCACCTGCATGGAGCGTATGACACATTGAAACACCATTTGACAGCCCTGAAGAAATCACCGAGAGCACAGCCTTGGCAATTCATATGTTGGCAAATATACTTTGCTACCGTACTAATGCTCATCAGATCTGCAGATTTCGATGCTTTCTTGTATTCTACTCAAAGAGGCCCACTAAAGCTGCTTTAACCAGCTTTCTACCACGGCATCCATTTCTATGCTTAATTTATTTTTATTTATTTATTTAATACATACTGCTAGCCTTATATATAAGGTTGTAGCAGGGTCGGGACACAAATACAACTGTGAAAATAGTATCAAACATGGTTAACAGTTTATGTTAATAACAATTCCAAATATTGTGGACAAAGAATAAAGGCAGTACAGACACGTTCCTGCAAGTCATGTCAATGTATGCAATTCGTATACACAAAGGTATTAATAGCAGTATAAACATATTTAAAAGAAAGAAAACTTACGACGAACCATTACTGACATGAAAAACACCGATACGTACATTTAATTTTTCTGACTAAGGCAGTAGAGAAATATAATTGGTTAGTCTTGAGACAAACATATCAGTTTAACTACTATGTACCAGAGACGGGTTCAGGCAATGCATTCCATTCTGTTATTGTCCATGGGAAACAACAATAAATAAATAAATTTGACCTGATCTGACACCTGCAAAAATGCTTAAACCATTTTTTTTTTTGGCTCTGGCATCCACTTCTATGCTGCACTTTGAAATAAATACTTGATCTGATTGCCTGCCAAAATAAGAAAAGAATGCAAAAAAATCCAATTAGCCTTTGAAGTATCCATACCTTTTCGGCCCATGCCCAATGTCCAGTGGGAAAGTACGGACACAACTGTGCCTGTGCAGACGGCCCAAAGGTTCGGGATGTAATAACTTAGTATGTTCTTGGACGACAACCAGAACACCAATGCCAGCCACAGCAGCTGGGTGGCATCCAGGTACCGCTCGAGTACGTCCCAGTCATCGCATTCCTCGCTTTCACCCAGAACCTTCAGCCCCTGCAGATGCATTGACAACTCCTCTATAGCATTTGTATACCATCACATTGTAGTGGTGGTGATGAACGAATCACTTCTAAAAGTGCAAGTTAAAAATCTAACTCTCTAAGGGGTGAACATGTACCAGAGAGACAAGCAGCACTTGGATCACAATGCTAGCGGTGAACAGAAACATTGGTCATTGAATCTGAATGAACCACAGGTCAAGTCTGTCTGCTATTTGTACTCGCATCACCACACATCCATAATAATTGCTGGTGCTTGTGAACAATCAACTACATTCGTGGTGTGCACACAATCAGATTAGACAAAAATTTCACTATGAAATTGGTGACGTTTGAGAAACATTGGATACAGTAGGTGCATCTTCTGCTGAGTGATAACTTGACAGCAGTGATGATCCAGTGGAAAACAGTCTCGTACAAAAGTAAAATATACATGTGACAATATATTGTCACATATATCAAGTACTGTTATTTTTATTTTGTTTGCAAACAAAAACAGTCATAAGAATCTGGGCTAAGATTAAAGAAAACACCAGAAACTGCCACCAGAGCTGAAATAATGACCACTACATTGTTTGTACAAGTTTTGCAATGGTTATATACACAACTTACCGATAGAGTTAAGAGCACCGTATAATGCATCAATTATCTCTATTTTAAACATCCTAATGAATCACTTTGCAGGACTTTAATAGTAGTATATCTGTTTTTATTGCACAGGTAAACAGTTAATAACTTGAAGCTTAATTTTTCTTGCTTTCTTTAATTTTCTGCAATTTTCATAAAAGACAGAACCCTAGAAAAATCGTCTCACATGGCTACTATAGTAGAACATCTTTTTTTGAGCAGTATAAGTGGCTACTCACTTACCAGTATTTTTTCAGGCTCTGTGCTCACTAAACTCATGTGCATTCACACTCGTTGGTGCTCACTCACATTCCTACTTGCACCCACTCATCCTCACGCATATTCATAGTCACCTTTCACTCTCACTTACCGGCACCTACTCATGCATATATTGTGTCCACTCACAATCACCAACAGTCACTCATGTTCATACTCACATCCACTGAAACTCACTATCACTTTCTTTTGTTCATACTCATGTTAACTGGCATTGACTCACATTCATGCTCAAACCCATTCATTCCCTTTATCATTCACTAACACTTCATCTCACACATAAGCGTGAAGCAAGTATGAGTCAGTGTACTTGTTAGTGAGCATACCAATCTATGCAAATTTCATTCACACTAATTCAGTAGTTGTTCAACGAGAGAATTTCAGATGCATTTAAACAGAGCGCACACGTGGTATACCTTGCTCCTTTAAAGGGGCCCTGTAGCACTTTCTTTTTTTAATTAAGAACACACTGAATTGAGTGCATATCATTAAGTGATCATATTCCCACTGAAATCTTTAAAAAGTACTCAATAACAACAGTGATATAAAGAGTGTAATGTTTACTTTCCCCATTTCTCCTCAGTGCCATACTTCCTCTCAGCTGGGGTGGTGCAAATAGCAACGCCCTGCCTATTGTGTATTTCTTACTTTTTTCATCGTTCCGATGTGCACTTAGGCAGCTGTTCAACGTTGGCATTCGGCAAATGTGCCAGAGAATGACAAAGGAATAGTGAGAGGACGGGTGGGATACGTTAACAACTGCTGTTTTTCCATTTGCCGGACGATTGGAGAAATGTGCAAGCACTTGCCAGGGGCTTTCACTCATGAGTAACTCATAGTCATGAACGATTGCCCAATGGCTGGTGTCTATGAGTCGTTGTGTGGGTCTATGACATCATAGGCAGGACATAACAGAGAGTGTCTCGAAAGCCGCAGGAGACAGACAGCGAACATTTATGAGAGGTTGTGGGCTCCCTGCTGCATACAACGGAATAATATTTGGCTCCCATTTTCACAGCGGCATCGTCTACAGATTTCAAACAATTTTTACTGTGTTCAAAAAGAGTTGCAGTGCCAATTAATGCTCATCGGAGGGTTCAGGGCTAACACTTTTACTTCTACCCTGCTGACCGTGGTGAATGGCTTGAGATTCCTGCGACGTATCACTGTGAGGCCCCAGTGGCAAGCCATGAGGGTGGCAATCATAGTGCTGTAGTAGAGTCCCAGCACCAGGTACGGTTGCTTGTACCAGGACATAGTGCTCCTAGTCGCCGTCAGCGTCAAGGCCACAAGCACGCAGGCCATGAGGCCGAGTCCCCAGCTGCACACTGTCACCAGGAGGGCCTGAATCCGCCCCCACACTTGCAGAGCCAGTTCCCGCCGGTGCAGCTCTCGTCCTGTCTCAACCACGGCCAATTAGAAAAGAGAAAAGATTTCACCCTTTGTGGTCATGATTACTTTGTGGTAGTTCCGATCAGAAACTATGTTGTGCATTTTTTACTCCATGCAGAAAGAGAATTTGTGCGAACACATAGTGAGTAATTTATTCCAGAGAGGTTTCTTTATTCCTGAGGCTATTTATTGTACCTAGTCTTCTACCAGCATTAAATTGTGGGTGGTCACCAACGGAACCATTCTTTTAGTCCTTCATGTTGCCTTTCTCTCCAGTGCTCTCATCCAAGGACATTTGCTGACCACTGGAAGGCATAGTATTCGGCCTTGGCATTTATGTCGTCTTCAGATTCACTAAACTCACATGAGTTCTTTCTATAAGACACACACATAGAAAATGATGCCATTTCCTGTGCTTTATGCCACAAAAAGTGTGTACAAATTCCTTCAGAAGTGCTGCCCTTATACAGAGACACTGCAAAGCACATTTATATTTTGAACAGTTGAAAAAGTTTCTGAAAGGTGTCACACCAAACACAATGAAAAAGAAAATGTGCACGTGTGCACTTGTCAGGCACTGTACAACATCCAACCGGAGCCAATATTTTTTTGTGTCGTGAGGGGCCTCAACACATGGCCACCATAACAGGTTAAAGGTTAGCTAGGGATGAGGAAGCAAATGTGAGGTTTATAGGGGCTATGAATGCCTGGCCAGCCCCGTCACCAAGGCAGGTGACCAAAACAATATAAAAACAGCATAGGCTACAGAGCTCATACCAATAGGGATTTATACTAAAAACTTATTGTTCTGACATATGTGATGGTTCGTGACAGCGATATGTGTAGGGACATTCCTACATGTGGTGACAACCTCAGTACACAAGCTACGACTATAAAGCTTAGCTATATCTGTCCTCTGTGCCTGCGTGCTCCAAAACATAGTTCCTGAGTTGCACCGACATGAAAAGAAGTTACCCGTGATGCCACAGAAATAAGCAAACACAAGTGGCTGCAGCATCTATACAATTTCTCCTGAGCTGGGCAGAAGTGTGTATTCTACTGTATTGGGTTCTCACTGAGTATAGCTCATTTTTTTAACAGCTGCTTTTTGACTTTGACTATAAGAAGGCCTGCACTGAGGCCACTAGAATTGGAGTTGCATATCATTTCAAGAAAGTTACACCTACTGTGAAACATGTATAAGAAATCTCGTATCACAGATAGCTAGTCCCTTCGATCATGAATTTAAATTTACATATTTTTCTGGAAACATAGCACAAGCCTTGGAGAAAATAATTTTGGACCTGCAGCATAAATATTTAAGTCACTGCGGGTCATGCAGTCATCATAATTGCAAAAATTAATTAGTGATGAATATTGACCTCTTATAGATGAAGTGTTGTGTCATGGAAAGAATTTAAATATCTTATACAAGTAGATGCAGTGGTTACTATTGAGTAGTGTGCCTTCTGATGCAATAAAGAACACTTGATTAACAGCAATGATATAGAGCAACATGTCAAAGTTATTGTCAACCCTCTTGGTATTCTCTGTACTAGAATGACTACTAATGATATCGTTTTATCATAAGTTGTTTAGTTATCATAAGTTGTCATAGTTTCATCATAAGTTGAGCCTACATATGGAGACACTCTGACTGATGGGGTTAATACAGTTTCTTTTTAACAGCAACAAACTACTTATTTCGGTTCACAGTATACACTACAGACTGAGGAAGATTGAGCTAAATGTGGTTCACAACACCTGACAAAGGTGCAGCCTCTCTTCGGTAGTTAAAGCACACGCGATTGCAGCAGAAGATTTACAAAAATGTGACACAATGTTAAGGGCTCGTTGCGGCACCCCGTGCCAGCCATGGTAGATTACGCTATGCAGCACTTCACTGCCATCTCGGAGGCCACGTGCAGCAGACATTGGTACGTGCAGTGCAAAAATAAAATGATTTTTCTGACTTATTGCACCTAAAAATAACTATTCATTTCAACAGACTACTCACCCCCAGTCGCAGAAGCTTTCATCCGCATAGCCATGGAAACAAGTGAGATGATGATGATTAACTTGACCATGATACTGCTCACAGCGACCGAGTAGTTCACCATGAAAATGCCAAGGAAGTCATAGTACACAGCACGAATGGTGTTTGTGTCTCCACTGGCTCCCACAGAGTTGCCATCACTGAATTCTTGTGCCTCCAGGATCTTAAGGATGAGACCCAGAATGTTGTCACCTGAGCATGGAAGTATAAATGGTAAGCCAGTATGGGAATTAAGCACTCAAAATTCAACAGCTAACATAACTAGCATGAAGTCTAACTATGAGCAGATGCACCTCAGAAATCCGTTTACACTATTATTAAAGCTACTTGGATGAAATTTATGCACAATAATGAGCTTATTCTCCTATTTTTCGAATATGATTTTAGTTTCTCAGTATCTTATCTCGTTATTTTTTTGTAGCCCTTGAAGTGGGAAAAGTGGGGTCTCTTGTGCAATGTTTGAGCTTCATACCATTATAGCTTATATTGCTCTTTATAAACAAATAATTGAAGATAAGCTAAAATATGGTTTGCTTTAGCTTTATTACCTAAAAAAGATTTAATCTTCACTGCAGTTATCAAGTATATTGATTGATCTTCTAGAATGCATGTGACCAAAATTGCTGCAAATTACAGTAAAGTCCAGAAGTTTACATACTGGTGAATGTACATGCAAAATTTAGCCAAGATCGAGTCAAATAAAATACAATAATTTCTTTTGCACTATTAAAAACCAGTGCAAGATTGAAAGAAATATAAAAACAAGGTTGAAAGTATCTAAACATGTTTACTACTCTTGCAGGCCAAATTGCATGAAATAAGGCCACAATGCAGACTTGTCTTTCTGGAAGTATAAAACTACAAAATTCTCCCACTGCGTAGATGATACCCTCAGAACCCTTGCAAGCTTCCTCCTCCAGCCGGGCTTTCTTTGCTACACAGCAACAATGACACTTAGCTTCAGCTCTTTTGTGTTCCAAAGATTCGTGTGATTCTTCTGAGGTCTCTCTAGCTGCTCAGAGAGATCAACTCCTGCACTCAGAGGACACCCAATGCCTGCAGTATGTCTGCAAAGCCTTTTTGGCCTTTGTTTTACTACAGTATATAGAATTTATTTATTTATTTATTTATTTGTTTGTTTGTTTGTTTGTTCATATATTCCAAATACCCTCAAACGCAGATGCATCCTCACAACAATGTGTGAAGAAAAGCTTGTTTTGGAGCACAGTAACTAAATCTTGCTGCTGAGAGGACTCAGCTGCATTTTGGAGTTTGCCCTGAATGCAGGTAAACAACAGGATTTCAAATGTAAGCCTCTCATATGTGGGAAGCATAGCCTCTGCCTAAGCACCGATGAAAAGCAGAGCATGAGCTCATGCCAATTCAGCCAGGGCTAGCGCTTGCTTGTTGCTATACCAGAAACGCTTGCCATCTGTGTACGTAGAACATGTGGTTGTGAGCCTCAACCGTAGAGCATGAATAAAAAAATGAAGCCCCTACAGCTACCATGCCTTGATTAAAATAATTCTTCATAGTTTTCTGATTAGAGAAATACCTTAATTTATTTTATACCTGTGTCACACGGGCACATTTGGAAGGCCTTCCAGTCAACGGCCTTTGAAACGCCACAACTCTATCGACTCAAAGGAGTTGTCGCGCTGCTACACGGCACTTTTGAAAGGCCGTTGAGTGGTTCAGGCGTTTCTCGCAAAATTGTGTGGCGCTGTGGATCTTTATTTTCGTTTTCATGTCACGAAAAGGTAAACAACATTGAAACCATTTAAATATACTGTAATTTCTTTTATGTTTGTTTATACATTGCCATACATATATGTTTAGTTTTTAAGTTGTTGAGTAGCGAAACTGCGGCAACGTTTGCGCCGCTCGATGCGGCTGCCGTTTTGGTGTGTGTTCGCACATGTCAAGTGGCAAAAAATACTTTATTAAATAATTAATAACACTCATATATAGTATATTTAGAGCATTTTGGTTTGATTTGTTCTTTTTAACCGTGAGTACGGGCACACTGTGAACGAGAGGGCACGTTAGCGATATTTCCGTTTCCGTTGCTCAAAGGCCATCGAGATTTCGATAGAGTTGTAAGGTGCTCCGTTGACTCGATAGACTATTGACTCGACGGCCTTCGAAACCGCCCGTGTAGCAGCTCGAACTTGACCTTTGAGTCAAATGACTATCGGTTGGAAGGCCTTCAAACGCCCGTGTGACAGGGGTATTATGCATGAAAATAGAATGTTGAAGCATAATTCTGCAATCAACATCTACAAAATAATTTTTTGAAAGAAGAATGTGATTTTTTTTACCATCTTCACTTAAACTTAAAGGAGCCCTGAACCACTTTTCTAACTAATCGTAGAATGGCCTCACTACTAAAGTATGCCATCTGACAAATCTCATGTCACAAAAATTTTTTGAATCTTTCAACTATAAGTGGAATTACTACACCGATACCTGGCTTTCTTTCTCTTTTTGTCTCTGATGGTGCGCTGGAAGCTAAACAGTGGAGAAGCCTAGAGGACAAAGCCCCAGCCAAAAGCTTAGTGTTGTGGAGATGAAAGGGCTCGTCATGGCACCCCGTGCCGGCCACGGTAGACTGCGCTATGCAGCACTTTGCCGCCACCTCGGAGACCACATGCAGCAGACACAGCTATACGCAGTGCAACGATGAAATGATTTTTCTGTCTTCTTGAGATTGCAGATATCGTATATATTTTTCATTTATGTAACTCAACATTAGCAATTATGTACTGCTGAGAATGCTCTTGCGATCATGAAATCAGCCAACAGTGTTGGTGAACCAACTACTTTCGATGATGCCATTACAGATGCGAGAGCAACCAACTGTTTACTGCTTTTGACATGAGTTTGTAAATGGCATGCTACATGCAGTGCAATAATATTTGGCTCACATGTTCAAGGAGCCTTGTTAACAGATAAGCAACATTCTTTTACTATGTTCAAAAAGTGTATCAAAGCGCCCCTTTAAGTCAAAACCAGTTGTGTTATGGCATAAGGTTAAACGAATTTGTATATTCTGTAAATTTGCTTTTTAACTGTAAAACAGCATGACAGACTTCTTTTTCCCTTCGTATATATAATCACCAGTTGACCACAGATATTATGCAGGTATGATGTGCTGAAAGATCGAGACTTGTTCTGATTCATATGTGAAATTCAAATCTCTGTACAGCCGTCCCTCTACATACTGTAGCCGCAATGACAAATATGTTTTATACTATTTTGAATTTATTCACCTATTGAACTAGCATTATTTTTCTTTATTACAGTTGTCTTTCTTTTCTTGCCATTTTTCTAAATATGGATTTTCATGACTTGTATATATTTGACATTGTACTCGTTTATTACTTTGTTATTGGCTATGTTAAACAATAAAACAAATAGACTAGTACGTAGATTGTTATTTCAAAATTGTCTTTGCAGCTAAGTAACCTTTCTCCTGACTAAATAGAAATACCTAGCAAAAGAAAAAAAAAATCAAGGCAGACTTTGCCTTCTTGATTTTCAAGATATATATTTCATTCACACATGTAGTACACCAAAAATATTTCCTTTTTGTAGGTGCACTCACAAGCAGTGCGTAGGCAAATTGTGTGACTCTTGTACATAAAAAATTTACGAGTGAGGACAACATAAAGGAAAAATGACAGCAAATGCACAAGCTCGCAGCTGGACTTTTGAGTTTGCACACATCCCGTCCACTTTTGTTTATGCTGTCTCTATTCATACATTTTTGACTGATTGGTATGAAGCAACCAGCGCTGTAGTGTACATTGTGTGAATCCAGTGAATGTGATCATGACACATTTACTCCTGGCATAGATGCCTCAGTGTCCATAGTAAGCAAATGCATTACCAAACATTGATGACAATAGCATTTTGTTGTCCACTATGTTGAACAGACAGACAAATGTGCAGATGGACAGACCGATAAGGTCAGTGGTGTAGTAAATTCGGGGAGGGGGGGGGGGGGTTCTCCACCTAAACTACCATTGCTCCACTTCCTTCACCTCTGCCTGTCTCTCTCTCTCTCTCTGCAGAGGTTGTACACCATGCAAAGACAAACTCCTAGCACTCCCTGGACAAGAATGCTTTAACAATGATGACGGATGCACGTTTTTGGGTTGCTGAAACAACACTTCGCTGAACTTCTGACAAAAGTTTTTCATTGCTAAGGTGTACAGTCACTTTGCATGAAATTATGCTATCACTTATATGCTATGTTTAAAAATGATGACATTAAAAAAATGTTAAATTTTGTTAACGAATTGATGCATTCATATAATGTATGTCAATGACTTAGTGGGTACTTGACTTCAAAAAACAAACAGCACTAAAAACGGGGCCAAATAAAAACAAGACAGCACACTGCCATGTGTCTTATTGCTTGCAGGCCAGACTCGTTGCAGCCCAAGTAACAGTGAAGATAACTGTTGTTTTCCAGTCAGATCTTCTAGTGAGTGGTACAGCGACGGCTACGTACGGAAGAGGGAGGGCACTATATTGCAAGTCGCTATATTATTGCACGCTATATTATTCTAGATTTAAAAATACAGGAACGAAGCCTTGCGGTGGAACTTCGATAGTATCATATGATGCAAATTTCACTCACTTTCAGTAACTTGTGGTTTGACTTGTTTGAATAGATGTTTGGAAGTAATTGCAATCATGGTATTGTAGTGGTCACGCGATGCATATTATTATTTGATCGCACTCAGGAACTGATGAGGCAGACAGACCGAAGCAGGGCTGCTTCCTGCTTAGAAGCCTTTGTAAAAATTATGCCATCCGTAGTTCGCAGTAAAATAAGGGCCAGTAGCTTCAAAAGATTTGAAAATGTCATATTTCCTGACACCTGCCTATTCTGAAAATTGCTGAGATGTTTAATTAGGATGGTCTCTCCACAGCAAGCAGCACGTGTTACAACAGGATAGGTGGGCCACAGCTGGGCGACTGGCCACAGCTGTCTGGTGTTGAGCGATCAGGCAGCGATGAGATGCTCTCCCTATGTCCATAATTAAATGCCTACTTCGTTCTTGACATCTTTTATGCGTGTCCCCCTCCACTCCTCATATCCATCGCCCCACTCACCTTATTAAAATTATATTCTGTTAGTCGCTGTCGCACTCTTTAACATTCACCGAGTTGTTGAAAAGCGCGGTGGCCCCTGACAATCTTATATTTCTATTTCTGCGTGGACTTCGAGGCCATTCACCTACCTGCACTCCCACCTGTTTGTTGTGGTGGTTTCTTAGCTTCGCTGGCCCAGCACCCCATCCTTGATATTTTGCTGTGTGCAGATCAGCATTCTGTAGGTCTTCCTTTTTTGTTCTGTTTTTCTTGCCCTGTTTTCATTCTTAACAGCGTGTACAAACTAGCCTAACTGCAAGCTTTTCTCAAGTTTATTAACTTAATGAAAGTCAGAGACAAGGGAAAGAAAAAGGAAAAAAAAAAAGAGGGGGGAGGGTGCTTATTATGTGTTTCCTAGGCAAGCACGTCACAATATTTTTGGAATGTTTTTCTTCCACGCAGTGTGGCCTATGATTCGGTCAACTATCAGATATGAAAAGTTCTTCGACGAGGTGAAGGCCTGATGGGGAGCAACAATGCCTCCAAGTTTTACGCGTGCACTCATCCCATATTTGTCTCACTGTGGGATTTTTAGCGCTGATTCCCCCTCAGCATTTATGGTTAACACGATTCGGAATGAGGTAAAGGTGTGCCATGAGTTGGGTCGCAATGTTCTGTGCATGGGAGAGAGGATCACCCCCGTAACACCCCCCCCCCCCCCCCGCTTTTGTACTGCAACTAGCCCTCAACTTGCTTTCACATTAAAGCTTTCCTTTTCATTCATGCTGCTCTTTCTGAGCCCACCTCCTGAAACTTTCTGTTCCTTGGGAAAGGGGGAAGGGGGTTCAACACCCTCAACCCCTCCCACCTGGCTATGCCAATGAATGAGGTAGACCAGATAGATAGCTTAGCATCCCAAGGCTACCCAGAGGCTCTGAGTGGTGCTGTGTGGATAGCCTTGAATTAGTTTGGACCACATGGGGTTCTTCGATATGGCACCAAAGCCCTGTACAAAAGAGTTTTTTCATCCTGCTCTGATTGGTTTTCCAATGCAACATTGCAGGAATTGAATTCACAACCTCATGCTCAGTAGCAGAATGCCATGGGCACTGAACTACCGTGGCAGGTATTGGACCATATCATGGGATCAGGCATCAAGAACATGGACTTACCTGCATGCTGAATTGAGCCGTCTGGGATGTAGTCCATGTTGTCATACTTTGTATGGTACACGTAGCCATTTTTGGCAAAGGCAAAATCAAGGCCTGTGGAGAAGTCATGGGAGATAACATGAGGCCCGAATCCCAAGCTACCAATAACTTGTGCCTAAACATCTTGCATTGCAAACAAAGCTACAGTAAGCAGCATCTTCAGCAGAAACTTGTGCAAGATTTTCACATATAATCTAACTTTTTAATTAAACAAAGGCTGCACATATAAAGAGCTACTGTGAGCACTTAAGCACTCTGGGTTAGATTAATAGTGAAGCAAGAAACAAACGTAAAATGTGAGGCCAGAATCTACTTTTTTTTTTCTTCTCTCATATACACCTCAGCTTTGCTTTAGCAGCAATAAACCAAGGCAGATGAAAGTGACTTGCCTGGTATGCCTCCAAAATCTCTGAAGATGCGAAAATCTGTGTCAGAAGGGATAAGGCCACTTTGAAAGACTTCTTCTGCAACGATGGAGCCAAATGGTCTCACAGCACCATCAACGTATGCTTTTACCAACCATGGATCACTGGGGCCTACAAAAGAGATGAAAAATTTCTATATTTTATTTACTAAGCTCTCTACAAATATTGAATGTTGTGTAGACAAGGCAGGCAATTATAAATGACTCCTCTAGCTAAACTAGTGGAACATTCACCACTGAATCAAATTTTTATTCACAATTAATTTATGTACAAAAAATATATTGTATTAGAATTTTTGAACATTTGAGTCCCTAGCCTAAGGCTAATTGAGATCCATTAAGATATAAATAAAGAAGTGAGCATATAGTCGTATTACTGACTAAAACAATAAGTCAGTGCAAAGATAACATCGGAATACAAGAAAACTTATTCAAGACATAACAAAAGGACCTAATGTGTTATAATCCACTAACTCGCACAAGCAACACAGTCGTTCAAACAGTACATGATTCAATCAGATTTTGCTCAGAGGGAGCATTTCAATTATTGTCATTTGAGTGCAAAAATAAAACAGACATAAATACACAAAGTGGAGTACACAACGCACTCCAGTGCATGTTTATGTGTGCTTTATTCATGGGCTCTAATCACAGTAATTGATATGCTTAACCAACTAGCCCAGCAGCAAGTACTTCAGGTAGCCGTGTACAGAATATCTTTTGCAGTAAGGCTAGAGAAAAATGTACATTTCCTTAGCAACAAAAGAGTGTTACTGGTTATACATGCTTATCACTGCTATAGCAAGGCATGGAAGTGCTTTAGTGAACCTTAACCATGACACATGGCAGCACTATTTCTTTCACTGCAACATATACTTTCTGGTACCACATTGTCACATACAACAGGCAATTGCAATTTATGCTGAATGAAAGAGGCAAGTGCAGAATGTGAAGTTGATATTAAACAAAATAGCCATGAAATACTACCTCTTTGTGGAATCTGTGCAATTTGTGCAACAGAAAAAGAAATGTCTCAAACACAACATGAAGTCATTTAAAAGAATGTAAAAAGGTTATCGTGCGTCTCAAACCATGACTGCATGAAGAACAGCACAGGTTAAGAGGGTGCAAATTTGGGCTAGTTGGTTGGGCATAAATAAACTAGCATCACTGAAGCGATGAAAAAACAAATACTCACCAAAATAAGTGAAAATAATAATAAAGAGCACTTACATCATTATTATTGTTTCTTACTTTGGCGAGTGCTTGTTTCCTCTTAATTCAGTATGTACCCTCCTTGTCAAATGTTATTCTGTCAAACTCTTGGCTATTAAATAAATCAACAACACAAAAGCTGAACACGGTGTTTCATCCCATCTCTTTTTCTTGTGTCCAAGTTCTACTTTAATGCTGCTAGTTCGATTTAATTTGACAGATCAAAGAACTGATACTGCACAGTTAATTCGAGGTTTGCAAAAGAAGCGCTCCTGTATACCCAGTTAGTTCTCAATACAAGGGAAATGCTCAATAGAATGGCATCTTGAGTAAATAAATGAACAAATGAATGAACGATCAAATTTAGTGTAACGTCTCAAAGTAACAGCTGGGCTTTATGAAAACACTATAGTGTAGAAGCGAGTATTAATTTTGACCAAGTTCTTTACCATACACTTAAATCTAAGTACATCGTAGTTTTCCTGTCACACCCGTATAAGAAGCAGTTGCCATGCCTAGGAATACACAGCCTCAAGCTCAGCAGTAGAACGCGTAGCCATCTCACTATCAAGGCAAGTCCTACAAAGGCACCTTACTTGCTTGGAAGAGCAGTTCCTTGCCACCCGCACCGCAGGCTTCCAGGTTCACAAAAGCAGCCACCTCCTTTGCCCATTTGTGTTGCGTGATAAAACCGTGTGAACCCTGAAGCAGAGACCACAAAGAAAAAAAATAAGTAAAAATAAAATGGAAGTGTTTTCCGTGCTGCTTAAACATTTTTTTTTTCTTCTGTTCTGTGTTTTTATTATCTTTTCTGACACTTTATTTTACGGGGTGTTTAAGGAGTGAACAAATGTGCAGCTGTGCAATATATAAAGTTTTCGGTGCCCTGTAAAACAGCTTAATTTGAACTGAGCTTTTAGTCGAACTGCTGTTTGTTTGCCAGGGACAGCAAAAACCAAATATAGCAGCTCATGTGGCCGAAAGCTAATCTGAAATGACAGTTACAAACCGATGAGTAATCAAAGTATGGTGGGAGTTGAATATCCCTAAGTCTCAATATCGAAGTCTCACATATACAGGAAGTAGCAAACCAACTGCAGCTGTCTCAGAACACAATGTCACCACTGTTACCCTGTTTTAACCAGATTTACATGAACCAGTACATTGAACCTTGATATTATGAAGTTGCATCTGACATAACACTACCTTTGTTATATATCTGGTATTTATTATAAGCATGTATTCTTTACATACTGATATCTGGAATAAACATTCAAGATTTCTTCTTCTTCCTCGGTCTTAGTCCCATTCAGTTGTGGGGTTGGCTCTTGTAGATCACAGTCTCCATTTTTCTCTATAGCGGGCATTGTCATTTTAAATTTACTTCGTTATATCCAATAATTCACAATATCTGTGTTCATTATACCAAGCTTTGACGTACTCAGTTCATTTTTTGTTCTGTAGGAGTCTAGATATGCTTCATATGTCCAGATATACATTCATTACTTGCAGCTGTATCACAGTTTGCCATTAATCACATCTTATGCAACTCGGGGATATTGAACTTGTGGAAATCAAAAGCTTGTGGTCACAAAGAAGACTGACGCAACCAGAGTCGAACGCCTTTAATGCATTAGGATTCGCATAATCTTTAGCCTTGCAAGTTCTGCAGAAATTCACAAGGTGGAGAGATGTTCAAAAATGAGAAGATTGGTATCGACCTGATTGTTGCCTGTAGCTACATTCTACTTTAAGGTGGATGGCCAACATCACCTTTCCTAAACACATAGACCTACATTGCTATGCAAAAGCAGACATGATACGACAGACAGTCAGTCTGCTCACAAAAGTCGGACACAATGACATTTATAAAGGACCTGCCATCACTGACAAGTAGACAGATGAATTGTCTGCTGTCAGATCATTGTGTGTACGTGGCAAGCACTGGCAAAGTGACAAGACCAATTGTCTGCGCAGACACTAGAGGAAGAGACAAAGAAACAAATTATGCACAAACCTGCAGGATGTTTTCTTCTGCTCCATTAAACAGGAAAATGATGGGATGGGGCAGTGGTTCTTTCCTCCTTGAAAGGACGTGAAGGATCTCCAGCATAATGGCACAACCAATGGAATCATCGCTGGCACCTGAAACGAGTTAATGGAGGTCTGCTATTAAAAAGATATTACTCAAATAGTCTTATTTACAGTGCAGGAAACATCACTGCTTCTAACCAGCTGTGCTCAAGCATTCTCAATAAAGTTGTCAAATTTTTAGCAATTTCCACTACTTCGCCATTAACTTCCTCACTACTTCACAATGGTTTCAATTACCATTAAATTGTCCAGTGAAAAATTTAATTAGAAAGCTAAAACCTTCTTTATTCCCTAGTTTTGGCTCAATCAGAATTATGTTTTCGAAGAAGTATAGTTCTCATTCCGCCATTACAATAACAAAGGTCTTTCAGTTGTCACTTGATAATGACTCTCAACCTGACCAGTGAGAAGTAGAGAATGTGACTTGCACTGCATATATAAGGTAACAACGATTGATTCATGGGGTTTAGCATCCCAAGGAAACACAGAAACTATGAGAGGTGCCATTTATGAGGGCTCCCAATTTATTTTGGTTACCTGAGTTCTCTTAAAATTCATTTTGTTCCCATTAAAATGCAGGTGCCCCAACAGAAAGATAAACCTGCAACCTCCTGTTCAGCAGCACAGCCCACAGACACTGAGCCTGAGCCAATACGGCACGTTCAGGTAGCAAGCATTCCCCACTCAATCAATGGTCCACTTCAATGTTCTCTAATTTAACACTTTTTCACATGTTCACAACATGGGTTTCAGAAAACCTAATCATGTGAACAATTTTCATTGCTCACAAATAATCCAAACATAGTCCTTGACTACAGTTTATTTGCCAAATGGTGTTCTTTTTAAGAATTTTCAAAGGCTTTTGCAAGGTACACCAGAAATTATTACAGTGCAAATTGTATTTATTTAACCCTAAATTTCTCACCTGGCTCGAACTTTTTTTGCTGAACTCCCATCTACTCCAACATCTCAATAAGGCTCTGGCCTAGCTCATGCTTTTTCTTATCACCATTAACACATTATAGATACCTTAAACCTGTGTTTCATTTAATATATACACCTGTCTGCTGATCACTGCATTATCTTTCACAAAATAGATAAATAAATTGTAATTTTTAAGCCCACTTTAGAATCCTGCATGGATGAATGAACCATTTTTACTATGTTGCCAGAACAACGGTAAGATAGACAAATTGAATTAGTTATACTTTATGCTTTTAACACTCCCACACTTTCTCAGTATGATAAACATAGCCCTCAGAATTATTTTGTTGCTGTGGAATGCTGCTTTTTCCCTCTCTCATACAGGCATTTTGTTTGAATGTAATTATATACGGTAACCTTCTAAAAATGTCTAATGTCACTTCTATTATCCCCACTCCCACTAGCCGTGCCATTGTTTCGTTGCAAAGGCTGCAACTTTAATGCAGAATTAAGTGCTACCGCACATAATGTTGTGCCATGGATTGTTTTGTAGCAACAAATCTAAGGCTGCAACGTTAATGCAGAATGAAGTGCTATACCGTACGTCATGGTACAGAATGGCAACATTCCATGCATGCTAATTGCAACTCCTACTTGGCCGCAGAAAAGGTCTGAAAAAGTTTGGTGTTCAGACAACACACTATGACAGTCACAAAATATATACCAGTAAAATAAAGCTTCATATTCTTTTTTTAAACCTAATTGGTGTGAGATAGACGTTGGCACAAACAAAACGATGTGGTTTCAGCCAAGTGATTTTCTGGCAAATTCTCTCACGTGTGCATGAAGCATCCTTAATAAGATTTAGCCAACAAGGTATACATATATATGCCCAACATGCCAAATGCACTCATTGTCACTGGCAAAGCGCGCCCGCACAGAAGCTAATGCTTTAAATTACTGAAAACACAGGCGTTTTATTATCGTACTAGCGTGACACACACACACGCATATATACGCACGCACCCACACGAGGCAACCAGGAAACATGCACGTGGCATATTGCAATAGAGTGACCTCCAACAAAACAGCAGACAGGTGGAAATGTCCCTGCATAAGGTCAAACTCATTATTCATGCTTTATCGAGCCACACCCAGGAACAGGGATTCAGCTCCAATGGTGTTTGATCTACAGCGGACAGGTGTTTCAAAATAACTTATTGAAGGAGGCTGTACGTGGATATGGTGATAAATCAATGTAAAGTCAGCTTTACCACACTTCCTGACTTTAAGTGTCCTAGCTAGCTAGCTAATTCCTTTTGTATTCATGTATGACACGCGGCATGCATATACATGTGATGCTGTGGCAGTTTCGTCGTTCCGTATTTAAGCTGACAACCGTTGGCGGTGCGGTCGTGAGCCTGCGCAAGAAAAACACTCGTGCCCCGCAATGCTAGCTGGAAACAAAAACCGCAACCATCTGCAAGCCCGCAGCGCCCAGCCCAGGGCGAGAGCAAGTAGTCCGAACTAGCTGACCTTCGTAAAGAACAACTATGTAACCAGTTGTGAAACTGTTAGCGTACCACGACTGAACACACATTTAGTACACGACTTTGAGGCATTTATTGCTCAAGGTTGCAAAAATGTATTTCCCGTGCCGGCTGGGTACGTGTACATCCGCTGTTCCACCACCATAGTTATGCCACCACTCACCGCGTCAGGTGACTTCGCGCGCGATGTTCGGTCCGGCAAGTGGAGCGGTTCTGCTTGTAAAACAAGTAACACAACACTTATTCAACGGTGTTGTTCCCGTTGCAGCAGGTCTGGATTTTATGTTCATTCGCTTGACCATGTTCAGGACATCCGCCGTTTTCGGCTTTAGTTCATGGGCTCTCAGATGTCACCGCCAGTGAACTCCGAGAGAGGTGAGTACGATCCAGGATCTCGTCTACCATACTGCCTTGCCTCGTCTAGTACTGCCAGGTTGAGTATTCCTCCGTCAAAGGCGCAAATTGATTGAGCACGCGTTTAAGCACGAAACCTAGGAGTACTGAATGCTAGGCGCATAGGTATTCCATAGTGATGAAAAATGGCGCGAAATAACAACGGACGAGAAAGAAATACATGAAAGAAAGCACTCATATCGTTTCTTTTTCGTCCCTTATTATTTCGTGCAATTTTAGTCAGTACGGAGCCTAGCTAGCTTAAATGGCAAGCCGCTGTTTTCGCTTAGTTGTACGGGTCTTTTTGATGCAACACTTTACGGCATTCGGCATTCGCTCGTTTCCGTGTGGAGTTCCGACTGTTTGTGCGCCCTTGAAGATTAATAATTCACTTCGGGAACATTACTAGCTTGAGAACGACTGCGGTACAGCATTAGTAGTAGCACCAACGAATATTCTGCCAATTTATTCGTATACATTTTACATACAGCGCCAATTCTGA
This sequence comes from Dermacentor andersoni, assembly GCF_023375885.2. Taxonomy (NCBI): domain Eukaryota; kingdom Metazoa; phylum Arthropoda; class Arachnida; order Ixodida; family Ixodidae; genus Dermacentor; species Dermacentor andersoni. The sequence goes on from NC_092824.1 coordinate 117,420,467, forward strand.
TTTCTTGGATATTCGCGGCAACCGATCTTCCGTGCCCATCGTTTTCCCGCCAAAACAGAACTGAGCTAAACTAGGCACATCTTACTCAATCATTTTTTCGTTTTTATTAATTTACTTATTTTGAATAATAGTTATATATTGATGTTGACGCAAGTTCTCTCATTTTTTTTAATGCAGCGATTTGCATGAATTGAAAGCCACGCACTGTGCGAAGCTTTCTGTGCTGTGTTCGTTCATTGACGATATTTGGCGGTGATGTTGACGGCCTACGACAATCGAGATGCGATGCTAAATATTACCTTGCGTGCACACTTGTGTTTGTCTACGTAGTGCACAGGACACACAGTGAGACGTGTTTACTCGAGGCGTTGTTGTGCGGCATTGTTCGTAGCCTGCGAGAAAGTTATCACTGTCATTCCCTGGCACGGGCGCATCGCATCGTGGTTGATTCGCTGGACAGCCGTTCGCATGTCTTGACGCTGCGGTGCTTTAGTGCAGCTGCACGCCCCGCGTCAGTGGTCCGCATGTACAAATTTGCACGGTGTTCATATTTGAGAAATAGTATGAACATGCCGCATCATATACCTTGATCTAAAATATTTAGTTTGTACGCAACTGCGGCCATGTCTAGCAGTAGTGTTTCTTTTATTGAAAATGCCCCAAATGAAGCATGCTTTCTGGCGGTGCTTTTCCCTTCTCCTGCTATTATACTATGTATGCAAGCTGTCATGAGTGAAGAGTGGCTATTTGGCTATGGACCCATTTCGTCAGGGTGTTGGCTTTATGCATTCTTTGTTCCCTCCTTTAGAGCGTAGCTATTTGGTGCCCTGTTCCTGCGTTGAGGGTCGGCGTGCCTCGGCGTATCCGAACGAACGAGCACAGCGGAGGATGAAATAGCAAATGCGGAGCACAGTGACGGATGAAAGACTGTGAAAGCGAACAGAGCGTGAGGAGGTAAACGGAGGAGGCCACCTTGAAGCACCACCAGATGGCGCCCACATCCATGGAAAAGGACAAAGGGAAGCAGGGACAGGTAGGAGAGAGTGAAAGGGTGATTATCGCCGGCGACTCAAACCTGGCTGGGTGCTCAGACGCAATTGTGGAAAGGCTGAAAGGCGATAAAAGAGTGGCGGTAGGGATATTTCCAGGGCGGACACTGGGTTCTGTCATGAAGCGAGCAGAAGAAAAGCTAGCGGAAAATGCCCACGTGCGCAACCTTGTCATAGCAGCAGGTGGGCTAAATGACGTCCTAAACAGGAAAGGGACAGGACTAGCCCAGCGCTTGGCGAGGGGGGTGAACGACTTGCGCAATTTATCCCCTCAGGTGCAGATCGTGGTGTGCGCAGTGCCGGAGGTGCCTGTACGTGACAATCACGTACAAAGAGCCGTAGTGGCTGCTAATGAGGCGATATGGAAAATGAGCCGAGAGAAAGGCTTCGAGGTTGTCGAAGGTGCGGTTGTTTTAAACGAGACAGGATCCACTTCAATTACAGGTTGGCACGAGAAGTGGGCTGGTGACTTGGTGGTCGCGCTGTTGCTTTTTTACAAGGCCCACGGGCGCTCAGGAGGCCAGAGTAGGTAGTAATGAAGTAGGTCCCCTAGGGGAACCTCAGAAGAGCATCGCCATCGATAACGGAAAAAGGAGGAAATCAAGAAGGAGAGCTACAATAGGCTGCAATAGCTGCAATAGGCTACAAAAACATGCAAGGCGGCAGAAGAAAGGAAAAGTGGGCAGAGATTGAGGAGCAGTTAAATAGAGAACAAATAGGGGTGTATGCGGTGAGAGAAACGCACCTTAGAGACTCAGAAGAGCCGCCAGTGATTGAGAATTATGTTTGGGAAGGGTGCAACAGAACTAAGTCGGAAAGAAAGGGAGGGGAAGTCTGAATGCTCATCCATCAGGGAGCCAAATGGAAAAGAGTAAATTGAAAATGTCAAGAGCATCTTTGGATATAAGGTACAATGAGTGGGAAGAAAAACTTGGCTTGGCGTTACGTATTTGTGGACCGGAAATAATTACAGAGAAGAATAAAGAGTTAGTGGAATGCATAAGCGCTGATATTAAAGGTTTTGGGAATGGTGCTGAAATTATCCTATTAGGTGACATGAATGCCCACATACAGGATTTAGATGGCTATACCGACAACAACGGGAAGTCAGTGCTAGACCTTTGTGAGCAACATAACCTCGTTATCGTGAATACAGGGCCTAAGTGTGAAGGGCAGATCACGTGGGAAGTGGGAAACTGGCAATCAACCATTGATTACTGTTTGATGACAGAAGGAATTAATGATAAGTTGAGAGAAATGGTCATTGATGAGGAAGGGAGGGGGGGGAGGGGGGGCAGCATAGGGAGTGACCATAAACACATCATTTTGAAAATGAGATATGTAGTTGGGAAAGAGAGCGAGGAGTGCAAAATTGCCAGTCCAAATTTGAATGCTGAACAAATAACAAATATAGTCACTAGAGTCAAGGAAGAACTTGGCAAATGGCCAAATAAAGAGTGTGAATATAGTGAACTTCTAAGTGTAAGAACGACAGAAATACGGAAAGAGAAACAATATGTTCGTTGGAAAGGAAAGAAGAACCGAAAAGCTGGTGGAACAGGGAGATACGACAAGCGATTGCCGAACAGAAAGCATCGTAAGAGCACAGGCAGGCAAAGAAGGCGCAGTTGCCGCAGGATGAAGTAGCCAGTAGATGGGAAATATACCGGGAGAAAAAGTCTGTGGTTCAAATACTAGTGCAAGCAAAATTAGAAGGTGAAAGTGAACGTTGGTTGTCAGAAATATGTCAGAAAAAGAAGGCCGCACCTAGAATATTTTGGAACCACATAAAATTATTAAGCAGGAAGTCAACAACAATACAACATATCCTAGACGAAGATGAAAACAGTCTGGAAGGAGAAGCGGCAATAAATTGCATCCGAAAAATAACAGCCGAATCTTTCCAAGGCAATGCCGAGGCTGTATTTGAAGAAAAAACGAGCATGGAAAAGACCCAGGTGGAAAAGGAGCTGGTGCCAACAAATTTCAACTGGAAGAAAGCAGAAGAGAGAATTCCTAAGCGCACAGCCACAGGGCTAGATGAGGTTCCCGTTAGGCTGATTAATGAACTAGGACCAAAAAGTAAGGAAGCTCTGGTGAAAGCAGTGGAAAAAGCTTTAAAAGATAGACGAATACCAGACAGTTGGCGACAAAGTAGAATGAATTTAATTTATAAAGGTAAGGGGGAGAAAGATAGAATTCACTTGTATAGAGTGTTGACCATTACATCGGTAATAAACAGGCTAACAATGCAGGCAATCAAATTAAAGCTTCAAGCATGGGCAGAGAATAATGGAATTTTGGGAGAACTTCAGTATGGCTTCAGAATACATAGTATGCACATGTCGTCACATCCGCTGCTGTCGTCGGCTTCCGTACTACCTTCCGCCATCTTGGGGTACCTTATCAACAGGCGCGCGCATAGGCTGGCATAGGCCTATAGGTTCCCCAACATGGCGCTGCCGTAAACCGGAAGCCGCAGAGTATCGTTGAATGACGTACGTTCATACTATGTATAGGTAGGCGTTTAGATGATAACTTATTTGTTCTTACTCAGTGTATTGAAATATCAAAAGTAGAAAGCAGACTGTTATATGTGGCCTCTTTAGACATTACAGAAGCCTATGACAACGTAGATCGCAACATTTTGTGGGATATTCTGGAAAGGGAAGGCTTAGGTGACGATTGTCTACAGCTTTTGAGAGAGATTTACCTAGAAAATACTGTTTGCACTGAATGGGAAGGGATGAGGAGCTAGGAGAAAGTTCATATGAACAAGGGACTGAGGCAGGGGTGCCCTTTATCCCCGCTGCTGTTTATGATGTACACGGCAAGAACGGAAAGGGCGCTAGAAGGAAGTAATATCGGGTTTAATCTGTCATACAAACAGGCGGGTACAGAAATAGAGCAGCAGCTCCCAGGTTTATTTTATGCGGACGACATTGTGTTGCTAGCTAACAAGCAAAGTGATTTGCAACGTCTGGCTAATATCTGTGGGCAGGAAGGCAACAATTTAGGTTTGAAATTTAGCGTTAGAAAATTGGGTGTTATGGTATTCAATGAAAGCAGTGAACAGACAGTGGAGATACAGGGCCAAGAAATACCTCAGGTAACAGAATATAAATACCTTGGTATATGGATAAACGAAGGCAATAGATATATGGAAAGACAGGAAAAAACAATAACAGTGAAGGGGAAGAGAAATTCAGCCATAATGAAGCACAAAGCGTGATGGGGATACAATAAGCATGAGGTGCTTGGCAGTATGTGGAAAGGCGTAAAGGTTCCAGGACTTACATTTGGAAATGCGGTTGCTTGCTTGAAGTCAGGGGTACAATCAGGTATCGATGGCAACCAACGGTCAGTGGGACAACTTGCATTGGCCGCTCAAGGGAAGACTACGAATCAAGCTGTGCAAGATGATATGGGCTGGACAACTTTTGAAGTGAGGGAAGCTCGCAGTAAAATAGGTTATGAAGAACGACTGAGCAACATGGCAGAAAGTAAATTCGCTGGGAGAGTGTTCAGGTATTTGTACAGGAAAAAACACTGATTCACAGTGGAGGAAAACAACTAGCTAGGGAGTTTACCAGCAAGCATGCGACCGGTGTGGTGACCAACATGGCAACAAATAATGTCAAGCGGAAAGTCAAAGAGGCTGACAGGCCTGCTCTGAGGAACTGCAGAGGAAAAAACAGTATCAGGAAAGAAACAATTTATGATAACTCAAAGGGAAGCTCATTACTTTTCGAAGTGAGATCAGGATGTCTTAAACATGCACTTATAAAGCGAGATACAAGGATGAAGAAGCAAGTGCTTGCTGTGGTAAAGCTAGAAAATCTATGGCGCATGTTTTATTAGAATGTGAAGATATCTTCCCAGCGGTCGTTTTAGGCACCTCTGGCCTCTTTGAAGCCCTTGGGTTCAGCGAGAGCAGGAGGGGGAAAGTAAACATGTCTGCAATAGATATTAGTAAGAGTTAATTGGAATATTCGTGGAAGAAAAGTAGGGAAACAACAAACAGCGGAGACATACAAGAACAAAGTTCACAATAGGGGTTCAGAAAGTTTGATGGGAATTCTTCAAGTTTTTTTCTTCTCATTATTTTTTAAAAATTTTTTAACATAGGTAAGACATTAGGCAATAACAAGAGCTTGGTGGCACAACCCACCGCCCCATTCCAAAGGGGACGTCCATAGCCTCCATCCACCCTGCACCTGAGAAGCCCGAGAAATTAAAATTTAGCTTTCATTGGAAAAAAGCTGAAGGAAATGTCTCTAATAACACGGCTGTAGGACCCGATGAAATTCCAATACAGCTAATTAAACACCTCGGTCCAAAGAGCAAGGCATTGCTGACTAATGCCATAGAACAAATGATTAGAACAAAGAAAGTTCTGGTTGGATGGCAGGTAAGCAAGATGAACCTCATCTGTAAAGGCAAAGGTAATAAGGATAAGATGAGCTTGTACAGGCCAGCTACAGTAACGTCAGTGATATATAGAATGGCAATGTAAGCCATAAAATTTAAACTGTCGTAGTGGGTGGAGAAAGATGATGTACTGGGGGAACTGCAAAATGGGTTCAGGCCAGGCAGATGCTTAGAGGATATGTTTGTACTAACTCAGTAGATAGAGATTTCAGTATCTCAGAATAGACCTTTATCGATAACATTTCTAGATATTAAAGGAGCCTATGACAACGGAGACAGGGAATTGTTATGGGATATTTTTAAGCACGAAGGCATAGAGGACGATTTTGTGAAGCTGTTAAGGGAGATTACCTATTAGAGACAACCGAGTACTAGTTGTATGGGTACCATCTGGGTATCCACCTGGCCACCGGCGCCTTCAGAACAAGCCCTATTGAGAGTCTATACGATGAATCAAAGGAGTTGTCCCTTCACCTACAAATGACATATAGCAGTTTTACATATTTCCTCAGAGTACAGCCTAACCTATGACATCCTCGCTACACACGCGTTAATGATATAGCATGTGCTGCACTATTCCATAATCGACCCTCAGTAAGAGAGTCTTCTTCAATGCGAGTCAGAAAACTTAGTCATGAAATGGGTGTCCAAATCCTCGAACATTGCCTAATGGCACCAGTAAAGCTGTTACTGCTGTGATAATAGCAAACCGTTTAATGCGACAGATCATTTGCAGGTGTTACAAAATACGCCCCAGATGCGCACATACATAGGCACTTTAAAGAGCTCCAGTCAACGTACACCTGCCCAGAGTTTTACACAGATGCTTCAAAGTCGCAAGCTGGCGTCTCTTATACGGCTGCTGAATCATCATTTTCGCAATCTGACGTTCTACATCCTGAAACCAGTATCTCCACGGCAGAGGCCTGTGCAGTACTGCCGGCTACTAAACACATTAAGAGAGCAAGGCTCCCAAGGCCACTATATTCACCGATTCCTTGAGTGTCATCAAAACTTTACAACAGTTACAAAAACAGAAGAATCCTGTAATAAACAGCATCTATTCATTGCTCTGCAATACGTATGCATCTAACCAACAGGTTGTAATATATTGGATGCCTGAGCACAGTTGTATAGAGGGTAACAAGCTTGCAGATAAAATGGCAACGTTCACAGCAGCAAAACCTAGAAATCTGTCCACACCTGTTCCTGCCACATACTTGAAGCCATTCCTATGCAGAAAATTCAAGAGCTATTGGTGACATTTGTGGGATCAGCAAACATTGAATAAGCTCCATGTAATTAAGCCACTTTTATGGAACTGGCCATAATGAAATTATGACGATGTGATGTTCTCTTCTGCCGCCTGATAACAGGGCCTACATGTGGTACACATTCATTCTTTTAACTGGCATTGAACCTACCCACTGTGGCAGATGTTGCGAATGGCTGACCGTACTCCATGTCCTGCTGGAGTGCCGGAAAGCAGAAGCAGAATGAAGGAGGCACTTTCCTTTGGTAAGTAAACAATTTATCCCCTTACATCAGACACTGTTTCTTGGCCCAGAACCTGTTTGAAAGCAAGGCAGTGCTTAACTTCCTACATGATGTTGCGCTGCATGTTATTTTAGCCCGAGAGATTCATAGCCTTCTGTCTGTCTAGAGGGTACTGCTGCGAGCGTCCCGTTTTCTAGAGCACATGCCTCCAGACCCTTGTGCTCAAGGGTCTTAGTGAGGTGGTAGTGCTAGTGAAATTCACACATTTTTCTGTGTTACTTCATTTTAGAATATATTTTGAAAAAGTAAACAGAGATGCTGACTAAAAATGATACAGTTTAAGAAAAAAACAGAAAACTTCAAGATGTTTCGGCTTCCGTATGGAAGCCTTGTTCACAAAAAAGTGGCTCAACGAGGTGAGCTTATGTTCGTTTTAGTATGTGACCAAGGTGCCTAGCATTCGCTGGTTGAAGATTGCCATAATTTCTGTCTTGCAGTTTTTTTTTTTTTGTAGTCTGGACAAGAAGAGATTCCAAATACTGATGGGAACACCACTTTCTTTTGTAACTATGCTTGCCTTGTCCCAGTCAAGCTCATGATTAGAAGTTTTCACATGTTCCGTGAGTGCGTTGGGCACAACGTTCTTCTTTCTGACATCATTCATATGGTCTTTCAGCTGTCTTTCAAAGTTTTGGCTCTCGCTAGTGTAAACATAGTCACAATATGTGCAGGGAATTCACAGTCTGCACAGGCTCATGTCTCTTATGGTCATCGCCCAGATCACTCGTCCTTGACATTATTTTATTACTTGCATATTTTACGTACCTTACAGCGAATAATTTAGGCCTCTAAAAACTTTGCTACATCTGACACGTCATTTAGCGCATCATCGACTTCCTCACACCATTTCTTGGCACTCTTTGCCGATCCCTGGCCCTTGTGCAAAAATCACCCAGACATCAAGTTGTATGGGAAGGTCAAAAAGGTAATGAAGTGGTAGGAATTCATCAAGGGCTGAAGCAAGGATGTCCTCTGTCTCCTTTGTGTTCGCACTTAGGTTAAGGGCATAGAAAGACAACAGGAAGAAAGCAAATTAGGGTTTGATTTATGCTATGTGCGCAATAGAAAAATGGTGCAACAGAAGCTCCCTGGACTGATGTATGCAGACAACATAGTGCTATTGGCAGACAATAAAAGAGATTTACAGACACTTGCGAATATCTGTGGCAACGCAACGACAGGTGTAGGCCTTATGTTTAGCTCAGAGAAATAGGGAATTATTATTTTTAATGTAATAGTTCTGCGGAAACTCGCAAGGTGGAGAGAATTAACAAAGGGAAAATGAGACATCCACCCAAACGTAGTTAAGTGCTACAAACCAAACCCATACAGGTTCCTTGAAAGGAAAGCTTCGCAGTTGAAGAAAAATTCGTCCGCAGAACTATTCCGCAGAACTATTACGTCAAACTTGCGTTTGCTTCTGAGTTGATAAATTCAACTTGCCTGCCATCTGCTAACCGCCTGGTTAGCTCAGATGGTAGAGCGGCTGCCCCTGAAAGGTGGTGGTCCCACATTCGAGTCTCGGACCACTACAAATTTTTCTTCAATCGCGAAGCTTTCCTTTCGAGGAACATATGTGGGTTTCCTTTGTAGCACTTAACTATGTTTGGGTGGATGTCTCATTTTCTCTTAATTAATGATTTTTAATGAAGAGACGAGTAATTATGTGGTGTCAATTCAACAGCAAGTCATACCCATATTCAAGCAATATAAATACCTCGGCGTATACCTAAACTAAGGAAAGACTTACTCAAGCACCTACTAAAAGAATCTGGAATTAAAGGGGAAGCATAATGCTGCAATAATGAAACACAGCACTGTGGGGCCACAATAAGTACTGAGATGATGCGTGGAATCTGGTAAAGAGTAATGGTGCCAGTGCTAACATTTGCAAATGCCATTGTGTGCTTAAAATTGGACATCTTGTCGGGGGTTGGAAGTTAACCAAAGAAGGCCGGTTGGCTTTGCAAGCCCACGATAAAACCACAAACGAGGCACTGCAGGGTGACATGGGTTGGGCCTCTTTTGAAGTCAGAGAAGCACAGAGCAAAATTAGTTTTGAAGAAATACTCAGGACATGGATGGAAATAATTGGGCAGCTAAAGTGCACAGGTATCTACTTGAAAAACGTGGACACAGAATGGAGGAAGAGGTAAAAAAGTTGGCGACCAAATACAGGGTAATTGAAACTGTAAACAGACAACCAGGAAGCATCAGAAAGTGAGAAACATAGACAGTTAATTGGATGCAAAGAATTGAAACGAAAAAGAATCATGGAGATTTACAAGAATGAGAAGAAAAAAAATTAGAAGGGAGAATCTGTATGATAAAACAGGGAGCAGTGCCTTGCTATTTGAGGCTCGAGCTGGTTGGCTAAGGACAAACACATACCAGAACAAATATTCGGAACTAGATGAGGCATGTGTATGCTGCAGCAAAAATCCGGAGATCACTTGGCACATCCTGGTGGAATGCAAAAAAATTCACCCAGTGAGAACCGTAGGTAACGTACACCTTCCAGAAGTGCTTGGGTGTAAAGTGGGCGGAAGAGTCAACTGGTCAGCAGCTGAGATAAACAAGAGATGTTTAGAGTATTGGTGGAAAAAAAGCAGGGAAGAGATTGATACAACCGGATCTCTTAGTCATAGCTAGTGGTGCAAGGTAGATTCTGAAGGGGGGGGGGGGGGAGAGATTAAGGAAAAGTATAAAAAAATGCTAGATAAAAATATTTGTCACCACCCCGTTTCAAAGGGGATGCCATTAAATTGTCATAATCACAATGGCACTGGCCGTGCAGGGGAAACAAAAAGAACCAGAAAGCTTGCCTTTGCACATAACGTTCGCCGGAAGCGTTTCCTGGTAGAGATTACGATTGCATAAGCTGCAGCTGCCGGAAAGTGGCAACTGTGTGGCCAGTCTATATATAGTGCCGCGCGTTGCGGCTCTGCCAGTCTGTGCTGTCATCGGTGCGATGTCTTAATATATTGCGAAATAAAAAAAGTAAATAAATTGCCAACGATTACGTTACTTTCTAATGCAAAATTTGAGCGCAACCCTTCAGCTGTTTCGGTTTTTCGATATATTGTGGCAAAGAATTCGAGCAAGACATGTATGCACAGTTACCCAGACAACTTTTTATTCACACATATTCCTTCTTCAAGAAACATTGCACTCCAAGTTCTTAATTGTCATGAGGGAAGCTTTGTGGTCGAAGAAATAGACGGATATGTGCTCGACTTGCTACACCAATGCCTGGTTCTCAAAGACGAGGTCTATGCAAGTATTTCGTGAGGTTGTCACAGCTGTGGGAGGCTTTACGAGCGAGAGGAACGGGATGTTCTCCCGCATAAGTGGTACGAAATTCCTGTTTGTCATTATATCTACATTAAAGTCCCCCACTATTAACATTGGTGTGGATCGATGGGCGGTTAATGCAAGTCGCAGTAAGTGCATGACATCCTTGGTGAGTGCGGTAGGGGAGAAGTAGAAAGCCACTACCAGCAAGCCATTGGCCAACTCTGCGGCGCACAGTTCAACTTCACCTGACGTGCCAAACATTTCGATCGGTATTGCAGAGAGACCCGTACGCAAGTAGATAGCCACTCCTGCCGCTCTGTTGTGGTTCTGCAAGTGCCACAGCAGTACTGGTAATCTATGATTTCGAGAGGCTCTTCGGCATTCATCCAGGTTTCCGTAAGGCAAAGTACAGGGGCATGCCGTAGAATGTGATTGAGATCTACGTCCTTGGCATGTGCGGCAAGGGAGCGAATGTTAAGCGCGGAGATCGACAAGTGTTGCGGCTGTTCAGTCATGGCAAGGCACGTGGCGGTGATGGTGTCAAGTTTGCGGGACTGCAACCGATGAAATTCATCGGCGCGCTCTCGGTCGCCGCCACGGTGGAGGGGGGGGGGGATGGATACATGCAGTGGCGAACAGCGGCGGCTATGCGTTTCGGCTTGGGCACATCAGCCGTACATCATCGAGATCAGCCGCCGCCGAGCCGGCGCTACCGGCGCTCTGATTGCCGCCGCACAGGGGTGGCATTGGAGGAGGAGCGAAGAGAGCAAGGCTCGCGCCGTGCGCGAGAGATGGCGCCAGGAGCGCGCGCAGCTAGAGCAGAGCGCGGGCCCTTGCTACGGAGCTGGTTACGGCGAGGGACGGCGGCGCCGCGAAACGCAGGAACGGGCGCCCAAGAGCTGCGCTCTAAAACGTATAGAACTGCGCTCAAATTTCGCATTAGCGAGTATCGTAATCGGCGATTTTTTTAAAGCAAAGCTTTCTTAGCGTCTTCCTTCGACATTACCACTGCTGCTGCTGTCGCGCACACTGCGTCGGGGGGTGGTTCAGAACAGGCGCGAGTAAGAGAGGAAAGGCTACGGGGGAAACTCGTTTTCACCCCACCGCGTCGAATGTGCACAATACCCTCTGGAGCTCCCTGGTCGTCGTCACAGCCGCTTGACAGCTGTAATTACCCTTGCCTCCCCTCAGAAGCATTGCAGAAACTGCAGCGCTTCTCTTTCTGCTAACGTGCAAGGCCAGAGGAGACGCAGATAGAACTGTAGAGAGAAGGAGAGGGAGAAGAGGCAGTTTGCATACAAGAGAGGGGTGGAGGGAAGAGGTGACGTGAGACGGCAAGGAAACCCCGCTACAATGTGACAGCGGTTGCGGTGACACAGGATAAGCTAAAGTTCAAGGTACGGTACAGTACGTTGCTGCTATTTATGAAAAATAAACGCCATGAAATATGTCAAGCGCGCAGAAGCAGAGCCGTATTTATTAAAGCGCACCGCAGGGTCCAGGAGACGCTACGGAAGCGGTCGACCGTCATATCAACACTTCTGTGTCCGCCGCGCCAGCTTTGCGGCTATGGCATTGCTAGAGGTCGTGGATTTGATCCCAGTCGCGGCAGCCACATTTCGACGGGGGCGAAATAGAAGATGCACGTGCGCTTAGATTTTGGGACACGTTAAATGCTATCACGGTGTCAAAATTATTCCGGAGTCCACCACTACGGCGTGCCTCATAATCCGAATGTGGTTTTGGCACGTACAGCCCCATAATCCAATTCAAGTTTAATACTTCTGCCACAATGCGATGTGCCATGTGAGGCAAAGACAACGATCTACCCTCTCAGAGGTTATAAAATATGGCGCAAAACGCCTCAAGGAAACACCTCTTGCTGTGTGTACTGTGTACTACGCAGACAAACAGCAGTGGTGCACGCAAGGTAACGTTTAACATCAACTCACCACTCTCGTGTTAGCCTAAACGTTGAAGAAATTAAGCTTTAGCCGTCAACATCACCACTAATTATCGTCAATCAAAGCATGCAGCACGGTAAGCTTCACTTACATTGATTCCCACAGTGCGTGGGATCCGCATAATTTTTAACCATACTATCTCCTCTCTGGGCTGTCGCACATGAGTACAAAAGTAAGCGCTGCAGCTTCTACAATGCTATTGCGGGCTAACGCCCGTGGAGTGGTTCAGGACAGCTTCAACGTGCACCCAATGCACGGTACAATACACGTTTTTTTAATTTCGCCCCATCGAAATGCTGCCGCTGGGGTCGGCAATCGAACCCGTTACCTTGTGCTTAATAACACAACAAGCCACCGCCGCGGGCTATATGTCCAGTTAGAGAAACGACCACGATGGCATCATGGCACGAGCACATAGCGGCCCAAATATAATGTCATGCCATGTCATGCATATTCTGACATATATCCATTTAAAGAATTGACCACGATGGCTTCATGACCACAGCATGTGATGCATGTCGTCAATTCGAGTCATTCATATCATGTTATGATATGCATGTTATGACATGCATGCACGCCATGGACACATACACACACACATTTAAACGATCCCGGCGTCATCACGACCAGGAGCGCGCGTACCCATGGCCCAAGTTAGACAACATGGCCAGGTTCACTTGATCCACGTAGGAAGATGATTAGATAGATAGATAGATTCAGGTACAACTTTAGAAGGCAGCGGCATTTTCCCTTCAAAGGCGGATGCACACGAGCTTCCACTAATGGGCGCGCACTCTAGACTGACGTCATGAGCCGGATCGCTGGCGACCCTGTCGACGTAGAGCGTCAATGTGGCCGCCCGCGCTTCGAACTGGGCCGAGTGGCGTCAGCTGTGCGCGTCTGCTCTCGTTAGAGTAAATTCACGAACTGTTTATGGTGCACTATCATGCCGGAAATATTATTGCGAGCTTACGATGCACCTTTTGCACCGCATGCATTCGTTCGCTTTTGCTTACACCGAGCATCTCGGCGACAAAGTTGCTCGTGTACACGCTACGTTGAGGCTCCCTGTTACGCCAATACGTGTAGCAGTGGAAGATCATGTTGCGTGAATCGCTGTTCAGGATGCGACCGCTCTTATTCTTGCCGAGGCTCCCTGGTATGGACATCGAGGCGACACAAGGCTCGTTTGGCAACAACGGATCGCGTTCCAATGTCACCTCGCTGTGCTCCACGGCGAAAAACTCGCACGAACACCGTCGCGGGATTGCAGGTTTGCAAAAAGAAAAGTAAAAAGGAACGAAAAAAGTAACTATCACATTCTTAGAACCAGTTTGTGAAAGCACAAAACCAGAAACTATAAATCTGATGCTATTTAAAACCAAGAGACAGGCATCCGTGTATTTATTTAAAATATGAATGAAGCATTTTTGCATCTTTCCTGCTTTGTCTTCTCGCCCCAGGTTTGTAATGGTTTCGATGAATGCATTGCTTTTTTTAAGTACTTGTTAAGTAACAATTGATTCATTTTAAGCCCGGGAAACGAGTATTAAATGTTCCGTGTACTTAATGTAAACAAGCGCAGAAGTCGTGCATAGCTGCTCTAGCTACCTTTGTCCCTTGCAACGAAGCTAAAAAAAATTATTCATGGGGTTTGACGTCCCAAACCACTTTTTGGTTATGAGGGACGCCGTAGTGGAGGGCTCTGGATTAATTCTGACTCCCTGGGTATCGTTAACGTGCACTACAACGCAAACACACGGGCGTTTTTGCATTTTGACAGTAAAGGCAAACATTTCAGTTTCATATTTGCAGAATGGTACGCCTGAGAGGGCACCTGTGGATTAAACCAACGACTGCACTTTAAAAACGTACGCCCGCGGCCGTCGATCTTGCACCATAGCGGACGGCGTGCAGCGTTGTAGCCTCGGCGTCGTACCTCGCAACCGAGCGAACGAGCACAGCAAAAGATGAAAGCGAACGCGAAGCGCATCGGGAGATGAAAGAAGAGAGCGGGAGGAGAAAAGTGGAGGAGAAGGTTACAGTGAAAGCATGAGGCGGAAAGTGGAAGAGCGATGGGGAAACTGTCTGCGCATGCGCCGAGTTGCCGGCGGCCACGGCATCCGCAGCCGCGTGGGCAAACTCATCTGCGCTTCAGAGGGGGCAGTGGGGGGGGGGGGGGGGGTATGAGGTGGGGAGGGCCGCGCTTGTCCGTGGCGTCAGCTGCTCAGGTCAGTCCGCGGTAGCAGCGTGTGACGAGGATTACTGCTTCTGCAAGGGGGCAGTGGCGAGCGGCTACAAGTAAGGCTCGATGTGACGCTCCCTCGGGCGTTGTCGCTGACACCGGTGGCACGATTTTCCCGCGGCGAAGGGCCACTCGTCGTTGGTGGAACGAAAGCGTGATAAGAAAATTGTAGTGCCGCGCAAGACGGGCTGTGCGGCGACGATCGCAACGATATGGCGCCAGAGTAGCCCGCGTCGTCTGTATGGAACAAAGCGCTGCCTGCATGAGCTGAGGTCTGTCAGCGGCGGCGGCTGCGAATCGCACCTACGTGTCATCCACGCGCTGCCTCGCAGTTAGCGTGGCAGTCGCGCCACACACTTCGCTTCGTCTGCAATGTGCCACACGAGACAGATTGTCCGCGCCAGCTACGCAACTCAGCGTTCTCTTCCTAATATAAACCGTGTGCACATATAATCATAATACAAAATATTAACAGGTGAAATGAAAACGCATATAGAGCTGCGCTCAAATTTCGCATTAGGGGGTATCGTAATCGCCGGTGATATACTTTTTTTTCTCGCGCGACCTATAGCATTCCCATACGAGTGCTCTACCAGATCTCTCAAGATATAAAGTCTTATTTACCGAGAAATACGATTTTAGAAGCACGATTATTGAGCGGGACTATTTCCCTAGCCGCGGAGGCAATCAGCTGCCGCGCATCGCTGATTCGGGCGGTGCCTCTCCTGCCTTCTTAAGTTGTAACAGACTGTAGATAGATAGATAGATAGATAGATAGATAGATAGATAGATAGATAGATAGATAGATAGATAGATAGATAGATAGATAGATAGATAAATAGATAGATAGATAAATAGATAGATATATAGATAGATAGATGGACAGATAGATTCAAAGTGCGTAATATAGGCAAAGAATGCCTTGCATTTAAAATCTTGCTATTTGAGAACATGAAACACGTCATGTTATAAATCTTGGGGCATTAGCTGAAGTATTTAGTATTATAATTCATCCCACAGAAATATGTGTGCGATGAAAGTGATAGCTCGTATCTAACAAAAGTCAGTTGACGTAATTGTCGACCCAGGTGGACACATCTTAATTTTAACCGCCTCGCTCAACATAAATTTGTTGCGCTCGATCGTCCACATGCAACACATGGCGAAAAAATGACAAGGATGGAATGACCGCGACGTCATGAAGACGACTGCGTGACAACGAAACGACGAGGACGACAATGGCATGGCACTGGAATCATTGCCACAAAATGACGAAGATGGAACGACCACCACGGCATGACTACGATGCAATGATGACAATGGCGTGGCCACGACTGTGCGACGACGGTGGCATGGCGACCATGGAGTGACGACACTACAGTGACAAGGACGGTAAAATACGTTAACAGCATGACGGTAATAGGATGACGATGCTAAAATGATTACAATGCTATGACGACAATGGTTGACAATGCCAGACTGAAGACGGCCGTATGATGACAACGGGAATGAATGAATGTGTGTTTAGTGGCGCAAGGGCCAGTTATGGCCAAAGAGCGCCATGCCAGTGTTAGTGACTTCGCAGGGGAGTGAGACGACGACGACATTGGGAATCGCTGCGGCAAAATGACGAAGATGGAACGACCATGACGACGACGGAATAATGACAATGGCGTGAATACCATGGGATGACCACCTTCGATTGACGACAAAGGTGTGATGACAACGTGATGATGGTGATGCAGTGAAGACGACGGTGTGATAAGGGATTGACGGAACTGCAACAACGGTACGACGACAATGTTATGACGACGGCGTGACGAAAAGGCATGCCGACAAAGAGATGACAATTGAATAACTACGACGAAATGACGATCGGACGACCACCACAGCATGGCGGCGACTTTTTGACGACGACGCAATGACGATGGAGCAACGATGACATTATGACGACGACGGCTTGAAGATGCAGGCGCGTTGACGACGATGACAACGCAGTGACAGCGACAGAGTGAAGATGGCTGAAGGATGTTGATGACATGACAACGAAGGGATTATGACTGGCATGACAACAAGGGAGTGTTGGTGATAGAGCTTACGTCCGCGCTTGCGTGCACTACCTGCCACTGCGGGCCGCCTCGACTCGCATAATATCTGCTGTTCGCACTATGTTCGGTCCCGTCCAATCGTGAAGGCTGTGCCAGCAGTGAGCAGGGATGACAATTTTTCAACGACGACGGCGTGCCGACGTCATTACATTCAGTTCTAGCTCTTCGGTAAAACAGCAGCAGCAGCGGGAAAGTTGAAGCAAGAGGCAAAGAAGGTTTTGCTGTAATAGAAGCATTGGTGGGAGAGGTGTGCTATTCACTGCCTTAATGTTACACCAAAGGGAAAAAATTTCTTTCGTATCAGTAAATTACCCTTCTGCACGCACTATCAAAAACACCAATATTACCCCGATAAGACGCTTGGTAAGCCAGAAAAATCGCAATAACGAAATACGGGTGGCGACGCCTCCTTGAAGTTGCCGCAGCAGATCGCTGTGGCGTCATGGGTTTTGACAAGTGTCTTCTAAGGCCTAGTTAATGCTTTAGCGGTAAATATAGACTACACTATAGTGTTCTAAACGAGCCAAAGATTGAACATGGCGAGTTTCAGGGAATACTTGTTGAGCCATCGTGGCCTAAATACGAAAATATAATTTGAAATTCGTGGCGTCACAGTTACGTACTGGCGTTGGGGATTCGGCGCGAAATTCAAAAGCAACACGTTCGCACTTTTCTGTTCATAATCAACCTATGATCTCGAAGTTAACGACAACATAGCTTTCAAAGAACGCTTTATCCGTCCAAACTGATTTAGTCTTTTGCTTTAGGGTCCGTTTAAATCAAATTTTTATGATGCAATTCTTAGAAGGATGCATGTCACGTTCTTCCAGTGTGCATTGACGCTGCACACTGCATAAGTGTTTATACTAATTGTAATTTCAATAAAAGTGTTTCGTCGAGAACTAGTACGTTCTTGTTATAGTACTACTACATTTATTGATGATCCATTTACGGCATGCAGCATGCGTTGAGCGTTCATTAGTCACTGCATTATTCATAGCTTAAAAAGAATTTTTTGGCAATTCCCAAAACAGTCACCGAGCAAATTGTAAAAATGCCTTTGCGCTTTGGAAGGCGAATAATACTAATTAAGCGTCTTCGTAGCAGCCAATCTTGCCAATGATATTCCATTGTTGGCCGTCCATTGCTCGGCCAATGAACTTATCACATCCAAGTACGGAACATTGTGGTTTCCAATTTGTTGCATTCGTTGGAAACAACCCGAGACCGCAAACTCGAAATAAATTATTTGCATTGGTATCACATGGCAAAAGCGCACCAAATATTGAATTACGCGCACGCCTCCGGTGCTGGATGCCTTAAATATTGCCACCAAGTTCAGACAAATGATTCATTTATGTCGAGTCTCATAGGTGACGCCCAGTCTGTGTGGAAATTGGACCCAGTCACTCCGTAGATCTAAGCAGCACACCGCCGCTGTCGTAAAACGACAGCGCTCCACGGCCGCGCGAGCGTTTGACAACAGAGTGGGCATTCCAGTCACGGAAACCGTCCGCACACAGCGCGCGCGTCACTATACCATTACAGTAAAGAACTAAAAAGACGCAAGCTCTTATTTGCGGTGCACGCGCGCGCTTAACGACTGGGCCCGGAAGAGGCGCGTCGTCGCCGTCGAGCCTCGCAAGGTTACGTCAGTGGAGCGCGAGCCAGAGGGGACAGCGGGACGTCGAAGGCCGCGCATAATTTGGCCCAGAGGTACCTCGTTCTGGGCGGTCGAGCGCCACCGGGCTCTGGTCGTTGCAGGCGCGACCTTCGCTCGCAGAGGAACCGCCCGACAACGCAGACACGAAGACGATCGCTCGAGAACTCGAGACGATGTCGCCGCGGTGCTCTTCAAGCAGCTGTTCGCGAAAGAGGGGGCGTGGCCGCCGCTAGCAGACGCGCACGTCCTGCTCGCCGGAAAGCGCCCGAACGAAAAAAGCGCCGCGCCTTTAAGTCGAACCGTTCTGTTCCGTGGTGGCGTAATCTCCTGACGTGCCGGTATTTGACGTCCATACAAAAGCAGACGCCTGGGAAATCGAAGGGGAATAGCGCTTTTCGTTCCGCGAAAAACTGCCGCACCGCGCGCCTCTCGGTGCTCCTCTCACTCGTCGGCGAGCCACTTGGATGTTTTCTTTTGGCCAGCCAATCAAGGAACACGGAGTGGTGCACGCGCGAGCGCGCGCGCTCGTCGGAATCGGAAGCCAACTTTAGGATGGCGGCATGGCAGTGCAGGGGGAGATTGAGCGTGACTGAGGGGATGCATCTCGGGGCTTACCTGGGCTGCCTGGCGCTGTGTCGTAGTGACAGTTGACGAGCAAGGAATGCCTCTGATCGACCGCCGGCGGAGGATCCCTGGGCGCCAGGCGCGCGATCACGTTCTGGATGCCTCGGTAGCTCGAGGTGAAGCCGTCGATGAAGTCAAGAAAAAAGGAGCCGTTCGCCTTCTGCACTTCAAACTCGAGCTTGTGCGCGGGTCGCGCCCGCTTCCTGAGCTGCTCCAACTCGCGCACGAGGTAGTCCACGGCGATCGCCTCGTTCTCAAGGCTGCCGACCGTGCGCTGGCCGATCGCCACCAGTTTGGCGAGCCGCTGCCTCGCCCTGGCGCCCACAAACACGCGTCCGTCGTCGGCAAGGTCCGTGGATACGGCGTCCGGTAGAGACAGTTGCAGGCGGCGCACCAGCAGCGCCGTTCCGAGGTAGAACACCAGAAGGCACGCGTAGAACATTAAACCGAGCAGCCGCTTTTGATGCCTGGCTAGCGGCAGCCGCTGGCCGTTTGCTTGAGATGTGACGTAGCTGCCGCCGTCTTGGAGGACTCCGTTCCAGGGTGGCTGGTGCACGCCGTTGGTGCCTTTCTGGCGGTAGCGAAGCGAGCCATCCCTCGTATCGCACGCCATCGCGTCGTGGTTCGCTTGTCTCGATGCCGCTGCTGCTCCCAACACCACCCGCCGCGCCGAAGCCAGCCGAGCGTCGGCACGTGATCACGCAGCCGCCCTTCCCGCGTGCGCTCTCATCGGCGCGGCGCTCGTTCCTCCTTCCGCGTCGACCGCTACCGCTTGGCGGCGTTGACGGCATGAGTCACGTGCTTCCTCTAACGGCAGTGATTGGAGAGAGCGCGGATTCTTACCGTTACCTGGCCGGCGGCGCGCGCAAATTTAAAGAGGAAATACGTTTACGCTGATGTCCGAAGCGTACTTGCCAGCAGTGTGTCATTCCTGCCGGACATGATGGATGATGATTGTCTTAAGTAGTTTTGCCTGCCGTGGAGTGACGATGCAAACGCGGCCAGTTGGTCGGAGAGCAAACACGGAAGAAATGCGCACATAGACTGAGTTCGATCTCTCGTTTCGATAAATAATTCAAGCGAGTAGGCTTGATTCCGTCATCGAAACTTTTCCCGCCGTCCGAATATCTCTCAGCACGGCCTTGCTGTTTCGGGAACTGCCCTTAGAAACGCCTGCTATAAATACACCTTCCCCATCGAATACGTGAGCACTCGACCGAAGCTGAAGCCCGACTGAGGGTTCCACAGTGCAGCATTTATCGTCGTTCTCCGTTACCTTGGAGCGTCCGTGTCACTCGCAGCGCTCCATTCCTTCATTTACGGTGCGAATAGCTTGCTGTGTCCGTATTGCACTGACTTATATACTTACCCTATGCTTATTAAGTATATAAAAATAAGGATATAGCTTACTATATCCTTATTGTATTGGCGTCGTGGTATCGCTGGTTTCGCGCACCGACTCACGCTGCGTTACCATGCAAGCTCGTTTTCTGCAATTAATTCTTTTTCTTGATTAGTTATTTTTTAGCGAACGTCAGACTTGGAAAAGAAGAAAGGCGTATCCTTAGCCGATCAGCAAATATATTTAACGGGCTCTTAGCCCTGTGAGTGGGATCCGTGTAAGATATAACAGACAGCGCTAATTTGCGGGACGTGGCATTGGTAACGTAGCCGGCAGGATGAAATAACTATTTTGGGACGTATTTAAAGAGCACTTAGCCGTCATGAAACATTATTGCAATACGTGCTCCTTACGTGTGTCAGTGTTCTCACAAAGTACGATATTGGGCTAGTTGGTGCATAACTGTCAATGTCTGTGGCGCGAAAGGCCCTCTAACCTTCTGCGCCACAAACATTGACAGACCATGCATGTACTGAAGCCAGCATGTCGGTTACTGCGAAGGGGCCCTCTAACCTTTTGCACCACAGACATTGACAGCCCATGCATGTACTGAAGCCAGCGTGTCGGGTTACTGCGAAGGGTGTGTTGTCCGAGTAGAGGCTCCTCATTGGTCTGGTGCTTGGGCTGTCTTGGTCTTGTTTTATTTATTTATTTATTTATTGTACACTCAGGGCAAAGCATTACAGGGGGGAGTGGGTAATACATAATAACACTGAAATTACAAACAGCAGAGAACAATAAATTACCAAGACATAGATAAGTTGGAATAAGTGATTTGCACAATATATCATTCAATAGAAGCGGTAACAGCAGTTCGAAACAATACAGCGCCAGGAATTGTGGCAATTGAGGAAGGAAGGTGGTTCCAGTCATATGATGTGCGAGGAATAAAAGAATCCGAGAATGTTTTAGTTTTGCATGTAGAAATGCATACCTTATGTATGTGACCTGTGCGGCGTGAAATATATGACGGGGGAAGAAGTAACTCGTAGCAAATAGACTCATGATGAAATATTTTGTGAAAAAGGCATAGGTGTGCAATTTTTCGTCATGATGCAAGTGAAGTTAGGCCCAGGGCAGTCTTCATAGTGGTTACGCTTGATGTACGCCGAAAGTCAGAGAGAATAAACCGCGCTGATTTGCGTTGTACCATCTCCAGTAGGTCGATCAAACTCTTAACACCAGGGCCCCAGATTGATGAAGCATATTCTAGTTGTGAACGTACGAGTGTGGTATAGAGTAGAAGTTTGATGCTAGTTGGGGCTGCGTGAAAGTTACGTCTCAGATATCCGAGTATGCGACTCGCTTTGTTAGTGATGTGCTCAATGTGCGCATGCCAGCTAAGGTTAGACGTAATATGAATTCCGAGGTACTTATATCTTGTAACAGGATCAAGTAACACACCATTAAGACTGCTCCTTAGAGCCAATTGTGTGTATATGGTTCGTTCCGCGCATTCTGCGATATTCTGAGTCAGAAAGCGTTAATTTATTCATTCACCTATCTGTCCGTCCGCCCGTTTGGCCAACTCATTAATTTTTTTTTGTTCCGTGCAACGATCTTTGTTCATTCTATCTTTCTTCGTTTTTGTACGTTGCGAAGTTTGTTTGTTTTTTTCCTCGCCATTACAAGGGCGATGCTTGGCTTTCATTGTGCGTGTGGTGTTTTTGTGTGGTGTCGCATAACGATGCGGAACCAGCTACCCCGATTCCCATTGATTGTGTTCTCGCTGACGGTAATTATGTGTACACTCTAAAAGACTGCTTCCTTCGGCTCCTATATCTCAGAATATAGGAAACATGTTATTCTCTCTATTATGGGCCGTTCTGTACAGCGAGTCTGTAAGTGCACCTAGGAGCGCTCAAAAACGCTGTACACGTATGGCTGTGATAGCGGCTTTTCGGAGAAAAGAAAAAAAGTCACACACACAAAGTTTACATTTCGAAGAAATGTAGGAAATGTCAGAGCTCATATGCATGCACAATTGTAAAGCGTGTGGGTTAATTAGAGGCTAAATTAAATTTGTTATATCCTGGTTTTAGGCCTGTTTAGAGGTGACATATGAAACGCTCGCAGCGTTTCCGCTTTGGGAGGACCAATGACGGCCGCGATTTCATATTGGAAGGAAATGGGGGCCATGCTTTGGGTGACGTATACCGAAACTTTGAAGTTTGTAGGTTATTTATGTGCTTTCAAAATATTTACCGAATACTCCCTTTCTTGCAGTTTTCATGCAGTATACGTGGCGTGTCGTCGGTTTTACCAGTATCCTCGGTATGCGAGGCACATGCCAAGCACGTTGTCTGTGACGTATGGTAAATGTTTGATCTGTGTAGGTCAGTCACAGCGATTGTAGAAAATTACTTATTCAAGCGTTAGAGAGTGTCGTATACGGCCGTTATCCGCAATATATTCCAGAGTTCTAAAAAAACTGTGCTTGACACCGAGTCCGCATTCTGTGGAAACAGAGGGCATCTATGTTAATTGTAACGTCTGGAGAAACTTTAACGATCCTAGCTTAATTAGGAGCTTTGCAAGTAATCACTAAAGCGTCGTACTTGACCTAATTTATTGTGTTATTCGAGGCTTGTAGTTGGTTTCCCTTGTTTCCTCGGTGAACTAAATGAGTGCACATTGTATTTGGTGAAAGTAAAGGGCACGTTATGGGGGATGTGTAGGCAAAGTTCAAAGTGATTGGATTAACTGTGACCTTTGTAATAAGTTAGTTATGCAAGCGCTCCGTAGCGTACGTGTTTTGTAATTTAGCCTGCTACACCGGCATAACTACCAAATGTCACCTAGATCAAATTTAGCAAAATTGGGAAGACACTATCGCCAATCAGCAGGCGAAGTTAAATGCGTGTGGATCGCTCATCACAACTCATCACCCTTGTTAAGGCTTTCACAATGGTAACAGCGCGATCAAAAAGACGACCTTGTGAAAGGACACAGAACGAGCGCTGACTCGCAACTAAGTTTACCGAAACACACATCAGGAATATAAGCGACACAGGTCGATATGGGGTGCAATTCCCAATCACAGAGCCGCAGCCCACCGCCGTTCTTCTTTCGGCTTGTGCAGTCAGCCATAAGAGCTGTGCCATTGGATCGTCCACGTGTGCCATACGCGTTTTCGAATCGCAGGTAATAATAGCATGGCAGAAAAGAAAGCTAACACATTTCCTTCTTCTCTAATTTTTTTCTTTCTTTCTGAGCCACCAACTGCGAGATACAGGTGGTCGGAGCGCGCTGCTGGAAAGGGCTTCCACGTGTGGCTCTTGTGTGTGTATACTCGTCAACGACCTGACGTTATGATTCCCTCCACATAAGCCGCTGTTTCTCGCCTGTCTGACGGAGACAAAGGGTTGTTATGTAAATCGGAAAAAAAAAAAAGTCCTGGGTAGCGCGAAGCGTGTCGTCTGCGTGTGTACGTGATCCAAGAGTCAAAGCGACAAAAATGCATATAAGCACTGATACGTCTCGCATCTCACCCCTGAAGAAGCGGGTTTGGCTCCGAAACATTGGGTCTTCAAAATAAATTTTAGTTAAGAGTTTTCCTTCTCTTTTATTCAGTTATCCACAAGTAGGCAAATATCTGCCGAATGTTTACCTTTGACATTACAGACATTGCAGCTACACACGCACATACGGTTTCGTAAACTCGCCAAACCACGCCGCCAGAAAAAAAAAAAAAAAAAAAAAAACCGGGGGTTGTCAAGAGCTATTACTTTGCCGTGAGAAGTGTTTTCTTGCTTGCGACCATGCATTATAAGCATCAGAAGATCGTTGCAGGCGTGTGTGATGTGGTATGGCGCTGGAAGCTACAAACGGGATACGTATGCCAGCAGCCGAGGTTCCAGTATGGCGTCGCTTATCTACCGGAACCATGGTGGAACGAAAAAGAAAAGGAAGGAGGGAGCGCGCTCTGAACTTTTGCGAGTCAATACATTCCGATTACGTTCTTTGTGTCTTTCTCACTTTCTGCGACATGCAAAGCGCACCAGGAAGGTCGGCAGTTATACAGAGAGAGAGAGAGAGAGAGAGAGAGAGAGAGAGAGAGAGCAATACGCAAATAATTTACTGCAAATTCCGTTTCCTTCTCATCCATCGTACCCCGACCACGTACACCTCCTCACCATAAATCCGCCTACAAGCACGTGCACATAGACTTTAAAAACAACGAAGAAACCGAAACTGTTATGATAAAGGGACACTAAAGGTTAATATTAAGTCAACGTGGACTGTTGAAATACCATCCCAGAAACCTCGAAACGCTTGTTTCGCGCGAAGGAGAGACTTATTTTAAGAGAAAATGCGTTCTGAAGCGTCCGCGTACCTCTAGCGCAGTTCAAATCGCTCGCCCTCCGATCGAGGAGTGATGACGTCATGGTCTCATAGTGACGTTGTGCCGTCGGTGAGTAAAACGGCTCCCGCAGACGGCGCTACGGCTTTTCTGCGCAAAACGCAAACGCGCGCCAGGAACAGGGCCAAGACAGAGCCGACAGCAGCGCGAAAGCGGAACTATGGTGGTTAGCGGAAGGGAAAGCGCGCGACGATAAGCTTGTTCTTTATTTTATGACGCCAACTTCGACGCTCGTTGCAATGGACGACCCTGACAACGACACATTGGCTCGCGATGCTGGGCTCGAGTTCGGCGATTTAAGCATTGATGAACGTGACCTGCTGCTGAAGGCTCGCGCTGCCGGCGTCGTTGCGTACTACTACGCCGGCGGCCTGCTTTGAAAGGCACTCCACGCGACTTCAGTAAGTCGGCGTTGAACTCGTAATCCTCTGGACAAAAGTGTAGCGAGCACACTATGCGATTTTTCGGCTCTTTGCCAGCGCGCTGTGGCAGAGGTACGGCACTTAACCATTTGGAACGGAGAGGTTCACTCGTTGGCACACAGTGATAAGTAACGGTCCGCGGAACTTGGCCCTTGGCCAAGTTCCGCGGACCGTTCGCGCATCCCACGACATCACATGGACGTGGCATTTTCGCTGCTTGTTCCAAATGCAAGTTTCGCGAGCCAGCAGGACCACCGCAGCGCGACGCGATAAAGAAACAACTGAAACTCCAAAGCGCGCGCGGCGCAAAGTCGAGCGCGCAGAGTCGAGCGAAAACGAAACCTTTCGATCACCCCTACTACTCAAGGGTAACGTCAAAATGTTATTTTTTCTTAGAATCGAATAGAAGTAGGCAAGTAGCATTTTCTTCCGTCTTATAATCTAATGAAATGATCTTTTTAATACGAGTAGTTGAGTACTAGTGACATAAATTGTGATGAGGAGTGCTTTCGTCATCGGGCTAGTATGGGAATGTCGCTGGGGGGTCTCAAATCGTGTCATGCATTTACCTCAATTTCTCGGTTACTAAAGCTCTGTTCGCGATAATATTGACGCCTTAGACGTTCTAGAGCATTGCTTTATCACTTTAACTTGACTTTCTGGTAACCTTCAGTGTCCCTTTAAGTACTTCACTTGCACTTGTCTCCTTCTCCGAGTTCTATTAACGAAATAAATGGATCTGAGTAAAGACGTACTATCAGCATAAATTCAGACGCGAACAAGACGATAACGACTAGAATATGTTGTTGCGTATCCAAGTTCGAGTGCGTTCGTAATCTTAGCGTAGTTTAGACGCATGGAACGTACATATAAGTCTGAGACTATACCGTGGTTAGAAACTGTCTGCGGTATGATCGCACACATCACGCCTACGTAATCATGCATAACAGGTGTTTTGATCAACAGGTCTGATTAATTTGTACTGATGGTATGCACGGGGTAGTGTGCTAACTCTCGAAAAGGGAGCAAAAGTATTATTCGAGCAGTGAAGGCCTGCACAAACCTGTTGCTAGCACCACTTTATGCAGTGCGCACTTCTGGCTTGTTGCGCTTTGGGGTCAGTGAAACCTCAGGCTAAATAATTGTCGATACCCTTCATTGCACGGCGAGACATGCTATACCCCGTGCATTAAATATGCAGTGTCTGTACGGTACGGTGCATTTATCCTATTATACTCTTATTCATAGATTCGGGGATCAGAAACGAGAGATAAAACAAAAGGAGAGGGAAATAAAGACGCCGGAAACTTGCGTCTGTAGTTTCTTTGCAGGTTGCGCTCTATGTAACTCAGTTAAATCATACGTAAAGGCAGTACGGAAACTTAGTGTAGTGTGTCCGGGAGGCACTTCGATTTCTCTCTGAGGAGCCTCCTCACGCATGGACGATATTCTGCGACTGCAAGCCAGCTCTTCAAACGATTGACTGTGTCCTCAGACGGAGCCCGTATTATTCCATGGCTATAGAAATTACAGAGCGTCTCGAACACGCAACTAGAAATGGCCACAATGTCGCCTTTCAATGGATACCCTCACACTGTGGCGTGATCGGGAACGAACAGGCAGACAGACGCTGAAGCGAAAACTGCTTTAGATATATAATGCTTGTGAAGTACGCATTCCGTTCTCACGAACAGACACAAACGCCCTACTTCATCGCGTAATACGCAATTGTACGTTGGAACACTGGACCCAACCAGATCGACGACACAAGCGATTACACAAATGGGACCAAGAAATGAAATTCCGTATGCTTCACAAGATCAAAAGAAGCCACACGAGCATGATGCACTGGATTCGCCTTGGTGTCGCATTCACCAACCGTTATAGACATCGGATAGGTGCCAGTGATACTAGCCCAAACTGTGAATGCTGTGAGGTGCCAGAAACACTTGAACGTATATTTTGCGTGTGTCCCGCGTACGCGCAAGAACGACAGAAACTTGTCTCCTCCATTGCAACGATCCACAAGAGAGACCGCTATCAGACGAGTTTCCTTTAGGTCCTTGGCCTAATGCAAACAGCGCAGCCCTGGTATCAAGTGCCGCTATAGCTTTTCTCCAAGCCACTGGGCTGGACGCACGGCTTTAGAGATGCCACAACTCTGTGAATTTGTATATACGCATCTCTTACTTATACTATCATCATTCATCAGCCTTTTCCCTCCCCGTCCCATTTCCCCAGTGTAGAGTAGCAGGCCAGAGCAAGTTGTAGCTCAGGCCGACCTCTCTGCCTTCCTGTAAATCTCTCTCTCTCTCTCTCTCTCTCTCTCTCTAGTGTAGCAGATCACGCTCCATTAATGCAAACAGCTGTCTGCAGTTGGCCCTAGAAACTTGACTCAGAATTAGCACAGTATCCCAAACTTAGGAACAAACATCTGGTCAGAAAGTGTACAAGCCACCGTTCAGCTAAAAGAAAACAAACTTAAATTCAGATACTGCGTTACGTTAGGCTTTTGCCACAGACTATACATTGCAGCATGGTCAGCAGAGACTCTTCATTGCGTCATGTGTATTGTCGTGAGTCCAGCGTCGTGATTCACTGGAACAGCAACGTCGTTCACGGCTCCTGTAAGGCGAACGCGATGTACCGTTATTTCCCGCTGGCAGCGTAGCAGAGAAAAATCGAGGGCGCTTTCGAGAATCCGTTGCGCGGCGAATTCTAGTGAACGGGCGCGCTGTGTTTGCCGCTCGCTCGCCTCCTTGTTTTCTCGATCGCCGCAGTTGCCAGGCTCGGCATATCGATTGCCGCGTAAATGTCATCTTGGCTGCCGGTGCGTGGACCCGTGGTGGTCAAATGCGCTCTAGGTCGCGGACCTCCGCGGCTGGCGTGGCTTTTGGTTCCTGATCCGGCTGAGGGACTGGGTGACGTAAAAAAATCGAGAAACGAAACGCCATACGCATTTGATGTGGAGTTATTAAAAAAAAAAGCCTCTTTGCATTGCTATGACTCAAAGGATTCGGGATAGCAAGTTCAGGTCTCTTGTGCACACGGTGTCGCTGACGTACAGTGTGGTTCACTTTTAAAGGGAACACACTAATGTGCGGCTCTGACTTTGCTGGCACTATAGTTGCAAGCACCGGCACACTGCACAGATATGTAGTAAATTGCTCTACACTCTCGTGTTCTCTTTAGCAGTTGCTCAAGAATCGCCGATTCAAGTGCTCGCTGAGAAACTCGCGCTAAGCGCCTTAATGCATATCCTCTATGTAGCACGCACTCGGAAAGGGAAATCTGCATTTTCTGCTTTCCTGATGAGACTTATGGCACACAAAAGGCTTCGCACAAAATGACAGGAACAAGTGCAAACACTAAGTACTAATTTTGCGCGATTGCACATCTTGGAGGCACACAAGACACACTAGACACCTCGCTAACCAGTATACACGTACATTGTCTTACCTATCCCGTATTCCGAAGTACGTAAACATGTAGGCAAGAGCTTGACGAAAGGTTGTCTAGCCAGGTACCATAACGAAAGTCAGCGTAACGTAGGTCAAGCCCTACGCACGTGTTTAGGGCTGCCTCGGTGCACCACAACAGCAGCAACAATTGCCATCGCGGGAGACCATATGAACCAGACACACGTAGCTGTCGACGCTCTCAGAGCGCACATTCGCCATCTGTCAAGGATCCCCGACCATCATTTGGCCTCCCTATCAGCCGAGAGACCTCAAGCGACCTTTTCAAGAGTGATTAGCGCTCATCAAGAGTACATATCGTCACCTTTTACACCGGCGGCGAAGCCTTCACCTCCCCTGTGGTGACTGTGACAGCCTCAAGTGAATTTTGCTATTCCCGGAATTAGAAAAATAATTCCAATCATCCATCGCCGGCTCTGAAGCAACCTACGCTCCTATTACTGCACCAGACGTATCATGACCACATACATATATATACCGATGGTTCGGCCTCACTTACCAGTTCAACTGCCGCATTCGTCGTTCCAGCTAAGCAGGTTACAGTTAGATTCAAATTGTCACACATGACTACATCTACGTCGGCAGAACTTGCAGCTCTCCATGCCGCTATTACGTATTTCACCGAAGAGCCAACAGAGAAATGGGTCGTTTTTTGTGATTCTAAGGCAGCTCATCACAGTATCAAGTCTGCATTACATCACAGAACTTACGAGCAGATGATATCTGACATCAGGGAAGTGCACCACCATGCACTGGAAATAGGGCACAACATTATATTGTCACGAGAGGAAAAGCCAGTCAGTCAGTTCTAAGCGAACGGCCGTTTACAGTTCGTTTTTGCAGCAGCTACCACGCACACTTCTTCTTCCTCGACTTCTAGCGTAACTAGTGCGTGCCAATATTGTTGCCAGGGAACTTCGCCTACATGCACGCAAAAAGTCACAAGATCTCTGGAGTTCAAGTGCCTTCAATTGCCGATTACATAAACTGGACACCACGCTACGGCTACAACTGCCATCTAGGCTTTCCTGCGGCGAAACAACCTTGCTGTGCCGCTTGTGGCTGGGAGCGGCGTTCACGAACGCATACTCCTATCGTTTGGGAATGGCCGAGAGCCCGATGTGCAACTCCTGTGGGTGCTTACATTACATTGCTTGCATTACAGTACATTGCTTACATTACATTGCATTACAGTGCTTACAATACATTGCAGTGCGAGGAAACCATCGAGCACCTATTGTGTATCTGCCCTCGCTACGATGTACAACACCTCTCTCTGCGGGCAACTTTATACCGACTGGACTCAAGGCCGTCCACTGAGTCAAAGATACTCGGACCGTGGCCACACCCCTCACTGGCACGAAAAGCGCTTCGTGCACTAGTGCAATACTTGAAGTGCACCGGCTTAAGAGACCGTTTATAGTGTCCCTATGTATAGTGTCCCTTCCACACGCACTCAGTGCTTACTCTCTCCTTTTTTACTCTTTCTATTCCCCTTTCCCCCACCCACAGTGTAGGGTAGCAAACCGGGTGCTCTTCTGGTTGACCTCCCTGCCTTTCCTGTCCTTGCTTTCTCTCTCTCTTAGTCAAACACCTGCATAACGATAGGATCGGGACCTCCAAAATTTTTATCCAGGTCACTGCGTTGTAAAGCTTAGACACCATACCGCTCCCGATAGAGTAGGCTAAGCACGCCCAGCAAAATGATGATGACAAAATGTATTTATTAAGGGATGGCTCGAAGGCCTATAATGGGGAATAGGAAGAGGAGGGGGGAGGCGTGTTCAGAGCCGTCCTAGGAGCTGCGCGTCCTTGGCGAAAGCCAAGAGCGAGTCCAGAATGACCCTGTCGGAATCCATCGAGCCAGTTGCCGGTCTAATCCACTCCTCGTAGGACGACACTCGCACCGTCCTCAGGTGGTGGTCCCGCTGCTGTGCGTGTCGCTGACACTCCCAAAACAGATGGGCTGCGGATGGCCGCGTGGCCATGTCGCAGTCAGGGCACCTGAGTGGCGCCTGGAGTGCTTCTTGGTCCGCGGAGGCTGTGGGCAAATAAAACGTTTGTTTAGCGACAATTCAGTGATAATCACACAGGGCACGTGGCACCTCTGAATACTGTGAGCTACTGTGTTAACTGCACGTGGCGTTGTCGAACCATCGCTGTTGGCGTTGACGTTCTCGATAAAAAAAAAAAATATGGGGTTTTACGTGCCAAAACCACTTTCTGATTATGATGCACGCCGTAGTGGAGGACTCCGGAAATTTTGACCACCTGGGGTTCTTTAACGTGCAGCTAAATCTAAGTACACGGGTGTTTTCGCACCCATCGAAATGCGGCCGCCGTGGCCGGGATTCGATCCCGCGACCTCGTGCTCAGCAGCCCAACACCATAGCCACTGAGCAAACACGGCGGGTAACGTTCTCGATGCTTTCGACGTTGTCTTCCACCAACAACCTTATTCTGGGTGCATCCTATGTTGTGGGTATGTGCCACGTAGCATCGTCATTGCCATGCACGCCTCCCTTGTGCCGCCGACGCAGTTTCCACGAGCATGACTGCGATGAATCGCGTGGAAACACACCGCCATCTTGTCAAGAACAGTTTCTATGCCATGCACATGATGGCAGTATTGCTCGTTTTGGTGGCGGTGGTGGGTTGTAGCAACAGGCGGGTTTAGCCTGGCGATCAAGGCCGGCAATTGCTCCGCCCGAGCGTCTCTTATGGTATCACTGCGGTATTTCATCACATGCCCATCAGACTAGTCTCTCCTAAGAATGCGATAAGGAGACGTGAAGTTTCTTTGCAGGCTATATATAACTGGTCCTTCGGGGAACGCAAGGCGTTGCTCGTTCCGGCCTATACATGCACAGATGTCACTGCTCTCGGGGTCTGTGTGGAGCGCTAAACTTTGCGCGAATTGCACTGCACTGTTGTTGCGCGATAGCTCAGCGCTTCTGCGCCCTCGACGCCCACATGCACACTGCTTCGCTGGCATCGGTTCAAATCCCCGTGAGGGAGTTTTATTTTTCGCCCCAGCTGTCGCAATGGCGAAGTTGGGGAGGTAGCCTGACGACGACAAGAATCACCGTTGTGCGTTGTCGATGACGACGAAGATTGTCGTCTGTGTTGGACGGATGGACCGACGAGGCAAACACAGTTACGAGCACTTGACTGCTGTCACAACTGCTGCCACCGTAAAATGTGCGTGTTATAATCTAATATACACGGTACTTCAACCCGTTTGCCTAGCCGCGTTCATTATTGTAGAAACGCGTTGCAGGGAACCTTAGTAATGTTTTCTGGTGTGTTATTTATTGCAGTTGCTTTTGTCACTGCTGCCTATTTGCTTCTGCATTTTTGATGCTGCGTGGCAAAAAACGTGTTATCCATTAATGGCTGCATCTATTGCAGCGCTGGTGTATGTCGCTTTGTTTCCTTGCTCTGTGTCACAAGAGTGCCAACAAGGGCCCGGGGCCATGCAAGTCAGGCACATAATATATATGTGTATATATATTCTGAGATTTTAGGCGTCAAAACCATGATCTGATTATGAGGCACGCCGTACTAAGGGACTCAGGATAAATTTGGACACCTGGGGTTCTTTAATGAGCACCTATATCTAGGCACACGAGCGTGTTTTTCTTTTTTTTTTCTTTCTCAATTGGCCCACATGGTTTAAGTGCGGCCTTCAGCTTAGCAGCTACTAAGCCACCGGCGGGTGCCGATATGCTTGGACATAGGCTTATGCACAATGTTTGTCGGAAGTAAAATTCAAATCAATACTGCAATAGAAGCCATAAAGGCCGTCGTAAGATATTCTAATAGCGCCAGCAGGAGGTAACAGGGAACACAGGATGACACAAATACACACGCACGAATACCTGTCAACATTTAAAGTTTTATCGTAAACATCTCGATTTTAAAAACTCGTTTACGGTTTTCGGAACGACATTATTAATTTTACGAATTTTTTTTAACTTGCGTCCAGTTTTGGGTACAATCAAGTAATGAGATACAATCGCCGACAGAGTTTTCGGAGACTGATGTTTTAGATCAGCTCGATTATTCGAACCTACGCAGCTCAAGAAGCTACATACGGAAGCTGAAATTTTCGCAGCCTTTGCAAGAATATTATGTGGGGTGCTTAACTTTAAGAATAGCCTGTGGCAGACATTGCGATTGCAGTCATTGAGATGGATTACTCGAAGCGGCGGAGAACACTCGCACGCGAAATTCGAATGAATAATCGTCTAATTAACAACACTTAACGAGTTAGCTTTTGAATGAACGACTTTAAGGTACATATTGCCATTTACGAATTGTGGCCGGTGAGTTTGCAAGACATGTTCACTTGGAACGAACGTTAAGGCGGGAACCGGTTTCGAGATATGGCCTCGTAAAACTTGCAGTAAAAATGCTCTATTACTGCATTTACCTTTTTTTAACAAACCGCCGTTTTCTTAGCACAAAAACAGAAAAGTAACTGCAACGCCCAGCTATGTTGTCGGATACCTTGAGGAATATATATATATATATATATATATATATATATATATATATATATATATATATATATATATATATGTGTGTGTGTGTGTGTGTCACTGTTTTATCGCCTCTGGCCGATAGCATAATTATAGTTACTACAATCATGTTTGGGCAGTTCATTCTAGCCGCGACTGTAAGCTGAGTACTGTGAGGATTGGGAGGTCAATCCCACCGTTCGTAACCAGTTGTCAAGATTGGAGTCGGGCATGAATTAGATGGTAGCTGGCCCATGCCGTCGTCCAACTTAACCACGCTGAGGACGTTGTTGAAGGGAAGGATTGCTTCTCATCGAGAACGAGGAATATGGGTTTATTTACAGTATCTACATAAGGATGTTGCAGTTCATCAGTCTAGCATGACTGCGAGAGAAAGTACATTGAGCAGCCGCACAACAACGGTTTATAAACACTTGGTCCTCCCTCGATCCCTAGGTGAGAGAAACGTTCGATCAGTAGACGAGCCACCTTTGAGCGGGAGGGCTTCCGCACCGGTTTCACGGTCCGGAACACGCTTCCACACCGGTTTCACGGACCCCACCGAGGGCAGACGGACTTTGCGGAACTCAGGGCTTACGTCCGGAACGGTGCGTGGGAAGGGGCCTCCAAAAAAACGTTCCCTCGGGAACTCCCTTGCTCACGGCAGACCGGGTCGGCGGTGGCGTGTTCAGTCACAAAGCCTGGTTCGTCGAACTCATCTCGGCAGTCCCGCGATGAAGGGTCGAGGACGCGGCGTATTGTTCTCCGCACACAGTAGACTTAGTGACGCCGTATGGCTAGAGGGTGGCGGTGGCTTTCCAGGAAAAGTCGACGCCGCTCTCGCACCTGGCTGGTAAAACTTGCACCTGAGCAGGCCGTTCTTAACAGTACCTGCATAGGAGAAAACCTGTGAATTTTGTTGTAGAAAATGAGCGTTTTGAAGAATAAAGCACTTTCGAGTATTTTTCACCATATTTTAGGATTTTATGGCATCGAGTGTAGTATCTCTGAAAATTTAAGATTGTGAGGTCGGCACACGATGTCTGGTCCTTACAGAAACAGTACAATGCATTCAGTTGCATCTCAAATGACATTCTATGAAAGGCAAGAGAAAGTCAACATAAGCGCAACACTACCTCTGTGATGGTTCTTGTAAGGGCTCCTTCTGTTCGTGTTCTTGCTTGCGCAACTATGGAACACCATACAATGTCGTACGAACAAGCCCATGTTGCAGTTGCCGTCGTAAGTCAAGGCAAATTCTTCCGGGCTTCCCCTCGTCTAATTATATGTTTCGTCCTTTTCATATTGCAACAACTGACCACCGTATATAGCTTCTTTGTGACGCCGGCAAACTGTCGATCGAATCTCGGCTCTAAAAAAAAAAAGAAGAAAATAAAGAAGATGAAGCTGCGTAATCTCAGACGCCCGTTTCTGCAGCGAGCGAACGAGCACTCAAAAGCAACTGCACGCACCGCAGGCCACTTTCACTGCCGAGGCGTATGGCGTGGATGTAAGCTTCGCATTCGTTATCAGCACGGATAACGCCGACCTGCTGCGGCGTACGTTTGTCCCTAGCGGCTCTTCAAGGAAAGATCGTTATTTCTCGCCACGGCGGAACTCCGGCGGAACGGCGCGTGTCTTCCTGTCCGAGACAGTGCACGGTGCACTGCTCGAGACACAGAACGCGATAAGACGCTGACCAGAGAAGTACCCGGCACAGAGAGAGCTTACGCATTTTTTTTTTTATTTTGGTTCTCAGGGAAGTTGAATTGTCAGTGCAAACCATTAATCTCTTGGGAAGAAAATGCGGTGCCGATAAGTGTTCGCTAAAATAGCAATTAATTTTGTCGAAGATCATGAACGTGTTTTTCGATCGATGCCTTGCACTGACGTCATCGTAGCCGCCACGCCGAGAAGCTCTGTCCGTGACGTCACGGGAAAGCTGTCAATACCCGGTGCTAGGTACATGGCATATAGCAAATGTGCGGGCTTTACGCTCGGGTTAGCTTCGAGTTTAGGATTACATGTCCCCTAAAGATGTCAGTTAAATGTTACTCAGCGAATTTTAAGTAATTAGTTCAATTAGAAGCTGCCACATAGCGTCAGCAACCGTGAAATACATGTTACGCGGAAAATTGTCGCTTAAAGGATCCCTAAACCACACTGAGCTCGAAGGCGAACGAGCGGTTTCTCTGCCCTCTCCACGGACGCTCGCTCCTCGCCACGTACTTCTGTAGAAGACACGTCGACATTACGTGAGTGCCTGCCGTTGTCGCTTAGTGGTTATGGTGTTGGGCTGCTACACACGAAGTCGCGGGATCGAATCCCGGCCACGGCGGCCGCACTTCGATGGAGGCGAAATGCGAAAACACCCGTGTACTTAGATTTAAATTAAATTATGGGGTTTTACGTGCCAAAACCACTTTCTGATTATGAGGCACGCCGTAGTGTGGGACTCCGGAAATTTCGACCACCTGGGGTTCTTTAACGTGCACCTAAATCTAAGTACACGGGTGTTTTCGCATTTCGCCCCCATCGAAATGCGGCCGCCGTGGCCGGGATTCGATCCCGCGACCTCGTGCTCAGCAGCCCAACACCATAGCCACTGAGCAACCACGGCGGGTGTACTTAGATTTAGGTGCATGTGGAACAACCCCAGGTGGTCCAAATCATTCCGGAGTCCCCCACTACGGCGTGCCTCATGACCAGATCGTGGTTTTGCAAGTAAAACCCCATAAGTTAATTAACATTACGTGAGTACCGAACGTCACGTTGGTGCTCGTTTCTTGTTTGCAAATGCCATCAACTCCGCCCTTTTTGACTGCATGCGGCTGCCGTCGCACGCGCAGGGCAAAACAGGCCATGCGAGGTGAAATCAGTGTACTGCGCATGACAAGCAATCGAGACACGGAAGAGCGGGCGTGCGACTGCATGGCGAAGACGTGCTGGCTGACAGGTGCGAATCGATGTCCCTCGTACTTGAACCGATCGATAGCCTTTACCCTGGTGACGCCACGTGCATGCATGACCCTGTTGGCATCACGACGTGACAGGAAGGGACGTGAAATGCCCGCGAGAACACTCCTGTTCTTTTCATTTAAAATTATCAGAGGTGGTTTTCGGGCTCTTTAATTATCTGCATTTTATGATCACTTAATGCATTCGATGAAATGCCCGGTATAGTGATTGCCGATCGCGTGGCAGGCCTTGCATTTCGGCTAGGCGGCCGAAAACTTGCCGCGGGAGGAAGCGCGAAACTATGGCTTGCTAACACATCGCTGCGCGCCCTAAGCATGCCGCCGAAACCTTCCACACAACTCCTTACTTTCTTGGCAGGCTCTTCGCCGAGTCACCCGGTGAGCGGGAACCAGCCGATGTCGACATCCTCCCTCGGCCAGATGTGGGTAAGCCGCTCTTACTCCCCCTAGAATACAGACAAGCTATTGCGAAAGCGAGGTCAGTGCAGCGAACCGCCTTGAAAATATCGGCCTTAATCTTTCAGTGCTCGGAAAGATACAAACTTCGCATTGCTGTTTCCTGGACCGCGATGTAACAATTCAAATAGAGCTCCAGTTTTTTTTCCCGGGTTGTTTTCAAGCATTTCTTATTCAGAGATTCCGGTTTCGTGTCCCGGACCAGGACGAATTTTTCTTCAACTGCAAGGCTTTCTTTCTGAGAAACCAGCATGGGTTTCGTTTGTAGCTTCGTGCTACAATTTGGGTGGACGCCATTTTTTTTTCATTTCATTCACTTTTTCCCACCTAACGGGCTTCCACAGACCTGATTTGCCTTTTACGTGGCTGTACATTGAGACTCCCCGTGGCTTCCACTTCCTTGGCAGATAGAATTCGCTTCGGTCCTACGACCACGTGCCCAGTACGGCACCCTCACTGACAATGCACGCGTGCGCGCAGCTGTTCTCGATTATCACGCACCCTACTAGGCGAGGAAACGACGACCAACCCCGGGGACGAATAATTCGCTTTAATACATTTACGTCTTCGTACCCATTGTGTCACAATGGTACATCCGTTTAGTAGCCAACTTGGTGATGTCACCCTGTGGTTGGGCTGCGCTGCCTCTTGTTCTGAAAATGGCGTACCAACAAGCGCAGACAGTCTCGGTGGCAGACACCCTGTGACCGACCCTAGTTGTCTACTCGGCAAGAGAGCAGCTAGCCAGTGCTGCCAATTTATGAAGCCATTTTTTTTTCTAAATAGATGAAGAAATTTTCTAATTTCCCCAGTTTCTTAGAATACAGTTCTTCCCTTTGCCGATATATTTTTCGTAGAGGTAAATTTGTTTAATGCCGATAGACTGAAGATTTGTGAAACCGTGCTTACATCCCGAGCATGCATTATGCGTTTGTTTCTCACTCTAAAGTGGCTTCTTGTTATTGACGTTTAGCGGACTTCCGTTATTGTACCTCGACGGAAGCTGCGAACACCGGGTCCAGTTACATGGGAAGGTCGAGTTAGTGGTTTTGTCGTCAACGTTGCTACAGGAAAGTGATCACGGCAGGGCAGGCCTAGTTGTAGCTTACAGTATACTTCCTATTTTGACGCCATAGCCACTGTAATATACGGTATGCCCTAAGCATTAAAGAGTAAGAGGAAACGACAACAACTATAATATGTGCTTCGCTGGTGTATGTAAATCCTAACAATTCATCAAAGACAACTTAGGTGAATAACATAGTTCACACCCTTCGGCAGTCCGACGGTTCTTGTTTGTCACTGGCCGAAACTTTCCTGGGACTTTGCAAAAGCGTCACTATATCCCGTGCAATTCCTTGGCTATACCGAGCTTAGTACTTTTATACTCTCCGCTCCATACGATGCGCTTGTGCCTCCTCCTCCTGCTCGATATCGAGGAGACACAGCACCCCTGTACAGCTGGGCTGTAAAGGAGAAACAAAATTCACTCGCCATCCCGACCTTCCGAAAGTGGATGGCCAGCGAAGCTGTTAGAAAACAACTCAAATGCCGTGGATGGGGATATGAAATGTTTTATTCTTCTGCCTAGTCATAGCACAACACCGTTGTTGAGCATTACAATTTTGCACTCTTCGATGCTCATCGTATTCACGCTGCTCTTCGGGAGTATTCACGTGGTCTACCCAAAGCGGTCTTGCAATGAACTGAACGAGTTGCTAGGCAGATCTCCCTTTTATATATGAAGTTTGGTGACGTCACTCATTGATTCGTATGCCGCTGTTTCCCCTTCCTCCCCGGAGCAGCTTATGCAACCGTAATCTTTACCGGGAAACACACGCGAGGAGAAGGAACGTGCCTCGCATTGTTCACAGGCGCCTTATCATCCATCGTGCGGTTTTGACGCTTATTTTGTGCTTTTCTTTATCGAAATTGTAATGAAGCAGATGCGCCCGTGTGTATGTGTCGACTGAGGAGGAAGACGAAGGACCGTGCCGTGATCTCGAGTGAGCCCTGTGCTACGGACAGCGCTCCCAGTGCCTTCCTATGTCTAGTGTTCCAGCAACGTTGTCAACGACGATAAACCTCATCGCATTTGGTGTAGGTGCTGAGTTCATGTTGTATACTGAGCTGCGTGTTGTATGCCTGATTCCAAGGGAGATATGCACTTTCTCCGGTTCAATATTTTTTTTTCTGACGTGCACGAAAAATCCCGACGAACCAGAGGCTAACAGCTTCACTGTAAATATTACGCCTACTTGTAACTCAGTCAACTGTGCCAACCTCTTCAAGTAGAGGTTCTGCGTCTGAGCAGCGACTCTGAGCCAAAAACGATCGCCGTCACTGACTGCCACAATAACACTGCCTGTAGCAACAACACGACTACCACCACCACCGCCACGGCATATCCAGCATACCTTGTAAGAGTATGGTTCGGGCATGTCGAAAGGGGCGGGGGGGTGGGGTGGGGGTTCTGGCCCATGGCGTCGTCCGATTCATCAACGCTAAGGACGTTGTTGAAGGGAGGAACATGTTTTCGTCGAGAACGAGGAGTACTGGGTTTATTTGGAATGTTTACATGAGGAGTGGACAAGGGTACGTCCCATCATTCTAGCTTGACTGAATTGAAGCACACTGAGGAGCCGAAGAAGTGCGTTTAAACGTCCTCTGTCCTCCTTAGATCCCTAGGCCAGGAAAAACTGTCGCCCCACCTTCGTCCAATCGGAGCGACTGAAGTCGTCGAAGGACCCGCATTGAGGGCGAGGGTTCACGAAATCACTCCCGCATATTTGTTCACTGAACCCACAGAAAGGAGGGGAGCTTCGTAGACAGGGGTTGTCACGCTTGACTCAAGCTGGCGCGTCTTGGTTTCTGGGATGACCCAGCAGTTAGCTGGAGCGTCTGTCAAACGACCGTGGCGGTTATCAGAGTCCGTGAGAAAACACCGTAGAACACCCTTTTCCAGGAGTTTCTTGCTCCCATCGTCCGTGACGACGACAGTGAACCAACAAACAATACTCGATCAGCCAAACGTGTCTTGCCTTCCTGGCGCCGCAGGTCTGTCCGAGGGGAACGCATTGTTAGCTTCACGAAGCGATTTGTCGCAGTGGTGCAGGAGAGGCTAGAAGGTCACTACCCTCGCTGGCCGATCGTAACAACCTGTAATCGGTGTCAGCCGCGGGACAGGGATAGCTATTTTATCTCTAGTAGAAAATCATTCTCGTAATCTCAACTGGAATAACAGCTTCTCTGGTATGCTATTCAATCCATGCGGCTGTCTAGCGATCTCCTTACGTTAGGCATGTCAGTTTCCGTTAAACCATGACTAGAGCAACATTTTGCGAACGCGAGTTTCGAGTGATCTTAGTAAGTTACTCAAAAGGTATGGAGGGAACTACAATCTTTGATGTCTTACGGGAGAAAAGTTAACTTAAACAGCTGGAATTTTTCCCACTTTATAAGGGAGTTGAAATGAGAGGGTTAGAGTGACATTTCTAACGGGGATGCCTAAGGATTTAGACATCCTGGAATGGAAGCAGCCCAATTACATCCAGACAAGTCATAGTTCTTCGGAGGCGTGAAACACGTAACAGACCTGAGCCCTTGAAGCTTGTGCCCGTCGCGTGTGTTTGTGTGAACCTTGGCCAGCACTCGCGCATGCGTTCCCAACTCGCAGCGCCGTTAAAGTGGCACAACACGGCGGCACGCGCCCAATGAGACGAAAACAGCCTCGTCGACGGCCAAGCCGGAGAGTAGGTGGGGTTCCCAGCTTGCAATGGTCGTCCGCGCCTGGGCCCTCACGCCGCTGCCTTCGCAGGCTTGCTGCGGCGAAGGTCGTGGGGAGCCGCCACAAGAACATTGCGTGGGTAAGGCCGCCCCTTCTCACGCAGACTCCCCCCCCCCATACTTTTGTTGATCTACCACTGTCGCCACCTTGCCTTCGTCGTTATTTCGTCGCGTGACTACTCTTGCGCGCCCTACCGCTCACCCAGGTGGCGGCAGCGAGTGTCGGTGTGACCGACAAGCGGATGTGTAAATATTGTCAGGATCCTTCAATATATGTTGGAGGACCCTGATATTATCATGAATCGGCCCTCTTTACTTCCCTTCCTTCTTCCTCCTTCAACTTTTCTTACGATGTTATGCTATGTACGTGTGTCGTATGTAATTGGTCCCCCTATTTTTCTCCTCGTGGTATGTATACATAGTGCAAATGTTTTAGCATTTCATCATGTTTATTTCACTTTTGTAAACCCCCCCCCCCCTCCTGAAGTAGCGCTGACGGGCTGCAGTATTTTCAATACAAACAAACAAACAAACAAACAAACAAATAAATAAATAAATAAATAAATAAATAAATAAATCTTCTATGCTATCCAATTTTTACTACATTAGCCGATCGTTATGATTCGCTGTCATTACCAACCGCCAGTAATCACTCATTACAGCGGCACTTTCCACTATGCACCTTTTATACTTTGTTTGCTTTCATGTCTTCTTTTTTTTCCCCATAAACAAGTGTTACATAACTCAAAGAATGGGCCTTCAGTCCACAACCTGAAAGTCTGGCTCTGCGATTGCGGAGCCTTCCAGTACGTCATAGCCCCAGCGTTGGGGCGTCAGACCCTTCGGAATCGCGCTCGATAAATTTATTAGTTGATATCACTTACACCCGTGTTCCCGTCAGCAGCATTAGGTAATGGAGGCTTGCACGAAACTTTGTGCACAGCCTGCGTCAAGTGTCTGCCTTATGTATACACCTACAAAAATACATTACTTCATACATGATTACACCAGGAATGTAAGACTAAAATTACGTATACACGGAATATGCTTTTAACTGCTGAACCAACTAGATCATCAGTTCAAGGACACTAGATCAATGTCCGCCTCAAGGTAAGACACCTCCGAAGCCGGCAGCGGCCACCATTTCTTCACCCGCCCTTGTTTCGAAGCAATAAGTACCGCTAATACCTAAAGGCTTGTCTCGCGAGACGGCAGGATTTCGAGCGGGATTTCGCCGCAGCAGCAGCAGCAGCTGCTGCTCCTTCTATGGGATTAAGAAACTTCGGCGGGGCCCGCGCGACACAGCCTATATATTTTTTTTCCGCGACGGCCTTGGCCCCGTGTTTCGCAGAAAGAAGCGCTCCGGGCCCCGTGACGCTCGATTGCTTTTCTTTTCATTGCGGAAGCGTGACCACGGCGTAGCGCCACCTCCTCACCCGCGCGTGCTTACGTACACGGCGCGGGCCCTCGTGGAGGTTTCGCCGCTTGTCCGCTTGGCGGTGACGTCGATGATCGTCCGATGCGTACAGTTTGCGGAAATGGTAGCGCATAATCTACTGAGCACGTTCTGTTAGCATGCCGCAGTGTACACCTAGAGGTACATAAGCGAGCAGGCTTAAAAAAAAAAAAAAAAAAAGAAGAAAACGATAGAGGAAAGGTGAATGAATCTGGCGGAAAGGAATAGAAAAGGACGCCTGGCAAACTGGGGATGCAAGGTTAGGGAATGCACAATGAAAACGATAAGGGTGCGCGAATATTCGCAACTGTCGAGTAACGAAACGAAAAGGCCGAATCGAATAGTCGCTGCTGGTATGGTATGGCATGGTATGATGAACTTTATTCGGGTCCTGAAGATCAACCTTTAGGTTGACGCAGGCGGCTTCCCACGTCGGGACAGCAAGGTTTAACCTTGCCTACGTATCGTGGGCCCTCTGGACGGCCTGTACTTGATCTAAAAAAACTCCACTGTGAAGGACTCGTCACCACCAGTCTCTTTCCTTGTCACAGTCTGTTAAAGACGAATGTTTTTTTAAAAGTCTTTGAATATTTCAAAGCGTCGAGTGTGCGCAATCACACATAGAAGTACAGCAAAAGTACGACAAATTTGACCCCGCGGCCATAGTAAGACTTATAACATGGGAACGTATGTAGTGGAGCAGACAGCCTCGCTTGGGAAGCGAGCCTTTACCGCCTATACAGCGATCATTCGCACTTTTCGAAGGTGCAAAGTGATTATTTGTTCACAATGCTCTATTTGTGCTTGTCATAAGCGATGCTTTATAATGTGCGATGTAATGACGGAAACTTAATTTTATGAATTACTAGCTGTGAACATACTTTTATATTCTGAAAACGGCTGTTCATTATTCTAAAACTAGTCGAAAAGTATTCGATATTCGATTCGTTATTCGGTCAAGTCTAAAAAAAAATAAAATAGACTATAGTTTCACACACCAAGAAAATACGTTCCCTTTTAGAGCAATAAATTCATTCGAGATTCGATGGTTCCACCAAACCCATCTTAGTCTTCTCGAGCAGTCTGTGTTGGCGAAATTTGTACTTGACGATCTTTATTCTGGACGTGCGAGCTTCTACATTATCTTCGCTTTCTAAATAAGCCAGTCGCATCAACCTTTATGAAAAAAAAATTGTTGCATTAAAGTAATTTCCCGTTTTCTTCAAAGTAGCAGTGACCACACCGCGACTTGCACGCCGCTGCTGCAGAAGTCTGTGCGCGCCGTGATTCGCATAGGTAGATCTCACTTCCTATGTCCTTATTTATATCTGCTCTGATTAAACAAGCAAAGAAGTCATGAAATGACGTTGTTGCGAAAAGGAATGCGTCAGCGTGCTCTTGAAAGAGCTGTTAATAGGCTAGGCCGCTGGTGCGCTGCCGTGTTGTTTGGCAGTGTGCCAGTGACTGGTGTCTTCTTTGTAATTTTCTTTATTGACATGAATAAACCAATGAGACGACATCAATAAATGAGATGTTGGTGCCAACTGATGGTGCCTGCTGCTCTTTTTTCGCATGGGTGACATGAAAAGCACTACACAATATCACAAAGGTACAAAAAAAAAAAACAATTTAAAATGACACTTTATAAGTGTTACAAACACCAGAGAGAGAGATAGAGAGAAAAAGTGCATGATAAAATGACACAATATAAATGTTCCAAACGCTTCAAGCACTGTACAGACAGACATTAAGACAAAGGTGCACACTGTACATATCTTCAGTGCACATACGCACAGTGTTATTTTCACTAGGGAAAACTCGCGTTGCTGTTCTTTATTTTTTATTGAAGTGAATGTTAGGAGAGGTTGGCGCCTTTATGGTAGCACCGACTACTCTTTGTCACTTGGCAAACGAAACAAATTTGCGTACAAAGGAAGAACAGCGACACAAAATATAACACTCAGTAGAACACCGGATCAATAAAAAAATATACAGTCCAGCAGTACATTAGTCGCAAAGTTCTGTGCACTAGTTCAGTACGCGTACGCATATATAAAGTCAGATGTTTTGAACAGCCAAAACACACAACACATGTAATACACTGCAAGTACAGAACATAATTATACATATTGCGTAAAAGATGCGATCACCCCATAAACCAATTATGAACCACGAACAACGTTTATGTAACTCATTTAGCGTATTCGGATCATCTGTTACTTAATATTTTCCCAAAATGTTGGTGTCCTCTAAAAACTTTTTCAGAGCAAGAAGTGCTCTCTTTTGAAGGCCCGCAGTTGGCCATGCGCCAAGTATCTTTTTAAGAGTGAATGGTCTTCTGTCTAATATAAACAAATTAGCTTGCAGTACCGTTGTTTGTGTATCGTATTTCGTGCATTCGAGAAGAAGATGATGCACATCTTCGTCTAGATGGCCACAAGAACACTGCGGACTAGAGATACGTTTTATCCTCTACAAGAAGTGTTTCGTAAATGCAGTACCAAGACGCAGCCGGTGTACCAATGTTTCAAATTTTCTGTTGTCTCTTAGAGTTTCCGGCATTGATAAGTTTATACATGGGTCTATAGAGTATAACTCCGAGTTTTTAGTTTGCTGGTCAAACCAGGTAGTTTCGCTGAGGCGACAAGAAATCTGTCTCAGGATCAGACGGACTTCACTACGCAATAGGGGAAGATTGGTTGTCTCTGCGTTATTGTGCGCTCGATTCGCAGCTGCGTCCGCTGCAATATTACCAGGAATATTGCAGTGCCCAGGTATTCACTGAAATGCAATTACGTGGTTCATTGCGCTTGCTTTTGTAAGTTCTTTGAGCGTCTCATACAATAGCGAAGTGTTCAAAGAATTTTTCTTATTGCTCTGCAGTAATGTGAGAGCGGCTTGCGAATCGCTAAAGATAACCCATTTTTGCGAATGTTTTTCT
Source organism: Dermacentor andersoni (assembly GCF_023375885.2). Lineage (NCBI taxonomy): Eukaryota > Metazoa > Arthropoda > Arachnida > Ixodida > Ixodidae > Dermacentor > Dermacentor andersoni. The sequence continues at coordinate 117,465,211 of NC_092824.1, forward strand.
GACGTTATGAAACGCAAAGCACACAGGATTGCAAATAGTTCTGCCATTGTGGAAGATGTCTCTCGGGATAATTTAAATGTTTGCTCTAGCGCTAAATGTGGAATGACGAATGCTCAAGTCGAGGAATTTTTATGACACGAACCATCTGTATAAACGTGGATGTACTGGGGATATAAGGAGTAGATTTGGAAGAGTGCCATTTGCTGTGCGGCTACTATGAACATGTCTCACTTCGATATTATCCCGTCAACCGATAATTCTATTTTAGGGCATGTTAACATCCAGGGAGGGTAACTAACATCCATTTTGCATAATTCAAATCTTGGTAATAATGCTTTATGTTCTCGAACAACATCTTGAATTTTGCTTTTGTTTCTTTCGGTGAGCGCGAGGTTTAATGGAGGTTTCTCGTGTTGGGTTAAGATGCGATAAATATGTCGGCATGTTTCAACCGTTCGTACGACTAGAAATGGGGGCTGACGAGCTTCAGCAATTACTAAAGAACTCGAGGTAGCCTGCGGAACCCCAAGACACACTCGTAGCCCCCGTGCTAGTAAACGTTGCAGACGTTCCTCAGAAGTTTGCGATAAACCATGGAGAATAGGGGCCGAGTAAGCAATTTTTTGTTTTATGAGTGCGTTATGAACTTGTAGTAGCGAAGAGACTGATCCCCCCCACGTCGTACCTGCGAGTCTCCGAAGTACGTTTATTACTGCATTGGTCTGCTTTTCAATTGCGCGGATGTGTGATGCCCATGTTAGCTGGCGGTCAAGAATAACTCCGAGAAATTTATGCTCTTTCACAAACATCAAACTTTGCCCTTTAAGTGTAAGTTGGAAATTATTTAGCTATCGTCTAGTGAAAGGAAGTACGGCTGTCTTTGCGTATGAAATACTCATGCCTCTTTCTTTTAATAAGGTTCTCCGCAATATAAATGACCTCCAAAACACTTTTATTATAGCAGTGAGCGCGCGTTTTTGACGAGCAGTTGTTGCCACGGTACCAGCAGCTTCTTTGGATTCATTGGCCTTCGATCAATTCTCATGAGTTTTGACACTAGCCGGTTTCTTGGCTCAAAGTATTTGCGACATTCTAAAAGTAAATGTAAAGAAACACAATAGATTCCTGCTCTCCGCCAGTGAACTCCTGGATGCATACCAAAGCTTTATCTGGCATAAGCGCATTTCTGTTTATTGTGAGTTTTGTTTCATTGTTTTGTGGAGATGTCTAAACGAAATATGTAAACAAAAGTATACAAGTCGTCACCGAGCGCTATGGCCGCCGAACGGGTCCAAGATTATTCGTATTAAACAACAGTTGCAGCGCAATGTACGGATGTGAGATCTGCCACGGTATTTCAGTGGCTATAACTTATATAATATTATATGGTATTAAGAAAACTAAGCAACAATGATGTCGCTGGTGTCTGGCGTTCTGGTTCTGAGCGCTCGATGTCTCGTGCAGTTATGCTGGCTCGTTGGTATGGCATCTTCCATTTTGTTGTAGCGCAAGCTGAACGACAGGGACATCAGAAAGGCACTGTGTGGCTTTCGAATGCGCCTTTTTGTTGTGCCTGCCGACGATCGTTCAACCTGCGCTAGAACTAATTAGAAGATTCAGCGGGCTCGCGTTTACTGTGATTTGGGCGCACGTAAAAAAAAAAAAAAAAAAGCAGGTGGTCAAGCGTAATCCGGAGAGAGAGAGAGAGAGAGAGAGAGAGTAGGGAAGAAGGAAAGGCAGGGAGGTTAACCAGACTGAGTCCAGTTTGCTACCCTACTCGTGGGGAGGGGAATGGGGAGTGAAAGAGAGAGAGAGAGAGAGAGAGAACTTAGGTGTATGATGTCTATAGTCGGGCACTCAAGTCTGTTGCCTTCAGGTAGTGAAAAAGCGCTCGAACTGCTTTCTGCGCTAATGAACTGTGAGGCCAGGCTCCCAAGATCTTCGCTTCCGTAAATGGCCTGTCATCCAGTCTATTCAAGGCACACTGGAGAGTCTCACGGTGCTATCCGGAGCCTCGTGCTACAGCCTTTGGTCCAAGCCTGTGCGTTGGTTCGGGATGTTAAAGCCCATGATGAAATAAATTATCGATTTGTAAATTACCTAGGTGCTATCTCCACGCCTTTGTAAACAGCGCCAGAGCAAGTCCGTGGGGTCAACATCTCTCTCTATCTCTCATTTTCTTTCTCGATTGCTTGTGCATGTATATTGACACGGAATTGCTCAGGCGCGTTTTTTTTTTGTTCCTTGGATATGCGGTTGAGCATCGCTGTACGTATGTTCTAATTCATGTTTCCTTTTTCTCCCAAAGCTGTAATAATCTCAGTGAGGCATTGACAGTATATTAAAATAAAGAATTTCGGCAGAGACACTGAGGACTGCTTACGTGTGGGAATGCGGGAGCATTATAGATCCTTTGGTGAAATGTATTTATTTTACACACTCATGACGTGGCGCCACCTCCTTCCCATTGGCTGCGCCGTCACGCCCCCAATGACGCACGGACTAGGCCGCACCTTTAGTCAGCCGGAGCTGTGGAGCCGCAGTGGCTTTGGGGAATCGCGCTCGTCCCGCACCCCCGGAAGCCCAGGTTCGAGTTACACCTAGACCGAAACGTACAGAATTTTGTTTTCAAAGCCATTAATTTACTTTGTTTACAGGAGCCTCCGTGAGAAATTTGACGTCAAACCGAGCATTTGTTTGACCTGTTTTTATTCTTTGCCCCGTCGGCTATATTTGGTACCATCGCTCGATCACACCGCAGCCGACGCCGGATTTTCGCTTTATGGGGCATGTAATGTTTTCGCATTAAAATATCCAAAGCAGTCGAGCTGCGTTCAGGGTAAGTGTCCTCCCACTCCGTTCGAATCCGCAGCTTTTCATGTTCGATAACGAGCTGGACGGTTTCAACGGCGACGGCTTTCAGTGACCAGGCGCGTACTACACGGCGCTCCGGATCCGCTCTCTCGCAAGTGCCGGCGAGAAGCTTCGCTTTCGGGCAACTTCGGGAGAAACGCCCACCGCGCGCAAACAACCGCGCACGTTCTCGAAACGAAACGCCGGCTCAGTGCGCGCCATTCTTTTCCCCTCGGTGGTCGCGACGGTGCCGGAGTTTCGCGACGTGCAATTACGAGCAATCAAGTCGAGTGTCGCGGAGTGGCTTCGACGAACGCCGTTATTGATCCCCGAGTCGCGCTGCCGTAATTTCCTACTTCTGCGGCCGCGGAGAATGAGAGAGAGAGAGGAGTGAAAGTGCATCGTGAAAAGAAAGTGGGTGGCCAAGGCTAGCGAGAGAGAGAGAGAGAGCGAGAGAGAGAGAGATTGCCTGTCTTGCAGGAAAGCCGACCCACCGTGAGACGCCTAGCGCCGAAGGATGCGCGAGGCTCGATTCTGCTGCCAGATAGATGCATTGATGTCACGCAGCGCTGTGGAAAAATTAATTACCGGCAAGCGTTATCGCGAAAATCTGTGGGGATACTTAAGTGCCCCCCCCCTTTTTTTTTTAGGCTTCCCATTTCGCCTGTCTTCGCGCTTGCTAAGGTTCAGTCAGGCACAGTCTTCATTTTATGTATTTATTTTATTTAGAAAATACTGCAGGCCTTGTAGTGGCCCTTGCAGGAGGGACAGAAATACAGAAAAAGACAACAACAAGGAAATGCAAGAATACATGAGTAGCAAAACAGAGTAAAAAAAAAAAAAAAAAAAAAAAAGATCAAGGAGCTTGACTAATCGAAGAGGCGGACATTACCTGCACAAGAAGTTCAAATGCATAATCGATTAATTAACAACAAATCACTATTTTAGTTTTTAACTACTTACCTTACCTTGCCTAAATATGACTAGTAAGCCAGACAAGAAACCCTTGAAAGGACAACGCTCGCCGAAATGCATCCGCACCATGTTATCGGACCTGGCTTCAATCGTGCATGTACATCGCTTTCCGATATTTGTAATGACAAAATGTTGTTCTCTGCTTTGTGGCCTACCTATACATATATCGAGTGTGTCAGCGAACACTTTCAAAAATGTTTAGAAATTGCCTGTGGCGGATAACGCAGTCCATGAGCTGGTCTACTCGAACAGGCGGACATGCAAAAGAAATTGAAATTCACAATCGACCATTCAAGGAAAATTCACTAATTAGGTTGTTATCTAATTACCTTATGGCCCATATTGCAATTTACAAATTCTAATCGAGGAGTTCGCAAGGCGGATCCACTTGGAACGAATCCTCAGGATGACACCAGTTTCGAGATATTGATTCCCGAACTTTGCGAAGAAAAGCGTTGGTGTTTTTGTTTAGAAGGTAAGTGGAACGGCAGTGCATTTTTATTGCAAGTTTGACGGCGCATATCTCGTGAATGGTGTCATCTACACACTTCATTTCAAGTGGATAGGCCTTGGAGTCTCACCCGCTAGAATTTGTAAATTAGTATGTGTGCCATAAGGTAAGTAGTTAAAAACTAAAATAGTGATTTGTTGTTAATTAATCGATTATGCATTTGAACTTCTTGTGCAGGTAATGTCCGCCTCTTCGATTAGTCAAGCTCCTTGATTAGAATTATGCTATTTTCCACAGGCAACATTAAAATAAATTTGTTTGAAAGTAGTTGCTGAAACACTCCGTATACGAGTATGCTTTCGACTTTGGTGTATCGCGATTAAGCCGCGCCTTCCTCATTCCGGGAGAAGAGATGCTTGCTCAAATGCGCAGCATTGTGACCGGTCTGCAGGCCGCCCTTTTACTACAACGGATCCTGGAACAGGTAAACATCTGAGTACGCTACGAGACAGCGCCGTTGACGTCATTGGGTGGACGATTTCGATGTGCCTTCGAGAATCGTTTATGCATGTCCACGGTGCACAGTATGAAAGAAATAACGCCAGCTTTCCGTGTAAAGCAGGGAATTTTCCTCCTTCCTGCTCCGAAATGAAGACAAAAATGTTTCCTTACATACGTATGCAGATTATGTCACAGGTGCAGTTCTTCCGTGTGCGCTTTCAGGAATCCATGTTTGCTTATTAAGTGTTGCGTTTCATTATGGCTGGAGTGTGTACGGTGCCAGAGATAGGAACTAATAAACTAACGTATGCTTGTGGTTTTCTCTTCCGCGATTTTATCTGTGTTTGCGCTTTCTTAAATTCAGTTCAGCTCAGTTCTTTGTTTCTAATCTACTCTGAGAGACACGTAATGTCTGTTTCTTAACTTGAAGGTACGGTCGGGCAGCTTGACAGGACTTGGGCACGGGTCTTGCTTGACAGCTGGTAGTGTAAAGCTCGATATATTGTGAGCACATATCAAATCTGTGCCATATTAATTCAGTATGCTAGCTCCAGGTACATTTCTTGTTCGACTGTTAATCCCTTGCCAAACCTTCTCATTCCTGTGAGCTTCTTTCTTGTTTGACTTCCATCACTGTATGTGGTATTCTAACAGATGCTGCGAATTTGTGAATGCGGCCCTCGTTGTAGGCAAGCGTAGCAGTGTACAGTGTCGTACTTGTAGAAGGGCTGAGGGTGATCACAGCCGCAGTGACGGATCAACCACCATGAACGACGGCTTCAATTCTGCAGAGTCTTCCAAGGTCAGCGTGATGTCTCGAGTAATCGGATGTCCGTCGATGAACCACCCTCGCGTTTTGCTGGTCACCCCCCCCCCCCCCCCCCACCGCTTCCACTTTCTGTCGGAAATCATGTTTGCCCCTTTTGGTGCTGAAAATAAATAACTAGACGTTTTCTCTTGCATATGCTCATCACTAAAGCACAATCCTGATTACTTCCATTGTACATGCATTTATTAAAAGCACGCGCACTCGGACACGCATGCAGACGCAGACTGGCGTTCGGGAGAAATGCATGGAAACAGCATCTGCCAGTCAACTCGCTTCACTTTCCGCCTTGCTGCAAATAAAGCGTAGCGCTTATACCCTCTGTATAGCTTGTGCGCGCGGCCTCATAAAGACTTCGGGAACCTTTTTTTTTGTTTTTTCGAGCTTTAGACGAAGGCTGTCTGTTTCAATGCCGCGTGCAGTTCGACGTTGCGTGCCCGCAGTCGTCGAGGCAACGATGCGTAATCAGGGTTTGCGCAGCAGTAAACACAGGGCGTCCTGGACGAGGAACAAGGCGGTTAAGGGCGAGAGGGAAGGGGCTAGGGGGAGGGCGGATGTATAACCGTCACGCGAACTGACATCTCGCCCAAACAATGGGACACAGCAGGACATTCAAGTCGCTCGCTATAGCGCGCACTAATTCGTGAACCCCGCAAACAAAGGGAGGACAACCAGCTGCGTAAAACGCGAATGCGTTGCCATGTGGACGCTCGAAAGAATCAAAGCGGGTACTGCTGCTGACACGTGTTTTATTTATTTATTTATTTATTTATTATACATACTGCAATGGGAGGGCTATTGTAGGAGTGGGTAAAAAAGTGGTGAACAAAAAATAAAGTAAAGTCAACAATGACTCTTACAGCATTTGTACGACCATAAATCTCCGAACACATACATCTTCGAACGACGGCCGATTTTCGAGAACGAGGCAGGGCAAGGTCTGTTTAATGCGAGTAGCAGTCTTTGTGTACTTCAGCCGCTTCGAGCCTGTCTCGGTCCTCTTACGCCAACCCTACAGTGGCCCAACTTGTCTTCCTGCTTTAGCCGCTAGGTATGTGCTTTCGGTCGAGATGCCGTCGTGGTCGTTCCGTCATTCCAGCCTCGTGATCTTACTCTCCTCATGTCGTCGTCGCCACGCTATCTATCCCGACCCCGTTGCCCTAATTTTATAGTAGCTTGGGCCGCGAGGTATGGATTCATGGCCGTGATGCCATCGCGGTCGTTGCATCGCTATCATTCCAGCTTTGTCATCAAACGCTAGTCATGCTGCCGTCATCACGCCATCGTCGTCATACAGTCGCATTCGTTGTCACATCTTCGTAGTATTGTCGGGGTGGTGATGCAATCGCCGTCATTCCAGCTTTGTGTTCTGACTTGTCGAGCTGTCATCGTTCACGCCTTCTACTCCGACCCAGTGGTCCAAGTGCCTCGGGTCATTAGGTGTGTGTTAGGGGCCGTGATCCCGTCCTGGTTTATTTATTTATTTATTTATTTGTGATACCCTCAAGGTACATAATTGTACATTGCAGAGGGGAGGGGCGAGAATACATTCGAAGAGTAAAAAATGCAGGATTAGTTCAAGGAATTTCTAACGAACAAAAGCAATATGAAAAAAGTAGTAATACATTCATAACAAATATCAGAGGCTTACATAACATGATAATACACAAAGAATACACTTTAGCAAGCAGACAATGTTCACGAATAAGCACATAATTATGCCATTTGCTACCATACATTATTTTATGTTGATTAGTGCATTCTTAAAACGAGTGGGGTCACTGATGCTAACTAATGATGTTGGTAGATTATTCCAGTCGACTGAAGTCCTAGGAAGGAATGATTGTGAGCACGCGACGGTGTTATGACGGGGTACGTTAACTTTATGTAAGTGGTCACGACGAGCCGAATAATAAGGCGCAGGTTGGATCCAAAGAGGGCGAAGAGATGCGTTGTGGTGGTAGATTTTATGAAAAAGGGAAATGCGTGATTCTTTTCTGCGAAGAGATAATAATGGAATTTGAAGGGTTCTCTTCATTAATGTAACACTAGCAGTGCGATCGTAGTTAGCTAAGATGAAACGAACCGAGCGATTTTGCACCGATTCAATTTCGTTAATTAATGTGATCTGATGAGGATCCCAAACGGATGAGGCATATTCTAATTGGGGGCGGACGTATGTCGTGTACAAAAGCCGTTTTAATGAAACTGGCGCAAGCGAAAAATTTCTCTTCAAATATCCTAAGGAGCGGTTAGTTTTAGATATTACATACTGTACATGCTGCTTCCAAGAAAGATCGCTAGTTATATGAATGCCAAGATAACGGTAGCATGTAACGGATTGAAGGGGGCAGTCATTAAGGGCGTAGGTAGGGCAAGTTGTGTTAGAACGAGAAATCCGCATAGATTTGCATTTATTAATGTTGAGTTCCATGCACCAAGTGAGGCACCAGTTAGATATGTTATTTAAATCGGATTGAAGGGTAGCTATATCAGATGCATTAGTCACTTTTCGATATATAACGCAGTCGTCAGCGAATAAACAAATTTGTGAGGAAATGTTATCAGGTAAATCGTTAATATATATTAAAAATAAAAGAGGACCAAGAACAGACCCTTGTGGAACACCTGATTCAACTGGAGCCGCGTGAGATGTGGAGTCATTAGTTACAACAAATTGGGAACGAGAAGAAAGGAACGATTGGATCCAACTGAGTACTCCCGGGTCAATGTTGAGTGCGCTTAGTTTGTGTAGTAGCAGTACATGTTTCACTTTGTCAAAAGCTTTAGAAAAATCCAAAAATATGCAATCAGTAAAAAAACCGCTATCAAGATATACATGTAAGTCATTAGTGAAAGTTACCAGCTGGGTCTCACAAGAAAAAAATTTGCGAAAGCCATGTTGACTGTTAGAGAAAAAATTATTTTCTTCAAGAAAGTTGACGAGGTTAGAAAATATAATATGCTCCATAATTTTGCATGGTACTGAGGTAATCGATATGGGCCTGTAGTTAAAAGGATCTTGAGTTTCGCCAGATTTGTGAATAGGAATAATCTTTGCTGTTTTCCAGTCATGAGGCAAGGATGAGGACAGGTACGATTGTGAAAAAATGCTCTCTAAGATGATAGAGGAATACTCACTAGTATTTTTTAGAAATTTAGGCGTGATTTCGTCTATTCCACAAGAAGACGTAAGTTTAAGAGTGTCTATTATTTTTTTTATGCCAGTAGAGTTAAAAATTATAGGATCCATAGGAAAAAAATTGCGGCATGGTAGCCTAGGAAGGTCGTTATCATGTGCTGAAGGAGTGAAAGCTTTTATAAATACATTATTTAAAATCGTAGCGCAGTGCTGCCGAGGTATAGGCTCACCGGAAGACGTGCTAAGTGATATGATTTTCGATGTACTAGGCCTTACTACATTCCAGAAGCTCCTTGGATTATTGATGAGCATGTTCGGAAGGGTATTATTGAAAAAAGAAAATTTTGTGTTCTTTATCGCAGATGAGTAGGCCGAGGCAGCTTCTTTGTAAGCAGACCATTTAGCCTGGCTTTCCGTCCGCGTAGCGGTGCGAAAAAGACGTTTTTTTCTGTTAGATAGGCGTTTCAAAGATTTAGTATACCATGAAGCATTGTTATTCGAAAAAACGCGCCTCTTCGGAATAAACTTGTTAACAAGATCGTGAATTTTTTCTTTGAATATATTCCAGTTAGTATCCAGTGAGCGCTCAGAAACTTTAGGCAGGTAATTATCAAGGAAAAGAGCAAGTTCGCTGTTGATAGCGGTGAAGTTGCCGTTTTTATAATCACGAATGGTTTTAATACTGTTTTGGGACGGTAGGATTGCCAAGCTAATGAAAAAATGCAAGACGTCGTGATCACTCAAGCCGGGTGAGTGTGTAACGTTAGATATGATATCTGTTGATGATGTTAAAACAAGATCTAAAAGAGATGATGTGGTGTTCGTTACACGTGTAGGGGAAGTAACTACCTGAACCAGGTTGAAATCAGCACATATCTCTACAAAATGCTTTGATTCAACGGAAGTTGTATTTAGTAAAGGACACGTGCTTGACCAGGAAATATTCGGGTAGTTAAAATCGCCCATAAGTAATATTGGCGTTCCGGGGAAGCGAACACTAATCTGGCACAAGCAGTCGTACATGCTATCGCAAAAAGTAGGGGCTGATGATGGTGGTCGGTAACAAACACCGATCACAACTTTTTTGAAATTTACAGAAATGCAGCACCATACACATTCAATGTTACATGATATGGCTACAGGGAAACAGTCAAAGCATTCATTAACAGCAATTAAGACACCACCGCCTAGTGTGTTAGCGCGATCAGTACGCTAAATATTATACTTTTTATTACAGTAGAATAACTCAGAGTTTGTTACTTTACTCGTCAACCACGTTTCGGTTAATGCAATTATGTCTGCATCACAATCATTTATTAGGCTACAGAGATCATCTTTTTTAGGTAAGAAGCTACGAATATTAGTAAAAAGAACCGGTAGTTTTGATATTATAGGATCGAGGTCCCTACCCCTCGCGTTATCCTATGGGCGCGCCGTTAGAACATTGCGGCCTGATCTTAAGGATAGAACAGACGCCGCGGCATCATCTGAAGTGCTGCTTAACGGCTTCAATTCACAGACCTTTTGCTCAGTGGCGTCGTATACATAGCATTTCTTACCAATTAGTAGCTTGTTATATCTTAATTTAAATGGTACATTCTGACTTTTTCCGTATTCGATAAGAGCTCTTCTGGCGTAACGTGTAGCGGGACTGAAATCTTCACTAACAGAGATACTCATTTCTTTTAGCAAGGGGCGGTTCGATAATATTTCTTCCTTCGTTTTATAGGCAGCAAAATTTACTATCAACGGACGAGACTTCCCTGGACTGAATCTACCAATACGATGTGCGCGCGATATGCTGTCACTAGTTATGCTGAGGCTTAGAGTGTTTGTTAGAATGTCCAGTATCTTTTCCTCCGATTGAACAGCGGATTCGGTGGCGATGTCCGTTAAACCATAAAAAAGTAGATTATTTCTACGAGAGCGGTCTTCCGCATCATCCAGTCGGGAGCGTAGGAATGCAGCGTCCTTTGCTATATTCCCCACCGCTTCACGCACGTCACCGAGTTCATGCTGCCATTTTTCAAAACTACCGGTCTGATTTTCTACCGTCGCAAGTCTTTCTTTAATTTCTGATATCGCTTCCGCCACCGTTTCCTGATGCGTTTTTAACTCTGTAATAGTGTCCAGCATTGCTTTTTGGTTATCCTCCATTCTTTTAGACCTTTGATTCAAATCGCGTAAGGTTTTCAGAACTTCGGATAATGTATCTGATGGTTGTTCTCTCGGAGGACCAGGATTACTCTCAACGTCACCGCACAAAAGCAATAACAAAGAACAAAAAGGACCAAGCACTGCTTCTGGGCATGGAAGCACGATTATAAATGGATCGTCGGATTTTAGTCTTGATATGGAAAGGCAACTGACCTGTGGAATGAATAAAAAGATGCGTGAGGCCATCATTCCTGTCGTGCGTCCATGCCCACTGAAGATTTCGTTCGGAGCGCTGGCTTTAAGCTGACTCGCTATCGGCGCAGCCAAAGACGCTGAAGATGCGCAGTGCACATCAGGTGACAAGTGACCAGTGACGTAACCACCCTGCCAGAGGAGGGCGGCAGCGTACGGAGACATGGAAGCTGGGAAGTCACCCGCCATCGCAGCTTCGTCGTAAGAGTCACCGACTGTACCGTTGCCGGTGAGGCACTGGTCGACAGGGAGCATCTCATTTGGTGGCAAGCAGCAGTCGCCAGGATAAGACGAGGCAGGTGAGGCACAGATGTCTTGAAACTTTGCTTCCGTGGTTAACGAACCGTTGTAGAGCGCTCCACCGTGACGAGAGACAGCATGACATTCCCAGCCAAGGACCAGGGCACCGAATAACTGTGGAATGAATAAAAAGATGCGTGAGGCCATCATTCCTGTCGTGCGTCCATGCCCACTCAGCTTTGTCATCTGACCCTGGTCGTGCCGTCATTAGGCCATTGTCTTCATGTCATCGCGCTGTCGTTTTATCATTGTCATCACTTCAGTGACGTCATCCCGTGGTTGTCATACCGCCTTCGTCTTCCCATCGCCGTAAATTTTTCATAGAAGGGTACTGGTTTGGGCTAGTTGGGTAACAATTCACGATAAATGTTATGTGCGCAACACTTGAAACGAGGACTAGGAAACGACAGATGCAAGCGCAGTTTTTCATCATTGTATTGTAGTCGTACTGTCGTCATTCAGTCGTTATTATGGCGCCTTTTTCGTGCCATCGTCGTCAGTAGCTATCATGCCTCCACTGTCAGACCGTCCTCGTGATGCCGTCGCGGTCGTGTCATCATGGTCCCTCCAGCTGCGTCACGTCGCTCTCTTCATGCCGTCGTCGTCATACAGCTCTCGTGATGCAGTCATCGTCACGCCATTGCCATCGTACACTCGTTATCCCATTGTCCATTTGCCGTTGTCTCGCCATCGTCGTCATGCGGTCGTACCGTTGTCGTGATGCCATTGCCTCCACGCTGTCGTTTCGCCATCGTAATCACGTCAGTATCGCCATCCCACTGTCGCGCCATCGTCTTTGATCCATCGACGTCATTCCTTGTTCGTCATTCTATCGCTATCATGCTCTCGTCGTTCCGTTTTGATTACGCCGGTGTTGTGATGTCGTCGTCAATGCATCGTCGTGGCGCAGATGCCATCGTGCGTCCGCTTTCATGCCGTCGTCGCCATGCCGTCTTGGTCGTGGCGTCATCGTCGTTCCCGCTTCATCCGGTTGTCATACCGTAGTCGTCACGACATCATCGTCATACAGTTTTTATCTCATTGTCTTCATGCCGTCGTCATGTTGTCGTCGTTATGCCATCGCAGTGGTGAGAAAGCTGCGCCATTGCGCCAATCTGCGCCGACTGGAATTTGTTGCGCCAATCTGCTAGAAAAGGCTTTTTTTTTTTGTTGCTTAAATGGCGCCATTGCTGCGCCACGACGCATGCTAAAGCGACCGTATGCTAAAGAATGCAGAACTGCTAATTGAGCGTGGCATGAAGATGAACAATGAAACTGGGCAAGCTGTGTTGATGGGAGAAAATGACAGCTAGTTTGAAACGGCTAGAGTTGGGGAATAAGGCAAAGAAAAAAACGGGGCAGTGCACACTGAAGTGAACGTTCTGTACGGATATGCTTCTGTTAAAATTCAAGCACATTACGACTTCATTTTGCTAGATCTTATGCTTTGTTAGTGCTTATTGATGTTCTTTTTGTGCTGTGCTGGTGCAAAAAGGGAACGCATTGATAAACACTGGGCTTTCATATTTTTGTAAAAGCATCTTCTTACGAACAGGCTCATGCTGCAAGCAGCTTGTTCCTATGTACAGTATCATAACATTACTTCTGTTAATTCCCTAATATACATTGACCCTGTGATACTGTGCCTTAAAGTAATAGAATGGGTTAATCTGTGTTTTGCAACATGTTCTGCTGTTCTTAGGGATAATACAGAATCACGCTTGTGTTTAAAGTGGGCTCCTTCTGGGATGTTTAAAATATTGGGATGATCTTTTCTTTTTCCCTCTTACGAACTGTGCTAACATTTTTATCGAAGAGGTAAGAGGCGTGACTTTTGCTTGCCTATAAAAATAATATATTCTTGATCTTATATTGTTCATGGTTCTTATGACGATTATATAAACTAGTGTGAACATTAGAATAAATTTTGTACATCTGGTATGCGCTTTCGTGAAAACCCTACGCTTGCTCCAAACACAGGCGCAGCTGCTCCAGAAGTAGATTTCGCCTGCTCCAATGGCAGCTGCAAAGCAACGGAGGCCATTTCCACCTTTGCCACCGTCATATTTTAAAAATCGACATCTCATTGTCGTCGTCGTTATAGAAGGATGAAAGAGGTTTATAAAAAAATAAACTAGGTGAAAATGTATTCTGCTCGGTGTTCAAAGTGGAACAGTCATCATGCTAAAGTAAATCGAAAAATGGGTAATCAGTTATTTCAATGGACTGTTTTAGGAAGGAAGCCGATTGGTATCAAGAATGAAGTCTTTCATCGCTGTGCAAACATTCTGGTGTTTGTGCCCTAACGTGGTAGCTCCAAACGAAAGCAAAGCTGGGACGTTCATGCTGAGGCCAAGCTTATTTACCGGGACCTCGAGCTCTATTCTTCTTACTGAGGAAAATCGTCGTTATGCAAGGAGAAAGTGGTCGAAAGATGGCGAGTCGCGTGCCAAACTCAGCAAGAAAGAATGTTTTTCTGGCATGCAAAAAACAGTTCCACGGATCGCTGCCGAGCATGTGCAGTAAAAAAAGAAAGATACTTTAAGAAAGAAGAAAGAAACAAAAATTGCACAGCAACGAAGCGCGTGCTTAGCTTTGTGTCTTTAGTGTTTTATTCAAATATGCGAACTCCTTACCATTAAATTGGACGGATGGTTCACTTACGCATAAGCCTGTGCCGAAGTTCCTGATGTGAAAAGCTTCGCATGTATAGCTCTTTTTCCAATCTAGTTTGCTCTCTGCCCACGATGGACTCATGCGAAAAGGCAGGGCTGCAGCCACACCTCTTGCTATGTAGGGCAAGCTATCTTCCTGCGCCCGTTGGAAGTAGATTCCGGTGCTCACGCGACACAGCGAACTGTCTGGCCAACGCAGCACTGGTCGTATGATAGTGCAATCATAAACTACAGAAGGAGTACATTTTCTAAAAGCAGTGCCGTCATTTGACCGCAACCTTGGTTCGGTTGTTTCTTTTCCTACTTTATAGTGTATATATTCTCTGCCAACTATCCACTGCTACAAGCTCTATTCTATCAGAGCATAGACATGTATGAACAACCAGAAATAAAATGACGTAGGACAACGTTTGTTCGTGTGTCTACGAGCTAAGATCTGCGTAACATTCTGTACAAAACAAACGTGCCCTCTCGTCCGAACCCTTTTGAGGCTCGAGTGACTGGCACGGTCGTCGCTATATTTTGCAGCAGTGACAGCGCCTGTCGCTAGTGGAAGGTGCCTATTACTTTTTGCATACCACTGTGCTTGGGATTTGACTGGGAGACCGAGAGGTCCTTTCTAATATGAAAGTGTACATATTAAATCGCCTATCCACGCGCACTTTCATTCATTGCAACCTTTGTAGTGTTTAAAAAAAAAGTTGCAGTTTCGCACGAAAGGCGAAACTGACCTCCCAGTGGAGGGTGCCTTGCGCGCGATGGAAGACGGCACGCTTTCCCGCTTTTCTCGCGCGCGCGACATTGAGCCAGCATCGTCGGCTCACCATCGTACGCTTTCACTCGCACATACAGCATATGGCGCGCGGCGACGATGTTATCGCACTTAATCTCACGAAAGATTACGGCGAAGACGGAAATACGCCTGGAGTGTCTATATAGTTGCTATTGCAATAAAAAAAACAAAAAAACATAACGGAACGAACAACATAAACAGCCTCGTCGAAACGAAAAGTACTCCACCAGCCCCCTCGATCGGACCACGTTGAAGAAGGCAGACTGTATGAACGTTTGTCCATTCAACTCTATCCATTCAGCAGTATCTGCTGACGATGCTGATGACCGTTGTCCATTCCTCCGAAGCTGCTGGCGTACGAACCGAGCGCTCGTCTCGTTTCGGTGCGCACGCGTAACTTCGATTGCGGTAATATTCTGTCCCCTTTTCGGCCGCTCGGCCTGGTGCGCCCCCTTTCTAAAGGCTGCCGCGTGCGTATGCAGAAAAAAAAAAAAGAACAATGCCAGGGTTTTTCGTGTAGCGCGTTACTCTGCCCGCAAAAGAAGGTGGTCTTGGTTGCGTCGTAGCCAAGTCGGGGGGACATCTCCTTTTGTATTATATAGATAAGAGTATCGACCCGTTACGGGGGAGCGGACAAGAGGACAACAGGGTCCGGTCGATGTGCGCCGGCATGCGTGGTGCGCGCGCCCGCCGTCGTACCGTGTAGTGCGAGCACACGGCAGTTGAGCTATGCAGTTTTCTCTACACCGATCGACCGAGACCCGAGTGCCCGGCCACTGGTCTATAGGAGCACGCATGCCGTATTGCGTGCAGCCACTATTAAGAAAGGGGGTGTGTGGAGGCTCACTCGAGGGAAGGAAGCGGCGCACGATGACCGCCCCCCTGTACACCCGTGCTATATACCAGTCTCTTTCCGGTGTATCTCTTTCAACTCTCATTTTACTCCATATTTTTCGAACTGCTTTTCTTTAATCCTCGTTCTTTCCTTCTTTTTCAACTCCTCCTTTCTTTTTGTTGCGTACCTGCTAAGCGAGTTTCTTGTGCATGTCAACCGAACATTAAGCCTACCGAGATAATTTTATATTCTCGTTTTCATCTGAGTACTTTTCGGTGCGTCTTCTTCCCCTGCGATCTCCTTGGCGTGTGTTTGCGAGATGACCGATGGACTTTTGATGCGAATGGCGAAGACAATGTGTGTTCTTTTATAGTGCAGCTGGTGCGAATGCGCCCACGCTTCTATAGCGTGCTGTGGTACCGTAGGCTATTGCGCTGTTGTGACGGCTTTGCGCATCGCTGATAAAAAAAAAAAAAAAAATTGCGAGAACGTAAAGAGGAAGAAGGTGAATGGCTTGTTTCGATTATTTATGATATTAACGGACCTGTAATAGCGGAGTCGTTCGTGAGCGTGCCGGTACGGTGTCAGCGTCGCGATGCTTGTTCCATTGAGGCGGTGTAAAATATTTCCACGCAGCAAAACTAATGCCGCGAAAAAAAAAAAAAAAACAGAAAGCTTATGTTGGGTTGAAAGCTGCGCAGCTGTCAGTCGGTACAGCTATTTTGAAAGTGCAGCTCTGAAAGGAAAGGGGGAAAAATGAAAAGGGTCAGCGAGCACTGCCGTTCGCTGAATTTCAGCCGATCGTTTTCACGGCAGAAAACGAACGCGATGTGTGCACAAGTGTAGATGTAGATTGTTCAGGCGCCGTTGCCAAGGTATAAAGGGTTTCACATTTGATCGTGGAGCCGATACAGTCACACTCTTGACATGTTTACGCGCACAGCGTTCTGTGCGCACTAACTGATGCATTCGAAAAAATAAATCACGCCCAGGACGCCGTATGTCAACAGGAACGATCTCTATGTGCAAGAATATTGCATGTTTCAACGCACTAGCGTGTGACCAGTGTCGGTGGTATTTAGCAGTTTACTGAATGCCATGGATTCCGGGGAAATTGGCCCCGGAATAAATGGCTCCGGTAGGTTTGGCCCCACGTGTAAAGTAGGCGAAAATGACCCCAGAGGTCAGATAACACTTGTGAAAACTGCCGTAATCAAACCTCATGTAACAATAATGGTATCCACCGCATCGTCATAAGTCATTGGCATACGAAAGATATTGTTCTACGGAACACTATGACAAGTGCAGGATGACGTATTGCAGTGAGCCAGCGCGCAAAGCTAGATCAAAATAAATTAAATTCTGCAGCGCCCTGCATTACGCTCTGCATTCCGCTCTGCAGTTCAACGGCTGTAATTCGCATCCGCCTTACAGCCGCGTATAAGCCTTGGAAGATGTCGAGGATGGCGTGTGTGTGTTGAAAGGAAAAATGCCAGAAGCTGCACGAGATGTACTAGCAAAATTGTTTTGATGCAATATATGTTTCTGGAAGCTACGGGAGAATAAGCTGAGCGAGCGGAGTTGTAATATTGCGGCAAACGCCTCCGCCTTCGCCCCCTATAAACGACGTGGAACGCCCACTGGGCTACAGTGGATGTAAGCCAACGGATAAGCAATCGTTTCGAAGCTCGAACGAGGGGGTTTGGAAACACGTCCGGTCACAGCCGCCTGGCAGCGTAGAAGGCGGTCGACGCGTTGCGGTCTTGACAAGCGACCGTGACAATTAAAATGGCCCAGGAGTGAATCCACGCCCCTCCCAAGAGGAACAGTCAGCGCTCGTCGCCAGGCAATTGAGACCGCCTCCATGTGCGCAGTACATTCTCGGGACGAAAAATAAATAAATAAATAAATAAATAAATAAATAAATAAATAAATAAATAAATAAATAAATAAATAAATAAATAAAATTCTGGGTGCTGTTCGACAAACAATGCGTTTTAACTTTCCTGTGCGAAAGGTCGAAAATGCTTGCGCTCGCCTAGTAAAAGCTGTCCTTCAAGAATTTTTTTTTTCAAATTTATTGCCTCACATTCCCAAATGGGTTCCTCCAGGAGTAATTTTTTCACTTGGGGACGTTTTCTGCTACAAGTCGTTGGCTGCGGGGCCATTTTTTTTTTCCCGGGAGCATTTCTTCTTAGGACATTTTTCCTGCACCCATACGGCATATACATACGTATATAGAACCTTACTTTTATAGGCAATAACAATAAAGCGGTACCATCGTGCTAGAACTGCGCGAAGTTCCATTTTGTTGTTATTGTTGTTTTTCCTATGTTGACTGTATAAAAAATGAAGCGTTGAATTGAATTGTGGGGCTTAACCCTCGGAAACTGGACAGTAGTTTGAGGAACGCCGTAGTTGAGGGCCCCGCGGATTAATTTTGAACGCCTAAGTTTCTTTAACCGGCACCCTAAGCAGGACACACAAGCTTTTTTTTTTTATTTCCCGCATCTATCTGAATGAGGCCGCTGTGGCCGGGAATCGAACACGAGACCACGTGCTCAGCAGCGGAAAGAGCCACTGAGCCGGGCTATTGACTGTTTAGGCATGTTTGCGAAAGGCCTTTTATTGCCGGAACATTTTTGTATCACCTCATACTGATCATTCTTTCGTGTTTGAACGATTCATTGTTTGCAATGGAGCCGGCAACCACACAAAATACTGCTAACACTTCCAATTTTATCAAACTCGATCAATCAATGGCCTTGGGCCATGGCATGCAGTCATGTCTATTTCAGTAAAAACCCGAATGCAAGAGGATTTCATTAATAAAGTGCCGATCACTCCTTAGCCCCCCTGGGGAAACGGGAGAACTCTTAGTTCCCCCGTTTCCCTTTAAAAGAGACACTGCTTATTGACGCCCAACACTGATATTGACATGCATGGATCTGCTGAGTTCGTCGTCTTAAGCAGGACGACGAAAGATGTTTTCCTACGGAACACTAGTAGCAAGTGCAGGATGACGTAGTACAGTGAGCAAGCGCGAAAAGATAGATCAAAACAAATTGAACTCTGCAGCGCCCTTTCTCTCAGCACCGTTTGACGTTAACTATGACGTTCAACTGAGAAGTATGAGATTGCGTGTCCTATTCTCTACCGCGACGACCACATTCCAAAGGAGCCGAAGTGAAAACAAGAATTGCTGGTTCCACGCGCCGTGAGAATAGGTCTAAGCGAAGCTTTCATTGATGCTTGCGAGGAACGCTGTTCTTGTTGAACGATTTGCACCTGTTGAGTACACGGCTAAGTTGGACACATGTTCACTGGGAAACGCCTAGCTCAAAGTCGTATCTCGATTACGTGGATCACATGCATGACGACGATTGTGTGATGGCATCAGAACGACTACGACAGAGTGACGACGATTGAACAATCGTGACAAAGAATGACGGCGACAGAACGGCGACGACGGTACGATGACGACGATGGTTCGACGGCCGCAGCATGACGACTATCAGATGACAAAGATGGAATGACTATGTTGGAACGAAGACAACGGTATCACGACGCCGATATATCCACGAATGCATGGCGATGGCGTGACAACTGTGGGATTACGATTCTAAAGTGATGGTGATGGTACGATGGCGGCACGACGACGGTAGGATGAAGATGGCGTGACGACAATCAGATCGCGAAGATGGGGTGACGACGCCTATCGACCACGATGGCATCACGACGTCGGTAAGGCCACGAATGTATGACTACGACTGTAAAACGATGACACAATGACGGCGGTGGTATGACAACTGCGGCGCGATCACGCTGGACTTTTACTATTCTCAAAGAGATAGTATCCAAATATTATTGTACGACACGTAGAAACTAATATAGGAGTTCTGATTTTGGTCGCGCAAAATCGGCAGTGACTTCCACGTACATGGCATTTCTTTGTGTGAACGAATACGTCCGTGGACTTTGTGAAATGCACCTAATTATCAGGACATTTCGGTACACGGGCGCATAGAAACACAAATTCGTAAAAGGCGGGTTTTTCGACAACTGCTCGAGCAGCATGGCATATCTACGTTCTGTGGAAGAGCTGCAGACGTACAATGGGCACTCTGGATGTTTAAGGTTGCTCCGGGCCCCATTGTTTATTGTTCACCCCTGAAGAATCGCTGTCGTCGTTTGGAGAGAAAATTCAACTGGGAGGGGGTAAAATCCGCTGTGAAATAAATGGATCACCGCCGCCGCCGGTCGTCATCATCTTCATTATTACACTAATTTGGCGCACCGCAAGACAAAACCGTGTCACTGATAACTGGACGTATCGGGCACTTAACGGGATAAAAACAATAGCTTTTCTTTCAACGCAACGTGCAGGCGTGGGCAAAATATTACGTGGTATGCTAGCACGTGCCTAACTGTACGTCTGCTTCCTCTGACGAAGAAACTGCCTGGTATCGAGACATGACATTGCGCGTGCGCGTCCTGTTGTGCTCATGTGCCTGCCAATGCGCCAGCTTCTGGCCAGCCTGCTCTCGGAATCGCATGTGTGCAAAATATTGCATTGTGAAAGCCGTGTCTGTTTCGGTGTGTATGTGACATGCAATGCGAGAATGCATCGCACGCTCCGTCGGCCTTAACCAGTGGGCCTTCAAGCCCAAGGCTGCTCTGCTCAGCACTTGCTGAGCGTTTCGATTGATTAATTATTAGTTTAAACGTGTGCCTTTACGCTCTTGAGATGCCTTCAACGTCGACCCAAAGCAACACTCGGATCATGAAATACTTGGCACCTTGCTGGAAAAGATTTCCAGCTATAAAACACTGACATCGGTACTATTTTTTCTTGGTGTCGATGTCATTGCCACTGAGCCATCGCCAATGGTAGCGTGCGCTTTGAACTTGTTGCGGTGAATGATGCAATTAATGACATGTTGCTGTAATTAATGACCTGTTGCGTGCTAGAAGAAATGCGGGTTCGTACTTCGTGATCGCGGATTCGACAGCTACCCAATAATGCAACGAAAGCCAGACGTTAATGTTTTTGTTACGCCATTAAGTTCTATTTCCGGGTGAAACGTCGTCATATTCTTGCAAAGGGGATCACACAAGTGTCTTCGGCGGGCTGCGCACAACTGCGCTAATTCGCAATAACGGTATACTCAATGCTGCCGTCAAAGGAAGCTATAGCGTCCTGAAAGAAGCCGGTTTTAGTTTATTTGGTTACGCCAATAACTATAGACCCTTGTGACCTATTTACCCTTATTTGCTATGTGTTGCTTGCAAAGAGATATATATATATATATATATATATATATATATATATATATATATATATATATATATATATATATATAGAGAGAGAGAGAGAGATGATTTATTTGAAAGAAGGCAGAGAGGTCGGCCTGAGCTAACGCGCTCTAGCCTGATACTCTGCACAGGGGGAGGGGGAACGGGAACATAAAGGTGTGATGAGGGATGACGATGACATGGTAAAGAGGGATGCGCAACGGTGAAAGCAAGTTCAACATTCTGATGATAAACATTCAGAAATATCCTCCATGAAGCGACTATCGGGTTCCGTATCTAGTCTCTAGTCACTAGTTCAAATGAACCTAAAGATAAAGGCGCTAAGACGAAGCTGGTGTGTGGGCCTTCCCTGCGTGAGCAGCACAAGCGCCAAGCAAAATCTTTACAGCATGTAAAGAGCTGCGATAAGCGACTCCAGCACGGCGAGCACCTGCAGGGCACATTCAGCGGCCGGATTCCGGAGACCTCCGAGAATGAGGCGCATT
The DNA here is from genome assembly GCF_023375885.2 of Dermacentor andersoni. NCBI lineage: Eukaryota > Metazoa > Arthropoda > Arachnida > Ixodida > Ixodidae > Dermacentor > Dermacentor andersoni. The sequence continues at coordinate 117,486,772 of NC_092824.1, forward strand.
GACCACGTGCTTCAGCATTTTCTGAACGCTTTCCTTCTTGCAGGAAAATCATGTGCGATATACAGCTGGTCCACTGCGGCGGCTTCACGTGCCTATAATGGCATGCAATACGTGGCTTTCTGACCGAAACGACAGAGCGGCGTTTCTCAGCGGACCATGCCACCCGTGTACATGGCTCGTCACTTGCATCCCTACCACCTCTACGAATACAGCACCGTCCCACCCAACGTCGATGTGTACCTGTCACGCTTTACTTCTGCGCTCGTCAACTCCTGGCTAGACCTCACATGCGATCGACGAGAAGCATACGTCGTCAAAAGAAAAAGACGATTGTGGAGAAACCATTGCCGATGATTATCGAGGTAAGTGAATAATAGAACGCCGCTCGGAAACTTTTAGCTTTCTTTAAGGGAATGACGCGCTTGAAGGCGCATATTTGCTGTAGCGAGGACATTTAGGTAGCGTTTGTATTCTGTGGAGAATACAGCCGTTAACCAGCATATACCTGAAGCCAGAAGCGAGTGTTGCGCAGTGTCCCAGAGGCTACCGCATGCAGCTCCCGACTGCACATTGCCGCAATAGTTCGATACCGAGTGGCGGCTGTGGGCAAAGCTTTGTTTTCCTTCCTCATGCGGCGAGGGTGAGGAGGGGGCCTGACGACGCCACGTTAATGACGCCGACTTTACGTCGTGGGTAATCTAAGCTTTAATCTCTAGGGTGCTCGGTCAATACTTGCCGAAAGCGACACAACCACTAAGCGGACACTGAAAAGAAACACTTGGACATTTATTTGAATAAACAGACATTAAACGTGTTCTAGAGGTACCGCTTTGGACACAGATATGTAATCGCAATTAACTTGCATCTTCTGTACTTATATGAACTTCGTTTGTATTTATGTGCGGGTTCGGTCTAATATGTGCATCTTTGTGCGCCTTGTGTGATCAAGGCCGGTTTTGACTGCAACGTTTCTGTTGCGCCATCTACGTATTTTCTTCATCCAGACGCCTGTTGATCTCTGGCCGCATCGTTGCCTCCTGTACGTGCTCGAGACACGGTATACGCGTGTGTCGCTGAACTGCTACAGTGTGGTGCAACCTGTGCTCGCCTTTTGCCTCTTTATGTTTTAGTGTGTCGAGGACTATCGAACTCTGATCAATATTTTCCGAACATGTGACATTACTTCTTCTTATTTTTACGATTGCGTTAAAGGAGTAGCCGTCTCCATTATGGGTGAATAAATCTTTCTTTTATTTTCATTTCAGTCAAAATAAATAACGAATCTGTTTAGAAATAAAGTATGCTACAATAAAGTAACCCTATTTTCGCTAATTTCATGGTAAAATGTTGATTACTAAAAGTGAAAAAGGAAGCCGTGTTCTTCTGTTTTTCAGTTCGCACTGAAATATCTGATGCGCCTGTATACTTCGTGTGCTGTCTTGGACGTTGTTATTTTGTACTTGGACCTTTGTTGCGCAGTACAGGTTCTCGAGCCTTGCTAAGTCTAGTCTCTGGTTCTTTTAGAATACAATGTAGTCCGCCTTTACCGACTGATAATTACCGTCTTTGCACGTAAATACCGCGACTACTAATATAACGCGAGGAGGGACTTTCGGTGCGCCCGAAAAAGAAATTACAATTTTACGTGTCATCAACTGAATATATAACGCGAGACGCGTTCTGAGGTTAGAAATATGCATATAAAAAATAAAAATTAAAATTAAAATGAATAAAAAAGCACTCGACTCATGTTGGTGGAAATACAGTAATAAGGCCCGAGCAGGCGCCGTCAAAATTCTTGACGTCAAGGTGAGTTGGCGCGGTAAACTTCAAAACGGCGTCGCTACCCGTCATTTGCTGTAGCATTTTCATTCTTTTTTTTTTTTTTACCCTCAACAGGCCTCCTCTAACAGTAATAGTAGCATTCTTGCTATTGCCGAATGGCAATTAGAGGGATTAACTAGTCCCTTAAAGCGTAGAACGTAAGTATCGTGGGAGTACCGAGGTCATCCGGCGCGGGAATCATACGTCGTTCATGCTGGCAGGCCTCCTGTCTTGATGTCTATATCAATTATTATGACTTACGCTTATCGCTAGCACGCGTGGTTTATACCAATGCGAACTTACTTTGCGGCTGACGTCATGCATCTAGTCGCGATATTAAACGATGGCGTTGCATAATCGGGCATCTGCTGCATAATATATTTGGGTGACATCTATGTACTGACTCAACGCATAGAGATTTAAATGACTCAGAGTAAACGTTTTTGGATAGCGTATAAGGGAGCTGACGACTATGTAGACAGAGAATCGCTGTTGAATATTCTCAAGCACGAAGGCATGGATGGCGATTTCATGAAGCCGCTGAGGGAGATATATGGAACAGAACGCGTCTGGCATGTGAAAAGAGAAAGTGAAGAAATGGAAGAAAGAGAGAAAGATGGGATTGCGGAGAATAAGATTGAATGGCGGACGGCACCCGTCCTACCGAACAGATGTTTTGTAATTAGTTATTCTGCTCCGGACCGCTGCAGTATATAAGGAAAAACGAGTACAAAATCGCATGGGAATGCCGGAAATGCACAGAACTAATGGAAATCCACCGAGAACTGAAGCAAGGATGCCCTCTCTCTTCAATGTTTCTCGCGCTGGATGTTAAGGGGGAAGAAAACCGACTGGACAAAAATGAATTAGGTTTTTATTTATGTTGCAGGCATACCGGGCAGATGGTGCAACAGAACTAAGGTCAGTATAGTCTGACATGTGCACTTCCGCAGTGGCGCTAGTTCATGCGTCACAAAAGGTGGTCGTATAGTATAGTATAGTATAGTATAGTATAGTATAGTATAGTTGGAACGATCACGACGGTATAACAATCACGAACGCACACCTAGCGGTCCAAGCTGGTATACAACTTGAGTCACTTGGTCTCGGCGTAAGAGGCTACATAGATACACAGTCACATACATCGATATATACACGCACACACACACACACACACATATATATATATATATATATATATATATATATATATATATATATATATATATATATATATATATATATATATATATATATATATATATATGTGTGTGTGTGTGTGTGTGTGTGTGTGTGTGTGTGTGTGTGTGTGTGTGTGTGTGTGTGTGTGTGTGTGTAAAACGGCTCATGTAGGCAAAGAATGCTAATAGCATGAAAATTCAACCCTCGGCACGCCTCCTGTTTCATTGGCTTATGTAGATTAACTCTTGGTTTATCATCACTTGGGTTTTTATCTTATGGGCGGCCGAAAAATAAGGGGTCACGTGGTCAAACCCTCGGTGACTATTTCTTTATCGCTCCATCCAGTGCATTACCTGCGGAAATAAGTTACAGAAAAGAATTCAGAGCCATTCCGCTTTGTGAAGGTCGGTGACCAGCGGAGCTGTCTACATGGGGATAAACATGTTGATGATAAATATGTTGATTGCAAATAAAAAACACATATCACAGTGAATTTAGTTTTTTCTTTCACGATTTATGTTGTTGGTTTAGTAAATTGCATACTCAATGCTTTTTTTTTATTTTTAGCCTTCATTTGTTTGCTTTTTTGGATTTATCATTTGGTCACCAAGGCGACTATCGCTTTATGATCGCTATGAGATACAGCCAGTGGCTTTATGGCGACACTGGAAAGGTTCTTGGCCAATCTTTCCAAGAGAGACTCCACGAACCACTTTCCGTCTGGCCGAGACACGTCTATGTTGAAATCATCCACAATTACGATGGGAGCGGAGTCGGTAGGGGTGATCCAACCAAAGGTGCACACGCTGGGCGTTTGCGGCACGATGTTCGCTCGTATATTACGTGCCGCCTGCCGTCGCCGCGCACATTCCCGCTTCTGTTCACGACGGTGTTCTTCGTGGGCGCTCTGTTCTTCCGCAGTCCTCACCACACGCGGCCTAGCGATTGCACGGGTGGAATCGAACTGAGATATGATTACGTGCTTTACTTATAGAGCCCGTGACGTCAAACCGCAATCCATGCTAAACAGTGTCTATTCCGGTTTCAGCTTTTTTTATTACGATATTTTTTATCACGATACGCTTTGACACTTCTCGCGATTAAACCCAGCTTGGACATATTCGGCGATAGAATTTTGTTTTATGCTTTAGCTCTTTTAGCTCTGGGGTGGCCGCCATCTTTTTTTGCCTACGCACACAAACCGCCAGAACCTAGCGCACAGCAGCTCCGCTGTAAAATGTTATCTTTCAATGTATTCGAAAGAAAGAAAGAGGTTGGCGTGAGAATGTGCCTTGTCTGCACTGTTGGCATTCGGCGTTAAATAGACAGGTAATATCCCGAAGACGAGACACACCCGTAACGCGTCCCAGAAAGGCGTAGCAGGCGGCTTGCGCCGAGTGCGTATAGGCAGATAGCGGGACAGTCATGGTATTGTGATATTGCTTTGATAACAATAAGAGGCGCCGATGCGTAACGTCGCCCAGTCTTCTGTGCTTGTGAAACGAGGAAGCGGCGTGCGCAGGTTGCGCTCGTGTTGATATGCGTGGCTTTATTGCGACATTTTCTTGTCTGCGGCTTTCGCGCGTTCCGCGTTTCACTGATTGCCGTCGAGCAAACTCAGGCGGGCGAACATCTCTGGGCATCCTGCGTAGCGCACTAAGATGGGATTGCGGGTTGAATAAAAACCTCGGTTCCTGGCTTTCTTTTTATGTTCTTTGCTAGCTTGTTGATATATTTATTATACTGCAGTGCAGGCCACTTTCCGACACATCATGAAAGCACGGAAAAAGGCCATCTGTGCCTACCGTACTGTTCCCGTTCAAAACACAATATGGAGCCATTTGAAATGCCTTCATGCTTTTGGGTGGTGTGTTTTGTTGTCTTGTCATTATCGATTTCCCGATCAATCATTACGACACGCCATCTCCTGTCCTTGTTTTCTTCTTTCATTTCATTTCATTTCATTTCATTTTATTTCCTTAAAGGCCCCATTGAAGGGGTATTACATAAGGGGTGGGTACATACATACATAAAAAAATTGAAGGCCAGATTTTTATTGCAGGGTAAGATAATTTGTTACGGTGTTTAAAAATGTGCTAGGACAGGTTATGACTGTGATTTCGTTGGAAAGGCCGTTCCAGTCTGTTGCTGCACGAAAAAAGAATGAAGACGAAAAAGTGACAGTGCGTGTACGTGGGCGCGCGACTTGTTGTGGGTGACCGGTGCGGCTGGATATGCGTGCCGGGGGGAGAATGTATGGTGGTTTGCCAAGTGAGCTGTAAAAGAACTTGTGAAAAAGACAAAGACTAGCAAGGCGGCGGCGAGATGCAAGCAATGATAAACCAGATTCTGTTTTTAGTGCCGATACACTGATGTTGTAGGAGTACTTAGAATGAATAAATCTTGCAGCTCGATTTTGAAGCGATTCCAGTTGATTGACGAGATATACTTGATGAGGGTTCCAAATGGGGGATGCATATTCTAATTTCGCCCTGACGAGAGTCTGATAGGCTAGTAATTTTACATGTTTGGGGGCGTGGCGCAAGTGGCGTTTTAAAAACCCGAGTGTTTTGTTAGCAGATGAAATGATGTTCATAATGTGCGTTTCCCAGGTTAAATCACTACAAAGGGTTACTCCGAGATATTTGTAGGAAGGAACTAATTCAAGGTTGACGTCAGCAATTTGGTACGAGAAAACAAGTGGATTTCTGCGGCGGTGGAAGGAGACAGTTTTACATTTGTTAGGGTTTAGTTCCATTAGCCAAAGGTTACACCATTCCTGTACACTTCGCAGGTCGTTTTGAAGGGACATGTTATCGGAAACGCTGTTAATTTTACGATAAATTACACAATCGTCTGCAAACATACGGATGTTAGAAGATACATGCATGGGTAGGTCATTAATGTAAATTAGAAATAGTAGTGGACCAAGGACTGACCCTTGGGGTACGCCTGAGGTTACAGGGGTAGAGTTAGATGCCTGATTGTTGACAAAGACTGATTGTGAACGGTTACTTAAGAATTCTTTAATCCATGCTAAGATATTGGTATTCAGATGTAATGCGGCAAGTTTTAGTAGTAGACGCTCATGAGGAACTTTGTCAAAAGCTTTGGCGAAATCTAGGAAGATGGCGTCAGTCTGGAAGTTAGAGTCAAGGTTAACATGCAGGTCATGAACGAACATAGCTAGCTGCGTTTCGCAGGAAAAACCTTTCCTGAAGCCATGCTGCGCAGGATGAAAAAAATGGTTGGCATCAAGGAAGTCCATGATATGTGTGTAGATGATATGTTCAAGGATTTTGCAGGGTACACTGGTTAATGAGATGGGGCGATAATTTAATGGGGAGTGTTTGTTGCCCGATTTGTGAACTGGAACGACCTTTCCGTGCTTCCAATCGGGAGGCAGCACGCTTGTTGAAACTGACTGTGAATATAGAAGACAGAGATATGCTGCACAAATATGTTTAGTGTTTTTAAGAAGTTTAGACGTAATGTCGTCCACACCAGCTGCCGATGAAAGTTTGATATTGTCTATGAGGGATGTAATGCCGGATGGAAAAAATGTAATTGGTGGCATGGTACATTGAAAGTTCGCATGAGGAATAGAAAATGACATTTCAGTTTCTTGTGTAAATACTGACGCAAAGGTTGTGTTAAACAAGTGAGCGCATTCGGCGTCGGTTAGGGAATCACCTAATTCATTTGATAAGGTAATAGTTCGCGTGTCCTGTGGGCTTAAGACTTGCCAGAATTTTTTTGGGTTGTTCTTAAGCATGTGCGGCACATCAGAATAAAAGAATGAGCGTTTGGCATGAAGTATGGCTTCCAGATAGGCAGTTTCAGCTGCTTTGTATTTTTCCCATGCGTCAGGGGTGTTACGGGTCTTAGCTGCTCGGAAGAGACGTTTTTTCTTGTTTTCTAATCGCTTCAGCGCTTTACTGAACCAGGGTTGTGCTGAATTGGAATGAATGCTGATTTGGGGAATGTATTTGCCAACTAAGTTGTTTAGTTTCTCTTTGAAAATTTGCCAATTTTCACCCATGGTATGACAAGAAAAGGCACTTGCAAAACTGGGGTAAAATTGCGTTAGTTCATGATTAATTGCTTCATAATTGCCCTTTTCATACAAGCGAATAGTCTTTTTAACAGTCGGGGTGAAAACGGGTTTAATTACAAAGTCGACATGAATGACTTTATGGTCACTGATTTCGGGAAGATACGCGATGGATGACACGCTCTCAGGATTACTTGTTAAGACAAGGTCTAGTATATTTTGGCAGTTATCGGTGACACGGGTTGGTTCTGTGAGCACTTGAGATAAGTTAAAGTTGAGGCATACCTCAAGGAACTCGTTCGATTCCCTTGATGTAGCCGTTGGTGCAGGCCGGCTTGACCAATCGATATTAGGAAAATTAAAGTCTCCAAATAGAATTACATGCATGTTGGGGTGTTTGGTGGTTATTGCACTTAAGATGTTATTCAGTTTGAAAGAGAAGTCTGGAGTACTATGAGGGGGCCTATAGCAGACGCCAAGTAAAATTGAATAGGGTGCGGCATGGCATTTAAGCCATAGGATTTCAAGATCGGACATAGTGTTAACAGATGTACACGATATATTTTGGTCTACGGCGACAAGTACCCCTCCCCCCCTCGTGCCCTTGCGATCGTTTCGGAAGAGTTGAAAATTTGGTAGGTCAGCGAGCACTTCGCTGTCCGTTACGTCTCCTGTAAGCCATGTTTCCGTTAATATTAGAAGGTTACTGTAAGATGACGAAACCAGATTAGAAATAATGTCACGTTTTGGGATGAAGCTCCGTATGTTAGTGAAAATAGCGGAAAGGAACAAGTTTGATCGCGGGGCGGGCCGAGGGCGGGAAGGCACATGTTCTCGTAAAAAGCCATTAACCGCCGCTGTGAGCAATGTGGTGGCCCTTCCTTTGTAAATCACGACCGTGCCGCGCTTCGTGACGGACGTTTGCGCAGCCTGACGCGTTGGCGCAGCCGAAGCCAAAGCCGAAGCCAAATTGCAAACGCCGCTGACGGCAAGCCAAGTGCCCGCGCGCACGAAATTCGACCCGCGCGCGTTCTTGGAAGCACACCATTAAGGGAAAAGCCATTACTCGGCGAACGCGCGTCGTTCAATAACTTGTTGGTCGTAGCACTGCCGACACGTTGTCGCTACTAACTTGCGATAATCTTGGGTCCTTAACTTTGCGTCGAGGAACCTCTCAAATCACTTGAATGGTTTCATCTGTGTCTCTGTGGGGCTGGTTTGGTGGTATTGCTTTCTTCAAAGCAATACCAGTACCAATATAAAAGCCACAATTTTTTCAGAAAAAAAGAAAGAGGCAGATGAGAAGGAGAAGACAGCAGACTTGTGCGTCTTCAAAAAATCAAAGCCCAATTCCTGCGATGTAGTTTCTTTAGGGAAGTGTCATTAAGAATTTCAGTTGCCTGTAATCAAACCACACACGCCAGAACATTTCCAGCAGATAACGTTTCGGAGCTCTTGTATTGGGAATTTTAAGTAAAGGCCGCACTTCATCCACGTACTTTTAACTTCACCTGGATGTGAGGCCGTTCCGTCATCAAATATGATCTGAATGGCTGTTACAGATATTTCCGTATAGCTAGCTAAATGCTACGCCGCTCTTAAAAAGCCCATAATGCTCTGCAGCACTTGAACAAGTAAATTACTGGAGAGGCCGTAATTGACCCATACATATCAACCATAACCTGCCTTATATGCGTTTCCATGAAATTGACACAAGGTGAGTCGTCCACGTCACCGAGGACACAGTGGGCGCATCGCACGACGCGCGAAATAAGAAGAGACCAGGATTCAGTAATGATTTATAATCTGATAATTACGCCAGAAATGTTAACGTTTCGCCACTCGTGACACTTGGCATGCCGTATGCATCACCCACCACTTGCACTTTATTTTCACTAAGTATAAGCAAGGCACCTCGTTGAGTTCTCTCAGAGCACCCGGGAAACCCACTACGAACTTCGCATAACGCATGAAAATAGGCAGAAAACGGGCATTCAGTGAATACTTGAGACGACCATAATTAAGTCAGAAACGTTGAAGTTTCTCCACACATTCGACCGTATATCATGACTTCCATTTTGACAGAATATTAACTCGATGTTTTGTAGTTTTCCTAGGAATCTGGCAAACATTGAGGGTAATGACCGTATAGAACTTGCCTAAGGAGTATTTACCAGACGCTCTCGAAACTTTGCCCAATCATCACTTGTGAATTTCCACCGGCACATTCCCTTAAAATGTAAACCTTGTGGCCCGTTAAGTTTTGCCAAGACCTTGGTCAAACATCCTACGCTGTTCGTAAAATACGCTTGTGAATCTCTGTGACACCTGTATAAGTATAATGTACTGCAAATGCTCTAAGGGAAGGGAAAAAAACTGGAAAGCGTTTCACATAACGCATCGAAACAGGCAGAAAACGAGTGCTTAGCAATTTTCATTTAGCCCCTATTTAACCAACATGCTTCAGTATTTGCCTGCACATCACACCTAAGGTGTACAGTAGAACGCCTTTATAACTAAGTGCTTGGGGCCTATAAAATCATTCGTTATACAGGTCACTTCGTTGTAAAGGTCGTACACCACACAGCTCGCAAAAGAGGTGGGACGGAATTATTCCTTCGTTATACAGGTCTCTACGTTGTAGAGGCGCATGACTAGCAGTATGCCTCCATTTCATCTAAATATAAACTCGTTAAATGAATAACATTTTTTGAACAACCATAAAAACATGGAAACGTGCGTATGACGCTTTCGGGCGCTTCTAGTCGCACTAACAGCTTCGTTGTAAAAGCTATACTGTGCAACGCCTCTACAACGAAATTACCTGTATTATAAGGATTGATTATGTTCCGGTCAAATTTTTATCCTGCATATGTATTGTGAACGCCTCTGCAACGAACCACTAAAACGAATTTACCTCTAGAGCGAAGGAATTTAGGTGTCCCCGACGGTTGATTTGTTGCTTTACAGCGAACGCCACATGTAGGTGCCGCCACTGCCATCCGCAGGCGCCAGTCAGCTACGCTTTGGGCTAGTGCTAACGACAGCGCTAGCGGAGTAAGTGACGAGTGTACCGATGTCAACGAGGGTTGCAGTCCTACTGCCCTGCTCCTGGAATCGCTCAATTCGTGCGCTGCTTCTAACATAACAGCGGGTGCGACGGGTGACGAATACGGTGCAGCTGTTGACAAGGTGATGTTGTAACGACGTCTTCAGAGATGTCTAGAGCGGGATGGACGCCAATGTCAGCGAAAGAAACAATGGGGACAATGACGCAATAGTTCTGCGGAAACCCGCAAGGTGGTGAGAAGTACCTAAATAAAGGGAAAGAAGACGTCCACCCAAACGTAGCTAAATGCTACAAAGGAAACCTATACGGGTTCCTTGAAAGAAAAGCCTTACAGGTGAAGAAAAATTCGTCCTGATCCGGGACTCGAACCCAGGACCACTGCCTTTCCGGGGCAGCCGCTCTACCATCTGCGCTAACCAGGCGGCTAGCAGATGGCAGGGCGAAGTCGAATTTGTCAACAACTCGAGTCAAAGGCAAGAGCTTGACGTAATAGTTCTGCGGAAACCCACAAGGTGGAAAGAAGTAATTAAAAGTGATTACGTTTTAGTAACTGCTCAGTTGATTTCGTGGCACAGTAATCGGAAACTAATGTACTACAATTTTCAATGAATTAATTGTAATTGTAATCGGCTACTATTTTTCTGTAACGTGTACAAGACTGCCTGCACCCGAACCACGCAATACTTGTGTTTTCGCGTCCAGCCCCCGTCGGAACGCAGCCGCTACTCCATCCTGCGACTAGCGAGAAATTTGCTGGCTTAACCAATCGGCGTCCACTGAGAGTGCTGTCCACGAAAGTGATTGATGAAAAATACGGCCACATACATGTTCTTTGGAGAGTAGCTAGAGCACAATAAAAACGCTGTAAACACTCAGAAGTAAGTTTTGTTCCCCCCCCCCCCCCCCCCTTTTTTTTGTCACACACTGGCCTCATCACGCCTTTTACAGCCTGCACAACAATGGCGCAGATTTTTCGTGAGACGCAAGCTTAGTGGATGCTGCTGTGTATCACGAATTACGTTCAGCGCAGCTGAGGCTGCGGGCGGTGTCAACTTATCCAGAAGGAGAACCGGCTGTATGCCTTGTTCATTGTTATTCTGTATTTATTACACTAATCCTCCCGTTCGTGCCGCAGGTTGATCTCGGTGAACTTAAGAACAAGCAAGAGCGAGCCCTTCATCCTGGGTGGTCGGCTACGTGATTGTGAGATGTGTTCGCAAGAGATCTCTGAAGCTGAGCTGCGTTGTTCTGGGTAAGTTCTACAGACGTAGACCATCTAGGGGAAGCCGAATGCTGTCAGCTTCTCTTTCCAGTAGCATAAGGACACATGAACCCGCCAGAGCTGGGAACGCCAGGCTTGTCGGGCGAAATATGGTTGTCGAGGCGGGTTGGGTCAGCCCGCCTACAAGGGAACAGCCCGGCAAAATGCGTATTAACGCTGTCAGGTCCGGTCGTTCTGGGTCATCTGGACTTCTCGTTCGAGCCGCTCGCGTCGAGTTCCTGTAAGCGAAGCTATAGTTAGTAAACGAAACCTGACTTTTACTTCGTGCTTACTTGACTACTTCAGGAACTGCCACAAACATGTTGGTGACTTTTTTTTTTAAGTGCAGTGTCTTCCGTGGCAAAATACCGCCACTTTCCTGTATCGGATACGTCTGTTTCTAGCCTATTGCGTGATCGGGCTAGTGCAGAAAAAAAAAAAAAAAGATGTGACAAAACTTGTGATGATGATGATGATCCACGTAATTTATTGAGCCGCGCTGATCGGGACTATGATAATAATTGTGATGACGATGACGATGATAATTAATTCATGACAGAAAGTTGAAAGGCGATTCACCCTCTAGTTCACGTGGATGAAACGATGTCGCGCGGCTCTCACAATAAATTGTACAGTTCATACCCCCTATTCTGACCGCTAGCTTGCCCAGGAAGATATTGTGTCTCATCGACTTCAAGTAGACGTAGACGTTGAGTGGCCTTACGCCTTTCTTCGGACACGCGCTGCCGGCACTTCCTCCTGATTGGGTCGCGGTGGCTGCGGTGCATGCAATTGGCGAGACGCGTTCGTGTAGTTGTCTACTGCCGGCGCCGCGTTTTCTGGCAGCATCGATCGCATCGAACGGAAGCAGTGAAGAGAGGGATAGCGCAAGGCTTTGGAAAAGAACGAAAGCCAGAGTAAGAGCGGCCTCTCGGGTGTTCAGCAGCAGCGGGAAGGCCGCGTGCCGCTCTCCGCAACCGCGTGTTTCCCGAGGCAGTCGCATTTCGCCACCCGGCACTGGCTTTGACGCGTGTTCCCTATTCAATGCATGAAGGCGCACGCAACCTCCAAGACCCCCTCGCCTCCTCCCGTTTCCTTCATTTCATTTATTTATTTCGTGCCGTTCTTCTTCGTGCGGCACCTCCCTCAACGTTCGACTCAACACTGAGCCCTTTCTTGCCCGCTCTTGCTTCCATTTCGCGCCTATATATCGGAGCGACAGACCGCGACCGCCGCTTCTTAATATGTTTTTCACCACCTCACGAAGTTTCGACGCTTACCTTTCTACCGCTCACCACCCCCTCCCCCCTTCTCCTCACTTCACGGCCCGTTAGATCAATATCTATCTCGCCTTTTAGCGGTCCACTTTGCGCTGTCCATTGTTGCCTCTGTGCGAGCTTGGCGTTGCAGGAAAGACAAGAAAGCTTTGTTGCGGCTTATAAAGTGTTTTCTGAATGACTTCCTCTTTTTCTGGCCAGATAAACAACGTGAAAATGGACGCCAACGAGAAAAAAAAAAGAAAGAAAGAAAAGCAAGCTTCAGCTTCTGACTTTGGGTTTCTGTACATAATCCTTTATTTTCCAACAAGTTTGGCTGCAGGTCAAACACTGTGACGGAACAGCTTGAATGTAGCCGAAGGCTCTCAAATGGCAGCAGTACATATATGCTATTGGAGTGCAATCCATAAAACACACATTCTACTAAATATCACATTACTGTGTATTAAATAAATATTTTTCCATCTACATACCTAAGACACAATTATTGCACGTTACAGTTTCAAAAAACCAGCAAAATACAATGTGCTAATACGTGTGACACACATTAAACAACGTGAACATAGAACAAAATTTAAAACCTACTTACTTCTAGTTACAGAACGCACTCCAATTAGGTGAAGGTTCGTTAGCAACTACGTGAGGTAACTTGCACGACGCCTGCGACAACAGCAACTAGGCTCCCACAGCGGACATGTCGGAGAAAGCCACGTGGAATTGCGCTGCGCACGACGTCGCCCTTTTCGGCTCTGCTACCCGCCGTGGTTGCTCAGTGGCTATGGCGTTGGGCTGCTGAGCACGAGGTCGCGGGATCGAATCCCGGCCACGGCGGCCGCGTTTCGATGGGGGCTCAATGCGAAAACACCCGTGTACTGAGATTTAGGTGCACGTTAAAGAACCCCAGGTGGTCAAAATTTCCGGAGACCTCCACTACGGCGTGCCTAATAATCAGAAAGGGTTTTTTTCACGTAAAACCCAACAAAGAAGTTTTGCCTGCTCTGTTGTGGTTTCCAAAAGTACACGCACGGACAACATCAGTCTCAGGGTCTGCGTTGCGAGTAAAGCCCCCCGTGCAAATCTCCAAGAACCAAACCTGTCCAATAGCGTTGCTGTTAGCGCGGCCGGCTTTGCTTTACAGTGGTGGGCAAAGTTTTGTGTTTGTTCTTTCTTCTTGGTTCCTGGTTATTGGAAGATAAAATGAAGGTCAGAGTTCCATAAAAAAAAAAAAAGAAATTTCGAGGCGGAACTATATACAGTGCTGGTTTGTCAGTGTGGCGTCGCGTATTTCTGCGAATATTCCCGTATTCGGGCCGTGATGGCGCAGTAAATGTTCTTGAAACTAGCTAAGTTCAGTGCATGGACCTTTTACAACGCAACATGGCCCATCTTTACAGATAAGCAATTAACGAGGCCCTAGCAGACGCCGTCAAAATCTGTTACGTCATGGTGAGCTGGCACAACAACTTCATGGCGGCGGCGTCACCCGTCTTCCGTTTTTGCTTGAGTGCAACGATAGTTCACTTTGGCCAACTTTTCCCCCCCCCCCTCTCTCTCTCTGCATATATATATACTACGAGTAGTACGTAATACTGAAGTAATCTTTGGCAAAGCTGCAGGGCTGGTAATTGTCTAACTTTTCATAAGCAACCTTTAAGTAGCCCTTAAACAGACGCCGCTTGCACTAGGCCGAAAACGCGCGAGTCATTGCTTGAGCTATATATATGCCAAGAGACCTTGGCTTTGTACGCTTAGCCATTAGTGACGATGAAGGCGCCGGGCAACGCTAACCGCAGCGTTTACGATCGCAGCTGCCTCTGAGGGCGGCGAGACTGGCACCAAGAACGTTCGGAGAGCAGCCCCTTTGTTTACGCACCTTAATTCGTGTGGGTTAATATGGCCGCTAACTATACCATGGCAACATATACCGAGTGCCAAGATGAAAGCGACGAAGTATAGGGATCAACAGTAAATATTTTCGCGCCATAAACACGTTAGCAGGAACGGAAGGGCATAAAAAAACAGGACGAGCGATCCTGCTGTCTTTGTGTCCTTCCTTTCCTGCTATCGTGTTTTTGGCGCGAAAATCTTTTCTTTTGCACATGCACCAACTATAGTCGAACAGCAAGTGCAGCTATAGGGTCCAGGAGGGCTTAGAAGAGTACGCAATTTTAGAAAAAAAAAAAAAAAAAAGGAGAGGCGTAAACGGCCTTTCAAAGAACTTAATTCACGACGACTTCTTTCCTTCTGAGTGAGCTGGTGTTGGTCTTCTGCTTACAAGTGTTGATTGCTCGGCTGTTAGCAGATTGAACAACCACTGCGTCCTCAGTTTGTCAGCTTCCTTTTCTTTCGTACTATTTTTAGAACACTAATGTAATTTTTTGATGGTACTCCTTCCTTCACGCTTGCACAGTAACGTAGATTGATCGCGTTGGAAGGAAAATGTTTTTTTTTTTTAGAGCGAGAAATGTGGCACACGCTGCTTTGACAGTAAACAAGCCTAGATTGTATATTGTGGCAGTCGGTTACAAATGAAACTATTGAACTAGACACACTCGCATTCACTTTTACTGTTGGTAGCTGAATTTTTTCCCAGTCATGCCTTCCTGTTCTCCACGATCCGGTAGCAACGCATATCAACTGTGCTTGTAATAATTTTGCAAGAGCTGGACACATGACGCCCCCGATAATGCCCTTAATGTATTGGTGCATTTTCTTCGGTCAGAAATATGAGGTCATTGAAGATTTTTTAGCAAGCTAGGGGACATGTCACATTTTGTGACACCGCGTAGATTTGCAGAGCGCCGGAGAGCAAAACTTACTTAATAGCTTACGTAGAGCTGCATGAAGCAGCAGTTTGTGTCATGCAAACCCAGTAATGTCTCTTAGTGCGCCTCCTTTTTTGGTTTCCATGCTGTTTTCGTTATTACTTTGTTTCGTCGATGTTTGAGCGCACTTGGAATAGCAAATGTTGTGTTCTGCGGATCACTTCTGTTATAACGATAGTATGATAGGACGAACAGGTCGGTCATATCCTCATCCTCGTCAGACCTGAACACAGTTCATACACATAATCGCATTTTAAGTCGTCTCTTATTACCCGCGGGTAAGCTACAAACCTTTAGAAACCAATTTTTTTTTTTGTTTGGATACCATGGTCAGACGAAGAAGGCGCCATTTTTACGTGCTTCAACTCGCGCTATTTTAAACGCATCTCGTGGGTACTTTTCATCGTATGTGATAACACGATGGTCCAGATCAAATTAGTGTCAACTCTCACGAAAGCTGGCGGAATAAATTAGTTTAAATCACTTACATTCATTTCCGCATGCATCCGACTTTAATTCAGGGATGACTATTTTACGTCATCACTTCCGAGTTCATCTTTTAAAGCGATTGAAAGCAATGAGAACTTTAATGTGCAGAAAGTCGCACGAAAATATTTAGCGGGAAATTGGTTAAGAAGGCAGCGCTATTTGCACGGCTAGTTACTGAACTTAATATTGAGCCCACCTCGCTTACCCATCACCCTCATCAATAATTTTATTTCGGTATCAAAGGGAGTTGGAGGGTGCAGACAAAACGTCATTTATCAGGCTTGGCAGGGTCGTCTGTCGTCAGTCGATTTACGTAAGAGCGACAGCGCAAACTCGTTAAGTCAGCTTTGCTCGCGAGCAGCGATGGCCTCGGTAGAAGGAGGCAGAAAAGTGCGAAGGGCGGGGTACAGGGGCTTCCTGCATATGACGTGCGAGATGAAGCGAGAAAGAGGAAGAGGTCGAACGGGGCCAGTCCGTGGAGTCGGGCGCCGACTTTCTCCTCGTTTTTACAGCTCGTATTCGAAGGGATCGATGGCTGACCCGGCTCCAATATTAATCCGGGACCCCGCTCTCTCTCTCTCTCTGCCCTCCCCTCCTTCCTTCCCCGTCGTCATCTATATCGTTGCTGCGGTTTATGACACTCGCCTACGCAGGTATGCGTGCGCCTTAATATAGACGAATCTATCACGAGCTCTGGGATGACGCCATGCCGGCCTTCTATAGCGGAGAAAGAAGACCGAAACCTTCGAATATCATGCGCTGTTTTCACGTATTTAGCGAGTCTGTGTGCTTAAAGGATGGCTATTAGGGAACTGTGTATGTTTTAGCGTGATTGACTGCGCATATAAGCAAGAATCACGAAAGTAGTCTGGGCCACGGTGTGGTTTGTGTTTATATCAGACTTGTAAGTAACAAATTACGTGCAATTAATTATTTGTAATCATTTAGGTTTTTGTTGATATTGTAGTTGAACGATTACATTGTTTACTCGGTAACGCTCACTGCAGTTTAATGACGTTTTTCGGCAACCAATTGCACGTAACCAGTTACTTTATTTACGAGACAAAGTGCAACAAGTGACGCGCAACTTTCAGAACCTGAATTTGGTGACTACTGTACTGCAGTGGAACGGCCGAGATGGTGCCGTGCCGCATCCTCGCGAATTCGCATGTTGCGACAGGTAAACCCAGGGGCTCAGTGTTTGTTTCCTGATCTTAACGCTCCACCAGATGTTGGCCGATGGATTGAACAGGTGCTGGTACGTACGTCTCGATAGCGCAATCCACTTGGGACTTTAATGTTTGGATACCACGTACGAACAAATTTTTTTGTTTTCATCTTTTCTGTCCCAGCCGAGAGCGTCTTCTCCAAGTACCAGCTATAATGAAGCGCAGCGCTGTATAGAGGACCCAGATGCTGAGTAACCACAATTTTCTGCGCAATATTCCGTGTATACTTTAGAGCACCGCCATATCCACCAAGTGCGTACATCGAGCGGACTGGCTAAATTGTCTCCCTTTCCCTCTCTTTTTCCTCCTCGAGCAAGCTTTCAGTGTCCCTGCTGGTGTTTTCACAACAAAAACGAGGGACAATGACCGACTGAATTTTTTAAAAAAACAATTGTTAGTGGGCTGCAGAGGATGCACTGAAGAGTCGGGGGGGGGGGGGGGGGGGGGCAGGGCTGGCCAACGCGTTGTGTTTGCTGCATCTAGGCAATGTTAATAAAAGTTCAGATCAAAGTAACGTAGAGGCGTAGTCGATTCCTATTGGATAATTCCTCGATTACTTTCGCAGGGCAATAATTGGTAACTGTAATGAATTACATTTTCTGACTGAAGTAATTAGAATTGTAATCGGTTATCTTTTTTTCGGTAACGTGTACAAATCTAGCTTATATGCTCATTTAGTCATGCTAATAGAAGTGTACGAAATAATTCACCAATATGCTCCAATGGAACCGAATACAGGGTTCCTCAGCTACTGTGCACAATTTTAAAAAGAGGAAGTGAACTCTTCTGTGAGGATGAAACCAACTGTATTCTTTAGCTGCAACCTTGAAAGGCGTCCGGTACTTTTTTGTGTTGTTCATAATTCAGATACGCGTACAGCGGATTCCCCGTGCTGCTCCAGCCGGCAATACCTACGTGGATTTGGAACGCACTAGCTCAGGTCGATCTTTCTATCTTTTCTATCAATAAACTCTCTGTTTCACTGGTCGGACCCCTTTGCGTGCTTGTTTAGATACTTTTGTACTATGTCAGAAGGCAAGCTTTGCTTCTGCTCGAAATCGCGACTGGCTTGAAGAGGTAAAGTAGGACCCCTTGAGCAGAATCACGCGCGGACTCTGTTTATCACTGCATGCTTTATCTGCGTTGAGCCAAAGTCTCGTATACACAAGAGATTGCGCAACTAAAGAACATGGTGTAACGGCTTATCAGGAGCGCTTGGGCGATGTCTACGGCCTTCCCGGACGATAACATCGGGAAATATTGACTCGTTTAGTCGGGCGCATTCGAAGAAGGTGAAACAGCGTTATCGGAAGATTGTTGTATATATCGGGCTTGGCACGTTGTTAACGATACCAGGTTTGTGATCATCCAGCGGGCGAGCATAATCACGTGCCTGTTCTCTTGTGGCTTCACTGTGGAGCACTGCGAGGTTGCTCCATATCAACCATATCATGGTCATGGCGCTGAGGCGGGTTAATAAATTTATCCTTACTTGTGTTAACAATCAGTCGTTTAAGGACTTTCTTCGTAACCAAGAGCTTTTTGCTTTGACTATCGGCTGCAGTTCTTCGATCTCTTACAGCACGAATTGTTGTGATGAAATCTGGTGGCCTCAATGACGTTTTAGTTCCTTTTTGCACTGCGAAAGGATTTCGAGAGAGAATGTAAGTTCGGGCTTGCTGGTGTTGTATATCAACCTAGTACAGCGCACAAAAGGCACAAGGACAGTGCAACAGACGCAGACAAAGCGCTTTGTCTTCTATGCATGGTCGCTTCATGCAGACTTTGTGGCGTCTGTGTCAGGGCTCATTATTATGTCTGTCATCTTCCTGTTTCCTCACTGGAGTGACGGTCGGATGATTCACTCTTGTTCAACTTACTTTCGATCTTTGGCCGGTGATATCGGAATCGTCTTTCTGTCGTCTTGCATTGAACATCATCATTACCATCACCACCACCACAATTATAATTATTATTATTATTATTATTATTATTATTATTATTATTATTATTATTATTATCATTATTATTATTATTATTATCGCCGTCGTGTCATTATCGTCGCTTTAGGATTTAAATTTTTAGGACATTTAGGATTTAAATTTTTTTCGTTTGTCCCCCTCAGAGGTGTGTGGATGGCGGCATCCTGAACGTACCTATATGCTGGGGATTTACAAGTCAGCAGCAACAACATCTGAGTGTCTCGGTTACCAAGCACCGTGTCATTTGCTACGTGCATGCCAATCGGAACGAGTACACGCGTCGATTTGGTTTCGCTTCTCTGCGGAAATTTTCTACGCCGAAACGACATCGTTTGCATGCACGCAACGGCTCGGGGCGGGCTCGTTATTCAGCGATAAGCGATCGCCGCGGCTCGCCTTGTGGGAGCGGACACGCATGCCCGCGCTCTTTGCCGGCGAGCGTGCCTCGAACGTGGAGGTGTCTTTCCGTTTACGCACGCACTCACTCGCGCGGACAAGAAAATGCCGGAACAGAGACGCTGCTCGCGACAGGCTCCGGTGAGTAATCGCCGCCGCACGACGCTGGCGCCCCGACACCGCGTGTTCTTGCTTGCACAACCCGTTGAATCCAGCTGGCGGCAGGAGAAAGTTCACATGCGCGAGTACCGCATATTCCTTCTTGTACCTGCAAACCAAGCGCAAGAAGTTCAAGTGCGGGGAAGAACTCACGGTACAACGGTATACGGAACAAACGGTATACAGTTGCTCGCTTTACGCGGAGGGAAACTGCGCCTTGACTACCTCTCTTCACTTATTACGCCTATTACTCATAAATGAAATATTCAGCGTTCAACATGCCTCAAACCCTTAACTACTATATATATATATATATATATATATATATATATATATATATATATATATATCATCATCATCATCAGCCTAGTTACGCCCACTGCAGGGCAAAGGCCTCTCCCATACTTCTCCAACTACCCCGGTCATGTACTAATTGTGGCCATGTTGTCCCTGCAAACGTCTTAATGTCATCTGCCCACCTAACTTTCTGCCGCCCCCTGCTACGCATCCCTTCCCTTGGAATCCAGTCCGTAGCTCTTAGTGACCATCGGTTATCTTCCCTCCTCATTACATGTCCGGCCCATGCCCATTTATTTTTCTTGATTTCAACTAAGATGTCGTTTACCCGCGTTTGTTGCCTCACCCAATCTGCTCTTTTCTTATCCCTTAGCGTTACACCCATCATTCTTCTTTCCATAGCTCGTTGCGTCGTCCTCAATTTCAGCAGAACCCTTTTCGTAAGCCTCCAGGTTTCTGCCCCATATGTGAGTACTGGTAACACACAGCTGTTGTACACTTTCCTTTTGAGGGATAGTGGCAACCTACTGTTCATGATTTGAGAATGCCTGCCAAACGCACCCCAACCCATTCTTATTCTTCTGGTTATTTCAGTCTCATGATCCGGATCCGTGGTCACTACCTGCCCTAAGTAGATGTATTCCCTTACCACTTCCAGTGCCTCAGTACCTATCGTAAACTGCTGTTCTCTTCCGAGACTGTTAAACATTACTTTAGTTTTATGCAGATTATTTTTAGACCCACCCTTCTGCTTTGCCTCTCCAGGTCAATGAGCATGCATTGCAATTGGTCTCCTGAGTTACTAAGCAAGGCAATATCATCAGCGAATCGCAAGTTACTAAGGTATTCTCCATCAACTTTTATCCCCAATTCTTCCCACTCCAGGTCTCTGAATACCTCCTGTAAGCACGCTGTGAATAGCATTGGAGAGATCGTATCTCCCTGTCTGACGCCTTTCTTTATAGGGATTTTGTTGCTTTCTTTGTGGAGGACTACGGTGGCTGTGGAGCCGCTATAGATATCTTCCAGTATTTTTACATATGGCTCATCTACACCCTGATTCCGTAATGCCTCCATGACTGCTGAGGTTTCGACTGAATCAAACGCTTTCTCGTAATCAATGAAAGCTATATATAAGGGTTGGTTATATTCTGCACATTTCTCTATCACTTGATTGATAGTGTGAATATGGTCTATTGTTGAGTAGCCTTTACGGAATCCTGCCTGGTCCTTTGGTTGACAGAAGTCTAAGGTGTTCCTGATTCTATTTGCGATTACCTTAGTAAATACTTTGTAGGCAACGGACAGTAAGCTGATCGGTCTATAATTTTTCAAGTCTTTGGCGTCCCCTTTCTTATGGATTAGGATTATGTTTGCGTTCTTCCAAGATTCCGGTACGCTCGAGGTTATGAGGCATTGCGTATACAGGGTGGCCAGTTTCTCTAGAACAATCTGACCACCATCCTTCAACAAATCTGCTGTTACCTGATCCTCCCCAGCTGCCTTCCCCCTTTGCATAGCTCCTAAGGCTTTCTTTACTTCTTCTGGCGTTACCTGTGAGATTTCGAATTCCTCTAGGCTATTCTCTCTTCCACTATTGTCGTGGGTGCCACTGGTACTGTATAAATCTCTATAGAACTCCTCAGCCACTTGAACTATCTCATCCATATTAGTAACGATATTGCCGGCTTTGTCTCTTAACGCACACATCTGATTCTTGCCTATTCCTAGTTTCTTCTTCACTGTTTTTAGGCTTCCTCCGTTCCTGAGAGCCTGTTCAATTCTATCCATATTATAGTTCCTGATGTCCGCTGTCTTACGCTTGTTGATTAACTTAGAAAGTTCTGCCAGTTCTATTCTAGCTGTAGGATTAGAGGCTTTCATACATTGGCGTTTCTTGATCAGATCTTTCGTCTCCTGCGATAGCTTACTGGTTTCCTGTCTAACGGCGTTACCACCGACTTCTATTGCGCACTCCTTAATGATGCCCATGAGGTTGTCGTTCATTGCTTCAACACTAAGGTCCTCTTCCTGAGTTAAAGCCGAATACCTGTTCTGTAGTTTGATCCGGAATTCCTCTAGTTTCCCTCTTACCGCTAACTCATTGATTGGCTTCTTGTGTACCAGTTTCTTTCGTTCCCTCCTCAAGTCTAGGCTAATTCGAGTTCTTACCATCCTGTGGTCACTGCAGCGTACCTTGCCGAGCACGTCTACATCTTGAATGATGCCAGGGTTCGCGCAGAGTATGAAGTCGATTTCATTTCTAGTCTCACCATTCGGGCTCCTCCACGTCCACTTTCGGCTAACCCGCTTGCGGAAAAAGGTATTCATTATCCGCATATTATTCTGTTCTGCAAACTCTACTAATAATTCTCCTCTGCTATTCCTAGAGCCTATGCCATATTCCCCCACTGACTTGTCTCCAGCCTGCTTCTTGCCTACCCTGGCATTGAAGTCGCCCATCAGTATAGTGTATTTTGTTTTGACTTTACTCATCGCCGATTCTATGTCTTCATAAAAGCTTTCGACTTCCTGGTCATCATGACTAGATGTAGGAGCGTAGACCTGTACAACCTTCATTTTGTACCTCTTATTAAGTTTCACAACAAGACATGCCACCCTCTCGTTAATGCTATAGAATTCCTGTATGTTACCAGCTATTTCCTTATTAATCAGGAATCCGACTCCTAGTTCTCGTCTCTCCGCTAAGCCCCGGTAACACAGTACATGCCCGCTTTTTAGCACTGTATATGCTTCTTTTGTCCTCCTAACCTCACTGAGCCCTATTATATCCCATTTACTACCCTCTAATTCCTCCAATAACACTGCTAGACTCGCCTCACTAGATAGCGTTCTAACGTTAAACGTTGCCAGGTTCAGATTCCAATGGCGGCCTGTCCAGAGCCAGGTATTCTTAGCACCCTCTGCAGCGTCACAGATCTGACCGCCGCCGTGGTCAGTTGCTTCGCGGCTGCTGGGGACTGAGGGCCGGGGTTCGATTGTTGTATTCATATAGGAGGTTGTGGCCAAGTACTGCACCAGGGTGGCCAATCCTGCTCTGGTGAGAGAGTGCGTTACCGGTTCTGGTCACCGGGATCAGGCCGCACTCCAGGCCTGTTTGTGCAATTTTCTCAACACACGTTTTTTTTTTTTTTTTTTTTTTTTCCGGTGGAGAATAGCGCGGCACCGGGATTTGAATCACGGTCCTCTTGCACTGGAGACGGATACTCTACCGTCCCCGTAGGAGTTAAATTAAAATTTAATTTATGGGGTTGTACGTGACAAAACCACTTTCTGATTATGCACGCCGTAGTGGAGGACTCCGAAAATTTCGACCACCTGGCGTTCTTTAACGTGCACCTAATTCTAAGTACACGGGTGTTTTCGCATTTCGCCCCCATCGAAATGCGGCCGCCGTGGTCGGGGTCCGATATATATATATATATATAGTAGTGAAGCGTGTATTCGTGTATTCGCAGGCTTCTCTTACGCTCAGACCCGCCGTGGTTGCTCAGTGGCTATGGTGTTGGGCTGCTGAGCACGAGGTCGCGGGATCGAATCCCGGCCACGGCGGCAGCATTTCTATGGGGGCGAAATGCGAAAACACCCGTGTGCTTAGATTTAGGTGCACGTTAAAGAACCCCAGGTGGTCAAAATTTCCGGAGTCCTCCACTACGGCGTGCCTCATAATCAGAAAGTGGTTTTGGCACGTAAAACCCCAAATATTATTATTATTATTATTCTCTTACGCTCAGAACTAACACCTTTATGTAGCATGTATTGATCATCAGGAAGCTGTATCGGGAGTTTCTCATGTTGCCCTACAATTTTCTCATTGACGCTTTGCACCTAACTATAATAATTGAGAAATTGAGTAATTAATTAACACTAGTTATCTAATTAGGCGGGATGCAAAATATAGTCTGAGTATCTCCAAGCGACGGCACACAACATTACCTTGCATGGTTTGGTCCAGCTACGTGGCATTTGCATATAGGTCTGAACCCTCTGAACAGTATAAGAAATGTCGAAAGTCATCATAGTGCCTAAATAATTTACTCAAATACTTGTTATTACGCGTCACTTTTGGTTTCGGTAGCCTGAAGTGCTCCCTTCATGACGTCATGATACGCCGCCTCGCTTCAACCCAGCAATTGCTACGGCCGACTGGCCTTTACTTTTCTGCGACAGACTTTACAAGCAACACTGCATTTAACAAAGGCATAAACCATGGTGAATCGAGCATCAGCTGTTCTAAGTGTTGCGTGACCTGCACATTTCCACTCTTTTTCACAGTGTCAAGCATAATTAACACACTTCAGCTAAGTGAAGGTTGCATTTAATTGTGAAGAATTTGACGTCCACAGGTGAAAAACACCTATCCATACCAATTGCAATGTTTTTTAGGTATAATATATACTGGAAGATCCGCTATCATTGTAAAATTTAAATTGTAGTGCAAGCGCTGGATTCGTGCTTTATAGCGCTTTCTTGTCATTCGCCTATGTCGTTAGGCTGCATAATGAGGGTCTAAAATTGCATTTAAGCACGGAGGCCCGTTTCATGCAGATACTGCACCAGCGGCTCGTGAAATGCGTATTGTTCGTAAGCCATCGTTCTTAGTCTTCAGGTCGGTCAGTTTATTATAACTTCACATCCCTGTATGCAGATAATAAATTTGGAATGCGTTACATTCGGGAAAATGCGGGACGTCGTTCTCGGCTCTTGACGCTCCGGCCAAGCGACCGATCCGGCTTAGCGGGCACGATTGTGTGTCAGGTTCAGCGGGTGAGCACCGTCTTGACCTCGAACGGAGGTCCTCGCGCGCGTGCGCGGCGGGGAGATGTCGAAGGGCGTTGCGATAGCATGCGACGTCGACGCATGCAGTGCGCAGTGCGCAGTGCAGACCGGTTTCGAAGCGAAACTGTCACAAGGCTGCCGGGACCGTTTCTTCCTCGTTTTCATCGAGATTATACAGCGTGTGCGCGGGGCGAAAGCAGCGCCGCTGCGTCCGGCGGCGAAAATGCTTAAAGAGGCTGGTGAGCTTTAGAAAGTGAAATGTCGGAAGCGGATGGCGGACGAAAGTATGAAAAAAGAAAGGTGAAGAAAGAGTAGGCGAAGAAGAAAGAAATACCGACAATGTCAGAAAGAAAATTGCTCGGAAGAAGGAAGGAAAGGAAGAGGCGAAGAAAAAGAAAAGAACACCTACCGGGCGAACGGTAGGTAGGTGTTCCGGGTGAACGGGGTTTGAACCCGCGATTTTATCCCCAGAAGCACAAGAACTCTTTAGTCGCGATGGAGGGTATCCACTGGCCTAACGCGGGCACGGCCGGCGGAAGAGCTAAACAACCAAGCATATGTATCGTGCACGCGTTCAGATTTGTTATGTAGCATGCGATATAGTTAAGTGTAGTTTGATTGCTTCACTCGATGGTCTGCAACTGCCGTGAGTTTCTTTGCGTGTTGTCGGATTCATTTTCAGTGCGTTCGCTCATTTATGGGAATCGTAAATGTTTGTTAGCTACATTTCCGTTTTTCGTGCTCCTCTACACTCGTATGTGCCTTACGTAACTCGCGCTCGGAACTCTGCCATGTAATTTTGCTTGCAGTTTTGGTTTGCCCAACGACGAGGAGCAGCCGGCCCCACCGAAAGGCACCAACCTCGTCTTTAAAGTCGTATCATTAAACAAGAAAAATGAAATAGTAGACACGCTGCTGATGATATCGCATGACGAAGAGCAATAATCTAGTTCACGCTCGCCGCTTTTAAGAGAAAGTAGACGTGTGCCACTTTTAAAGTGCATCCTGTTCACCTCTCTCGTGTCCGAAAGCCGTATCTCGTCATCGCTGAAAGAACCAGCTCTCGACGACGCCAACTCTGCACCCCTCTTTCCGTTTAACTGCGCACAAAACTAGCCGAGTGAACTAACCGGACACTGAAGGATTTATTCGTACAAGCGAAACGGGTGAGAAAGCGTAGGGCGAGCGGGCGGGCGAGCAAGAAGTTGGTCAGCGAACAGGCGACCTCCGCCCCGCTCCTTCTGACCCGGACACAAAGGACTGCGTAGGACCGGGAAAACAATTTCTCCCCGGAGATTGACGGGCCGGAAACAGGGTTCGCCGGAGAGAGAGGGGAAACGTTTTCTGCTGCGCCGCTGCAGCCACGAGGGTGTACGCCCGGTTTTTGCTGGCTTTGGTCGCCAGATGGAGCGCACTCGTCGCGCTCGTATAGCATCTATGAAAGCACCGCGCTATCCATTAAGCATCTCCAGTATCCTTCACAGCAGTGTCATGGTATCAGCCCCGTGATAAATGGGGACGTAGTTTAGTGTAGAGGCTTCGGCTTTGAAGAAGATTAGGAGAATATAACGGAATACGCAGTCAATTGATAAGAGATGGCATAGAACATTCATTGCGAAAAGGGAAAACACTCAGTCGAAACAAACGTTGTGTGTTAGATAACTTAGTTTGGTTGTAAAGAAAGTGTTTGAAAACTAAGATACACCAGAAATGGGACAAAAACGAGCTTCGTATCGTGTGCTTCGACGCCGTTTCAGAGAGGATGCTCATATCACCATCCTCGTCCGCTCTAGTTGCTAGCTGCCTTAAAAAGAAACCTAGCGCTAGTGTTTGTTGCACGTTCACGCTCTCATTGTATTGCGGCTAAGCCAGCGCGTGATTTTGATGAGTAGGAAGGCTACATCATCGGCTACAGATGGATTTGTCTGAACTTTCGTTTGCTAAGTGCAAACGGCATCCTTTAAGCTAACTTCTCATCGTGAACTTTTCGTATGGCATTGAGTTGTCTGATTTCGATTATCGCTCGACTGTCTTCACAACGTCATTATCAAATTTGTTTACTGTACAAATAAATTGTCCCCGTTGCGCGTGACATGCAACAAATAGCCAATATTTATTTATGCACTGAAAATTCGGCAATCAAACTTGATTGGTTCTCAATATGGCAATGTTTGTCTAAAGTAACATTTCTAGGCTAGAGCGTTAACATAACTATACCACAAAGAGCAATGACAGAAGCTGCAGTCTGCTCTCTTGAAGATCATATGGCGAATTCGCCTTTCTTGTGAGATGTAACCGAAGCTCAATATAAAATATCTACAAGAAAAACAACATTCAACGTGCACCTATAGATCTAAGTACACGAACGTTTCCACTCCGTCCCGATTGAAACGCGGGCGCCGAGACCGGGAATCGAGCCGCGACCTCGCGTTCAGCAGCATAACGCCATGGATCCTGAGCCAACGTGGCGGGTTAAATGAATAATCGTAAAATTAATGTCGTCATTACATTACACATCCAAATATCGGCACTTTTCATCTGGTTATGCAACCAGAGGTCGACACAGCCTTTCATTGGCCCCGACTTAGCCGAAAAACAACGTATTTAAGCATCCGTTCATTCCGCTAAGGATAACAGAGTGCGATTATTTGGATCTGAATTCATTTGGAACGGATATAAAGTTCACGGGTTAATGCCAACTGATTCCTTTCTCGTACACAATTTCTTTCCTTTGTACTACTGCTCTTTATTTGAAATATTGTTGCTGTGTGCGTGCATTGACGATCTGTTCCCCACTCTGCGACGAATCCTACGGAAGCTAGCCGTATTGTAAAACGAGAGACAAGCTCTAAATGTCGGGCACCTTACGGCCAAGGAGCAAAGATTGGCAGCCATGCGCCAGCGTGGAACTGTATGCGTCGCGCACCGCGGCTTGTGCTAGCGTCGCAGCTTTGGCTCACAGTGCACTCCGACCTCGCCGGGACGACGAGCCGTCGGGATATTAATGGGCGACCAAGAGAGGAGGCCGGCGGGCTGCGTAATCACTCGCCCGCTGCTGCCCCTTTTCTGAGATCGATGGGATTGTCCCAGCGTCGAGCGGCAGCATCAGCTTACCGCGGGTCTGTCTCGTTTGTGTACCAACTCCCTCTCTTTCTTACTTTGTGCTTGCCTCGCTGGCTCGCGGGGTCCCTCTCTGTGCACACACACGTACACCCGCGAGCACCAGCCACGCGGTGGCTATTCATCCTCGCGGTGATTCGAGATTGCCGCGCGTTCACGAGGTGGCCCAGTTCCGGGTTGTACGTCGTCGTCTCGTATCCGTACGAAGCTGGCGCGTGCGTTGGTATCAGGGACAGTTTGTCAAGATGTGTGACGCTACGTGTCCGTGCTTTCTCGTCGAGATATAATGCGCAATATGCCGTAATGCGCGCTTATGATGATCCGCCATCCCTGATCACGCTGTCCCATCTCGCAAACGCGTCATTGAGAAACGACTCTGACGAACAGGTGACTGATGAATGTGGCCTCTCGAAGAATGCGGCGAAAGGGTCGATAATGCACTGGAGGGTGGTATCAATATCCGGGCCGCGTATAGTCGCCGTCGATCACATTTGGCGCATGCTTTCGATTTTGAGCGGCCTGACGGCTTGCTGAGTGCAGCGATCTATGGACGTCCTATCTTCTAGTAATAACTAATATTCACGAAAGGGATCGACCGAGAATACGTGCTCTGCGTTGTTCTCACGTCGCATAGATACCGAATGCATCCGGGCTATGGTGTTCCAGCAGGGGCGGAATGCAAAACCCTACCCGCCGTGGTTGCTCAGTGGCTATGGTGTTGGGCTGCTGAGCACAAGGTCGCGGGATCGAATCCCGGCCACAGCGGCCGCATTTCGATGGGGGCGAAATGCGAAAACACCCGTGTGCTTAGATTTAGGTGCACGTTAAAGAACCCCAGGCGGTCGAAATTTCCGGAGTCCTCCACTACGGCGTGCCTCATAATCAGAAAGTGGTTTTGGCACGTAAAACCCCATAATTTAAATGCAAAACCCTCTTGTGCCGCAGGGTAAACATATATCAAGTGTATGTTTTATTGGTTGTGTTAAGTTACTGAAAGATGCAGTTCTCATATAATATCGCAATAAAAATAATCAGAAAAAAAACGCAGATACCAGGCATTGTGGGAGTAAATGTTATGGGGGAAATTCTGCTGCCAGCTGGATATCCAGCATCGTCTGGAATTCTACAGAGCTGCAAACGTCCCCAGGTAGACTAACGTGTTTTTGTAAGGCGAGCTTTGAGGTGCGTGAGGCGAGCGATCGTGTGGCGACAGCAGCAAGGTGATGACGACGATAATATGGCGGCGACAGCATGACAGTGACGCCGATGGTGATGACGGTAAGATGGCTGATTGATTCATTGTACTAAGAACCATTGCAGCCTGGGTCGACCCAGAAGGTTGTGTCAACTGCGGAGGTTGTGCTCATTCACCGTTACTCAGCAGGCAGGCTACAGCCAGGAGAAAGAGGCAAACAAAGCTTCGCCTAAATACAGGAAACGGGGAAAAAAGAAGAAGAAAAAAGACGCCTTTGTGTTCTGCTTTAGGCGCACGTTAGATAACTCCAGGTGGACCATATCGTTCCCGACATTCCGTCTGTTGCGATGTCTTACACAGTCTGGTTTTGGCTTTGAGACTTTATATCGCACTTCCTTTTTTTTTTTTTTCAAGTGGCTCGGCAATATGCCCGGCGCTACATGTAGGCGTCACTTGCGTCACGCTAAAATGGAATTCCGCGAAAGTTGATTGATCGAGAGTATACGGGCCGCAGCGACAGCGTCGAGAGTGCGCGCGAGAACGCCATTGTGTTGACGCTCAAAAACCGAGGCCATTCGTACATGTGGAAAAGCAGCTGCGCCCCCCCCCCCTTCCTGTTTAGCTCTTTCGGTATATATAGGCTGTTGCGGAGATGTGGGGTATAAAATACTTGTCTGCATATTTGTTTGTTTCACAGATAATAATAAAAAAAGTGATAACAAAGATAAGGATACGATGACGGAGAGTTCAGTCACTTGTTCAATCCACGTCGCTACACAAATGCGGGACTTGTTCTTTTTTTTTTTTTTTGCATTCTTTAACCGTTGGTTCAAGAGTCCTCGAAGTATCAACGTGGACGGGAGGAGGTCCAAACACACAGCTTAGTTCGAGGTCAGTCCACAGTAAAAAACGTAAATTCGCCACTGCCCACCGTTCCGTTCGAGCTCAGTCGACACTGTTATAACGTAAATTTGCCACTGCATACATCGCCTATATAAAACCTCACTTATTGTTTAGTTTCAAATCAAACGCAGTGTCGCAATCTCGACCTTGCTTATTCACATTACCAGCGCAAAATTAAACGGGACACAAAACATTGTGCAGATCCAACACATGTCTCCCTGTGTAACGCGTAATCTCATGCAATGTCAATGTTTATTCATCACAAAGGTCCCGACTTCGATGTGTATTTTTTCTTTTTGCATCATGCTGCTCACAAGCTATGCCAAAATGCGATCACCAAATCAGGCGGCTGCACACTGTCAAACGTTTACACAGCGATGTCACGACGGTGAAGGCTATGCATCAAGCTTCTTGGGAAAGTAACGGCGATGAAAGGTGTATCTGCAGAAAGGCTATGTACATATAAATATTCTGTACCAGTTGCGTCACAGTGGTGCGTATTCCTTCTGGAGCAGTGGCCAAGAATGGGCCCACATCCAGTGACACATACGGAATGGCTAAATCAAATGGAATAAAACAAATAAAAGAATCCGTTGAATGTAATGCGCTATTCCATTAAGGGGTCGCTCTGCTTTAGTGATATATACCTATAAGGTGACATGGTGTGTTCAGGCCTTACGTAGGATTTTTTTTTTTTTGTCACGCAGAACAGAGGCGTGCTTACTGGCACAACTTAGGAGGTCAGCATACAGTGCTTATACAGCGTCATTTCTTGGTACTCGCATTCGGCGTTCATATAACATTCGTATATTTTCACGAATATGTCCGCCAAGATGCCGACCGACCCAGCAGCAGACAACAGCCACACCAAAAGGCTCTTGCATGTTACACATGCAGCGACTCGAGCGAAACAACTCGTCGCTGCCGCGCACTTCGCTGAGCGATTTTCGCGGCCAGCTTTCGGCGACGGCGCGATATCCGTCAGTGCGATGACGGCCAAGATTGAACCCAGCTCTCAATGTATGCTCGCCTCTCTTATATGATAAAACAACATGGAAACCGGTAATATGTTGAATGTTGTTACTTATTTAAACACAGAATAAGTAGTACGCTTTGTATTCGTTTACAATGCTCTACATTTACGATTGCTTAGAGCTCAACTGCGGAGACGCCTGCACAACACATCATAAAATAGACCTCAGGAGAAAAGCGCAATTTCGACGGCGCGATCAACTTGGCGAAACCCAGTCGCGGAGAGTTGCGACGATCGCGGCAGTCGCGGAGCGACAGAAATCACTGTGTAATATCGCGCCGTGTAGGACATCCTAAACCCGCGAGGGTAGCCAAAGAAAGTTTCCTTTAAAAGAAGACGAACACACCAGAAACGCTCGACTAGAGCCGAAGCTTAACACATGCATAACAAACATCTTTACATAACAAACAGCTTTATTGCCGCTTATGTGTGGCGTTCATCCTCTGGCCGCGATAATCCATTTTTTGTGTGTTACCAACAAAAGCAGTACTGATGCAGTTATTACACTTCTTTTAAAATGCTAGACCTCTCGGTGACCAATCAGATAGGTTCTTTTTTTATTGATATGAAATTAAAGGAGAGGTTGGCATGGCCCCGGCAACTAGACTTTCGCAGGGCAAGCAGGGCAAAGCACGAATAGACTGAAAAATGCTGGAGACAGTCAAATATCACGATCATATTGCTTTATTTGTCTGTTGGATGTTTTGCTGCTGTAGTAACAGGTCATTCTGATTTGATATTCTGCAATATTGAAAGTGTTATATCTTCTTTACTCCACGTTGATTTGTAAATGTTCCTTTACATTACTTTTTTCGTGTGACCTGTTTATGCTTCACTTCTGATATTGAACAACAAGTGAGTCCTCTTAACATTTGTTTGAAGAAGCATTTGTTGAAACTGCTTCTCATATTATAAAATGTCTGACTCTCATTGAATAATATATTTATGATTTTTTTTTATATTGCACTCGTTGCCAACTGAAGGAGCAGGGGCCCCGCCAGGCGTCTGCAGCACCTGTGTCCTCAGGCACGATCTGAAATAAAGCGAAATTTCCGTATTTCCGCACACAAGTTGATCACAGAAGAGAGTAAAATGACATTAAGACAGTCAGTTCCGTTAACGAGTGAAACTGCATAAAATAGTTTGAACAAGTGCCCATCAGTTCAGAGTATTGCAGATGAGGCGGTTGACGTATCTACACAGCCGCAGCCTTAGTAGGCATAAAAACAGGAAAAGTTAAGTAGCAGAGCAGGCGACGTCACTCGGGGAGCCAGACTTCGCCGCGCAAACCACGACCATTTCCACTCTCCGAAGAGTCCTGGGCATACGAACACATTACATATTTGTTCTTAATGCTCTATTTGTTCTTTTAGTAAGCAAGGCTGCATAACGTGCAGTGTGATGACAGAAAGTAAACAGGCCACTGCGGGGGCCGCATTTCGATGGGGGCGAAATGCGAAAACACCCGTGTACTTAGATTTAGGTGCACGTTAAAGAACCCCAGGTGGTCGAAATTCCTTGAGTCCTCCACTACGGCGTGCCTCATAATCAGAAAGGGGTTTCGGCACGTAAAACCCAATAATTTAATTTTTTAAAGTAAACATTGTTTTATAAGAATGGCGATTAATATAAGCTAAATTATGGGGCCTTACGTGCCAAGATCACGGTCTGGTGATCAGACAAGCCGTAGTGGGAGATTCCCGATTAATTTCGACCCCATCAGGGTTCTTCACCGTGCACCCAAAAATGAAGTGCACGAGCGTTGTAGCATTTCGCCCCCATTAAAATACGGTCGCCGCGGCCGGAATCGCCGTGGCCTCGAGCCTATGGCAGCGCCGCGCCATAGCCGCTAAGGCACCGCGGCGGTTTGCAATATTGATGAGAACAGCTGTTCATTATTAGAAAACTATACGACTCGACTCGCTTCTGGCACTATTCGATTCGTATTCGATTTGTACTCAAGAATTACTATTCGCACACCCCCAGACTATTTGCTATTCGATTATAACTCGATTCGAGAATTCACTATTCGAAGGTTTCTGTTCGAATATAACGGATAGCAGCAGTTATTTCATTCTCCAAGGAAGCAGGCCGACGTAAGTGAGGACTCTTCTGTATGAGTGTGCTGCAGGAAATCCGTGCTTTTTGCTCAGGGGCACCAGTTCCTGAGCGAGTGCACGCGGCAGAGTGCTTCCATTGAATGGCTGCCAGTCATTAAATAAGAACCTCTCGGCGTAGGCAGCCTAATAATTCGTTGTGTTAGTGTAGGCAAGGCCGCTTTTCACTTGGCCGTTCTCATCGCCATACGTGATTCTTGCATTTCATTAAAAAAGTGACGTGCTGCACGTAGCACCAGACCCATCTTTTCCAATGAGCGCAGCACTCTATACGTGCATCTGGTGATTGGCTGTTCCCATGTTTCATTGCTGTCATTGTGTACCAGAAAAGCTAGAATAACTTATCTTTTATATGCCCGGCATATGACTGCAGGCATATAAGGAGCTTATAATTGAATGACCATGGGCGGTCAGTTGTAAGGGGCATTGCGCACATATATGAAATAACGCAAACGAATCTATTTGTTTACACACGGCCTCCACACAAACTTGGTATTTCATTTTGTTTAGGAACGAAGAAAAGAATGTATTCGGTATTCGATTAACTATTGGAGGGTCACTTTTCTCGTATAACCGCATTAGACTCGGTTCGGAAATGTGGAGCGTTCGTTCGAGCATCCATACTATTCGAACACCCATGCTATCACAGTCTATAGCCAATCGATGGAAGAAGCCGCAGCGCAGTTCCATCGGGGACGCATTCGCAACGCGCGCGGCTGTCCGTGTGAGGGGGGCGGATGGAGGCGACTCTTTCCGGGGGAACAACGGCCACGTGTCCTTCGGCCGGAGCGTTCAACGACACCGCGACACAATGCGAAGCAAGTGGCGTCAGCACCGCAGCATACGCGGCAGCGACCCCCCTGCAAGCTGTCGCCTGTGCGCGTCCCGCTCGCTCCAACCAGGGCGGCCTTTTGACGTCGCCGCCTAGCGACGGGGATCCGCCGGATGCGCGAACACAAACGGCAGGCGGCCGTGTCTGTCGATGCATAGGCGGGCAGCATTATGCGAGCATTGTTGGCGTGTTCCCGCTGCAGCATGCGGATTTTTCGCTTCCCTAACGAAACAGCTCTGTCTTCCACGTGCAGTAACTTCTAAGCTCACGGATCGCGTGCATCAGCTATCCGCGCATATGTCATCGTACACTCCAGCAGAGTAACAAACGGTGCTCGCGCACATTCGAGAATGGGCAACACAACTGGCGTCGAGCGCGCAGTGTGTCGGCGAATCGGCAGCGACAGTCGAGAAATTTCGAGCGCAGCTCGCGCGTCGTGTGCCTGCGATAAATTGATAACAGTGATAATTAGACCCGTATTCCCCTATACATCATACTCGACGGTTGTATACGGTAGTGACGGAAGCATTGTTTGATTGATATTTGGCAATAACTTTAAAAACGGTGCAACGTGACGAGGATAACGTAAGGTTACCATGGGTCACCGATAGATACCGGGTCCTGTGTGTGTGTGACATTCATCTCGTCCTGCTGCACCATTTTTAAATATACTTACAGGCGGTCTTCGTCCGCATATTACCCTGCAGGACATGTATTATATTGCAGCTTGGGACAGCTCATACTGCAGCTTTTGTCCCAACATTTATTGGGCAACGTTGAGAATCGCAGAAAATGCGGCGCATTGTTTTCAACTGCGTATGTTTTTAGCTTGCCTTGATGTGTAGTACAGGCTAGTTGCAACGAACATGCGGCGTCACCGCCGCTACGTTCGTGTGGACGAAAAAAAGAAATCAATAATTGACGAACTCTATCATCGCGAACTTTCACGGCAAGTAAAATTGTTGCGGCCATGTTTACGAAATTACTCTGAAAATATTGTTGTTCGAAGCGGGGAACAGCGTTAAAAGAAATGTGTCAACATGGTTGTCTATACCGCCCTTGCCCGTAACACTATATGTGCCTGTTTATTTAAGAACATGCTGTCCGCTTGCAGATGGATTGTGGGCTAAAATATTAAACGAGACGCTGTGAACCAGACTACGCTGGCCCGCAGACGTATGTGGAGAAGTGTTGCAAGTTCAAGGTTTCAGAGCGTTATAAAACGCTGGCGCGCGCATTTGTATGCTGCGCCTAAATGTTGCGTTGCCCTTTATTCATCTTAATAAGCTCGGCTGCCTGTTAAAAAAAAGAAAAAAAAAATCGGTCCGCACAAGCACTCATGGCAATAACGATTAGTCTTCTGTGCGGTCCCGATGCCTTTACAGCAACTCGGGTTGACGTCGGCTTGGACCATAATACAAGAATTCAACTTTCCGTTAGGGCACAGCTGTCAAGCGTGGTGACGACAGCGATCCTGATGTTTGATTGACGACAGCGACGACACATGGCTATGAAAATAGGCATATTTATTTATAACAGTGACCGTGGCACGCTCAATTTTAAAGAACTACAAAGAATGTTCCAAAATGGCACAAAGGTATTCTACGCGTTTTGCCGGTGTCCAAATCAGACCACCAGATGTCAGTTTCATTTTTTTTGTTAAGTAATAACAAACTGCTATTTCTTTCTCTTACCACGAAAATCTGGTGATGCAACAATCTAAGGTAATGCATATTTTTCTTTTTCCTTTCTTTCTTTCTTTCTTTCTTTCTTTCTTTCTTTAAGCACGAATATCAGGGTACGCATTGCAACCAGAGGCATTGCATTTTCCTTTATCCGGCCATGAGAAATCGGCTGCGTGTTACAATCATGGAGCGTGTTACAATCTAGTAAATACGTTATTTCAATTCAATTCAGTTTATTTCCCGAATTACAAGTGTTCTGGTGGATACCAAAGGCTAAAAGCTGTTGGAAAACAGCTTGACTAGGCCGATGGTCCATTACAAGGCATAC
Organism: Dermacentor andersoni; assembly: GCF_023375885.2. Lineage (NCBI taxonomy): Eukaryota > Metazoa > Arthropoda > Arachnida > Ixodida > Ixodidae > Dermacentor > Dermacentor andersoni. The sequence continues at coordinate 117,522,830 of NC_092824.1, forward strand.
ATGGTGGTTGCATCAAAATCGTAACATTGTTAGACACTCAGAATAAATTAATTACATAAATGCACAATAACAAGACCGAAAATAATATAAAGACTAAGAGAAAAAACATATTTGACACATCAGAAAAATAGAAGTATGTGTGTAAGGGTTACTAACAAAACTAATACAATTCGCTCTGATATAGAGACTAGATAATACAGACTAAACAAATGAAAAATACATTCGATACACCAGAAGATAGAAATACATGTGTATGGGTTACAAAATCAGTAACACGTACGGTTGTCTCTGAAAGAACGATAAACAGTCACTGATCACATGTTTACAAAATGCATTCGCAGTTCCTTCGATGAAGAGGTATATGTACTTTTATATTTATTTAAAATATGTGGTAGATTATGTTTTAATGACTGTAGGCTATATTTATTACGAAACCACGGAACATACCATGCATCACTATTTCTTGTATTGAGAAATATTCTATTTTTATAATTTTATGCTTTAAGAACGCTGGCCGCGTTGTCTCCAGATAACCCATGTTGTCAATGTGCCGAATCATTTTCTTTTGCAAAGAAAGGATTTTCATAATATTTGTCTTTCCTGTAGTCGCCCACACTAAGCTACACTAATTTAAATGGGAAAAAAATAAGGCATAATAAATGTTCAGTTTTTCTTTGGTTGGAAGAAGACGCCGACATCGAGACAGAACGCCTGTGATAGCAGACATTTTTGTGCAGATATTTTCAATGTTTATCCCAAGTAAGGTGCGAAGAAAAAGAGACGCCTAATATTTTATGTTCATCCACAATTTGCAGTTCTTTACCAGCACACACTAAGGTTTGATTACTAGTAATAACTTTATTTTTTGCGCGAAATAACATTACTTTAGTTTTCGTAGGGTTTATTTTTAGGCAATTAGCGACTGACCATTCAGATAGCTTATTGAGTAGATAGTTACATTTTCCCATTAATTCTTGTGAATTCGGACCAGAAATGAGAAGATTAGTGTCATCGGCATACACTAGAAAAAAAATTATAATTAATTTCTGCGGTTGTACGTGACAAAAAGCACGATCTGATCATGAGGTACGCCGTAATGACAGGCTGCGGTTTACCGTAAAGTTGACCACTTTGGGTTCTTCAGCGTGCAGAGAAATGTAAGCACACAAGAGTTTTCGCATCCCTACCCCCTCTCCCTCGAAATGGAATGGAACCCGTGGCATCAGCGTCGCAATTAACGCCGTAGCGACTGTCCTACCGAGGCAGATACTCCGCTTTGCTGCCCGATTTTACCGAGTCGCTCGCGAGCACCGGCCACGCCGCGCATCTGTACTCACTGTCGGCCTGTCGTTCGCTGGCGCGCCCTGCGACGCGGACCGGCAGGGCGCACAGAGCGGGGCGACCGCGTTTCGAAGAGGCGTGTTCTCCCCCCCCGTCGCTTGAAGCGTGGAGGTCGGGGGTGAAGTCGCGCGGCAAGTTCTTTGCTCGGCTGCGGCCACCGCGGCGCATGCAGCTCATCGCCCGCAATCAGCCGGCACATTACGAGCCCGTCCACGCGTCGCATTGCGCCGAGCGCTGGTGCTTGCGAGTCCCCGCTCGGGCGAGCTCCACAAAGAGTTGAGTTTGTCCTGTCCACGACGCCCTCTTTCCATCCGCGAGGGCGATTGCGGCGGGTCCTCCACCAAAGCTGCTCCGCTAGAGCAGTCGAAGCGCTCCGCGCACACATTCGTGCCTGTTCTTGGTCTTTTTTAATTTTGTCTATCTCTTAACTGCTTCTGGGTTCGTAGTAGTTCGCGTGCCGTTTTCCGGAATGGGAGCGCCTCTCTCTCTCTGTGCGTGTGTGCGCGCGTTTTTGTGTGTGTGTGTGTGTGTGTGTGTGTGTGTTCGACGCTGTCGTCGGAGGTGTTTTTGAGGGAACAGCCCATCACATCTCAAAGCACCGAGCTAGTTCCTGGACAAGTGTGGCGAGCTCTTTCTTTTCGCCGTTAAACTTGGTCGTTTACGATTGGATGTCAGCTTCCGTTGTGTGTTGCATTCTATCGTCATCGGTCAACTAAGGAGGGCGATTGTTTGTGAACACTCGCTGGGTGGCATTGCTTGCAGGATTTTTGACTTCAAAATGCAGTCGCGTAGGTCTAGTCACGCATCTTTTTCTTTAGTTGCTTCTACAACAACCTAGCCCTCAACCAGCTGTCAATGGCTGTCAAATCAATATGAATAACCTTGCGCGATATTTATTTAGCTTTATCTATTTATCTTTCTGTCTGGGGTAAATGGAGTACAGAGGAGGAGGAAGGCCGCGCGCTTACTTCAAAAGCAATTCTAAAAGCGATAAACCCGCAACGCACAACATCGGAAAACTCGTAGCCAATGGCTTACACTGCGAAACGATTACGGACGTCGCGTCGACCAGATGCGCTACAGAGCGCGTCCATTAAATCGACATTGCAGGTTGCTGCCGCGTTTTATTGCCGCATTCTAAGGAGATGAACAGTATGATTTACTTCTTTTATTTTTGACCGGCGCTTCCTCTTTTCGTCGCGCTTCATTTCAACCCCACTCTTGATTAAGTGACAATTTCTGATGCCCTAGAATGGAAACACAAAACGATGTTTAGAAGGGCAGTTGGGTTAATCAGACTAACCGTGCTAATTGTTAATACGTATAGTTAACATGAACCAACTAGTTCCTCACTATATACTAGCTAATTGGAGGTAGTTCTGCCAGGCTACCCTGCATGGGAGGCTAAGGGGTTACACGGTGAAAAGGGTTGAAGCAGGAAGAACGCAAAGCGTCCTCACGAGCTCTCAGGATCCATCGCGTAAGCCTGCAGATCTCGGTAACTGTAGCAGCCCCGACATTTCTTTTTTCGCGGAGTTTGTTTTCGAGCACTCACCTAGAATCGTGGGCTCCTACAGTGGATGAATGTCTAGCCTGTCAAGCACTGTGCTCATCATTTGCTTCTCTGTACTTGCACTTAGGGCAGCCCCAGAGAAGGTGTGTGTGAAAGTTTCGCCACCGTTGCAAGTGTCTTAGGTGTTGCTGCGGCCATTTCAAATGAGGAAGGCTATTGTTACTACTACTACTACTACTACTACTACTACTACTACTACTACTACTACTACTACTACTACTACTACTACTACTACTGCTACTACTACTACTACTACTACTACTACTACTACTACTACTACTACTACTGGGAAAGGAATTATCTATCACCATTACAGGTGACGAAATCCCTTATTTTTATTCCAATATTCCAATAGAGATGATAATAACTAACAAATGAACACTAAGAGCTGGCGAATGCATCGCCGAGCCACAAAAGGTGCAACATGGTCTGTTCGCTCACTTCTGGACCATCGCGCGAAGCCCAGCCTCAGCGAAAGCAGAATCAAAACGCATCCACCGCTACCGTGTGCGCGCCTGGTAGCTTCACCGGCGCGGTATTTCCCACTGATACTGCAGTACGCTAGAAAGCATTGAAAAAGTGTGCCATGTCCCTTGCCACGTGCGTGCGTGATGGTGGGGAGGAAGGTGCAGGAAGGGATAAATTTATCAAATTTCCGAGACCACTTGTTCATTTGGTCTGCGGCGCATCGCACCTCGTGTGCTTTGGAGGGTTGTATCCGTGTCGCAGAAAATGATTGAGGGGGCTGCTGAAATCTTTCCCTGTGGGCGGCCTTGGATTAATTTATACTGTTTTGGCTTAATGTTAACCAGCTCGGATTTTCGCGGCGTGCGCTGACCTCCGCACACGAGTGCTTTCTGCCTTCTTGAGCGCATAACAACGTGTCCACTGCAGCAGGGAATCGAATCGGTGACCTCGTGGCGACCTGCAGACCGCCACAGCCAATCTCCCACCGCGATGCGGCTGAGCAAATTGTATGCAGTGTCGACGTTTCCCTCCCAAGGTTCACTTGTGGCGCCCACATAAGCAGCCTCGCGATGTCGGGCTGACCTAATCACGCTGGCGCTTTCGTGTACGGCGCTGTGAGCCTCGCAGAGTGAGTCGTAGTACTTGTAGCGTCGACGTGCCTAACGGTGGCGGCCGAAGGCCGCTCTATCGTCGTGCGGCTATCTATGTTCCCCGGTGTTGTCTACGTTGGGACGAACGAGAGAGAGATACAGGCCTTGATGATATCCTGGAGATATTAGACTGGTGTTCGCCTGACATTGGGGTGAACGAGACGAAGCTTACCGCCAATTCTTTAAACTTTTTATGCTTGTTCGCATCGCCGGCCGTGAATACTGGTGCCTGCTATTAGAAAGACTGCGTAAAATGGTGCAGTGGCTGCGCGCTAATTTTAACTATGCCTAGAAATCCTTAGCGTGCCCGGGTGTACTTCCTCGTGAGCTTTCCACAACGTGATCGTCGGCGAGTCCGTTTGCGCTTTAAGTTGAGCCACTCGAACGGACGTGATTATTCTGTAATCTAAATGATTGGTACATTGCCGTACCCCGCTAAGAAGGCTGCTTTCGCAGGCTCGTGGGATTTTCTTGTGGAAAACAACCTAATCAATTTTATTTATAGATTCTTGCGAGCTCTATAGTTAGTCTTTGCTTTCATGCCCTTGTATCACAGTGAGCATGAACTTATATTAACTCAGGTTAATATATAGAACGCTTCGTGTGGTTGAATTTGCTGTTGTGTTGTATTAGGTTGCCGTATCCGTGGCATATGTGCATATATGTGCATATGTGAACCTACCTGCCTGTCTGTCTATAGTTATTCAACAGCAACACAAAGCTTAACATAATAAAAGATAGTTGTGACGTTTCCGCCTCATCAGAAGAAAAAACCCGTGACCCCGTGTTCAATAGCTGAGCACCGCAGAGGACACTGCGTCCGACACTACTGCGCACTGTGTGGTCCAACTTTGGGTGCTGGTGGCTCTGGTTGCGTAAGGTTGCGGCGTGACTTCTCTGGGGACAGAGCATTAATGTCGACGCGCATGTTGGCCTGCTGCCGCGCGATATGGAATGCGAGCACATTGCCACAGATCATCCAGATACGTCGACTGCGAGCTAAATATATCGCGGCGCTCACTTCGCGGTCGGGCGAGTAACGTTGCTTTATGCGGGCGCAGGCTGACGGCATATCGCGCAAGCCGCCGCTGCATTACAAATGACGTCGGAGTCGCGATACTCGTTGTGGCTTCGTCGGGCATTGAGAGTAAAAAGAAATTGAGAAAGCGGAGGCGGCGCACAGATTCGCGAACAACGACGGCACGGGAACACGTGGCCGACAGTTTCGTTCGTGCTTGTGCACGTCGCAAGACCGCTTGTCCGTACTCGCCTGTATTAACGCCCCGCTAAACAACGCACGATTTGAAAAAGATAAAAGAAAAATTCAGAGCCATTCTGTTCTGTGAAGGTGGATGACCAGCGGAGCTGTATATATGATAATAAATATGTTGATAATAAATGTGTTGTTTAAAAATAAAAGACACATACCGCAATGAATTTCGTTTTTTTTCACGATTTTTTAAAATTAAATTGCATACTCAATGCTTTTTTTTTGTACTTTTAACCTTCTTTTGCTTGGTTCTTTAATTAATATTTGGTAACCAAGGGGACTATCGCTTTATGATCGCTATGATATGCGGCCAGTGGTTCTGTGGCGACACTGGAGAGGTTCTTGGCCAATGTGACGTCTATACACGACCGATGACGCGTCGTGGGCACACTGATGTTTATGTGACACTGAATACCGAACCCCCCCCCCCCCCAAAAAAAAAAAAAAAAAAAAAAAAAAAAAACGCCACGAGCCCCTTTCTGTCTGGCCGAGGCATGTCTATGTTGAAATGACCCACAATTACGATGGGAGCGGAGTCGGTAGGCGTGACCCAACCAAAGGTGCATACGCTTGGCGTTTGCGGTACGCTCTTCGTCTGTATTAAGGCGCGTTCACAGTGGCGGGAAAACGGGCAACGCAGAACGTTTTCCGCGAGCCGCCTCCCGCACAAACCGGTTTTTCTCCCGCAGACAGGCTGCTGTGCCGTCCCGCAGAGCGATGGGTCGGGTACCTATTTTTCCCGCGCCGCTGACGAGAACAGCCAATGGGGGCCGACCGCGAACCGTGACGTCGGTCCCAGTTCAGTGACCCCGTCGGCGGAGGCAGAGGCTGCGCGCGTGCTGCGGGACATTCGGCGGTTGCTTTGCCACCAGCCATCCTCGTGACAAAAAGGGCGACGCGAGGAGAGCTAGCAGACGGTCAAGACGACCACGTGGGGAATCTGGTGTCACATGACTATCCCCTTCCCTCTCTGCTCGTTAGGGTCCTCCCTCAATGCCTCCTCTCTCTACATTCCAAGACAACCGCAGCGAGAAAACGCGCGCAGTGTGATCGTCATTCCGAGCAGCTGCGACGCAGCATCGACGTTGACGCTGTGCCGCTGCGGGAAGTCTCCCGCTAGTGTGAGCGCGCCTACGTGCCGCCCGCCGTCGCCGCGCATATTCCCGCTTCTCTGTGTTCTTTGGTGTTCTTCGTAGGTGCGCTGTTCTTTCGCAGTCCTCACCGGACGCGGCATTTCCATTGCACGGGTGGAAGTGAACTGAGATAAGGTTCCGTGGTTTGCCTGTAGAGCCCGTGACGTCGAAACCGCGATCCATACTAAACGGTGTCTGTTCCGGTTTTACTTTCTTTATTACGATATTTTTTTGATCACAATACGTTTTGACACCTCTCGCGATTGAACGAAGCTATACGTGGCGATACGTTTCTGCTTTATACTTTAGCTGTTTTAGCGCTGATGTGGCCGCCATCTTTTTTGCCTACGCGCACAAACCGGCAGAACCTAGTGTATAACAGCTCCGCTTTAGTAAATTTATTGCTTGAAGTAGTCTGTCGATGGCGAAAAACTACTTCGGTAAAGTTTTACAATACCTGTAAATGTCGTCGTCAAATGAGTGATCCACATACGAAAACTATATAGTCGGCGCTGTCAAAGTCGTCAAACGCGACATCGCTCAGTGCACAGTTAAGGTCATCAGTGCAGGTTCCTGCCGTCACTGTCATCGCCTAAGGAATCAGTAGCGTCGTCTGCTGCTTTTCTTGTGTTTTCAAGCTTTTAGTAACCGCTGCCCACATGAAGGGGCGCCGATAGGGGGTCGAAATTACCCAAGCGACATGCTTCGCGTTCGAACTAAACTAAATGTTCTTCAATAGCAATATCTGGTTTTTGGCCAGGTACATTTGAATTAAGCGACTATTCGAGTTAATCGCGATCGAATTAAAGGGCATCGACTTTATATGTGCAGATATAGCTCAGGAAGAATCAGCCAGTGCCTATCGCGTTCATGGCTATGAGTTTTCTTAGCCCCCGTTGTGACGTCACGAAAATGAGAGAACGTTATTGGGTCGCGCATTTACACGCATTTCTGTGCGAGTTAGACAGCGGTGTATTTGCAATTGCATTCGTATACGTTGTCGCCGACTATAAAATACCTAAGACATCTCGTCTTTCTTTGTTCCCCTTTGTCTTTGGGAATGAGCTTTAACGGCATCCCATTGGGATGGTGTACACAGCACCACTTGTGCCTGGCGATCGAGATGCGAAACGAAGTTGCGGCTGCCAGGCAGGCTGTGGTGATTCCGAGAAAGAGTGGCGTGCCGATCCGACCGAGAATGGCAGTCGAGGTTTTCGAACTTTGCGGAACTGTTTTGCCGACGCGTAGTGAATATACCGAGGAAAGAGAGAACCTGCTATCTGGCAACTCTGAGGAATGTCTTTCGAACAAGAGAAGTAAAGAAAAAAGTGATAATACAAGAAAGAGACAGCACAATGCCACCGGCTTGTCTTTATGGGGCAGGAATGAATATGGATCGAGCCTTACAAAGAATGCCGGCCATTGTCCTAGCTGTGTTGTCAATAGTAACAAAAAACAATAATAATAAAGGAACCTAAATGCCTTTTCTCTGGCTTATTTACTTGTTATACACGCCCATTGCATTTTGGTCGGAAAAGCGCGACAACGCAGGGATATCTTTTATCTAAAGCGTGAGATAATGCTCGAAAATAGACAAGCGCTGGCTGGTGAACGTGGCGTCGGGAGAATGAGGTGCCGCTGCCGTCGCACTCCGTGCGGGCAATATTATTTTTGGAGAAATTAGTGGCACGAATTATCGCCCCACCCAAGATTGATATACGTGGCCAAGTTTTCAGTGGTTATTTGGCAAATATTGTTGTTCGACGCTGCTAACAGCGAAGAAGAAATGAAGTGTCAACATAGACATAGAATCTTCTTTGCTGCGCTATGCCTGCTTGCAAAAGGCAGCTTGGCTAAGTAAAATGGAAATCATCTCATCCAGCCGTTTTGAAGTTGTCGTCCTAAGACACACTTGTATGATTGCCGCATTCTTCTTGCACTTGTTTCGCATTCACAGTTCATTCACCTGATTAATCTGATTTTGGTGATGCATCTTTTTCGCTCTCTTTTTTTGAATAACTTCTTTCGCACGGAACAATTTTGTTGTAAGTGCTTATCTCAATGCTTGGTTCAATTTCATCTTCCTTGCTTATTGGTAGCCATTTAGTTTGATGCCTTTCTGTTTACCCCTTCTACTCGCACATAAAAAGAAAGGCCGCAGTATATTCTTCATAAATAAATAAACAAATAAATGAATAAATAAATAAATAAATTGAAAGTCACTGTAGAGAGCAGAGCACTCACTATAGTCGCAACGCTATATATATATATATATATATATATATATATATATATATATATATATATATATATATATATATATATATATATATATATATATATATAGTGACGGGGCATGCAGCAGCAGTAGCCGAAACAGGAGCTGCGTAATATAGCGCCGCTTCCCGTTCGCGATTCGTAACGCCGCAGGGAAGCATTGAGGTAGCGAGAGCGAAGTCCTCGGTTTGAGCCACATGTATGTTAGTAGCCTTCATTTATTTATTTATTTATTTTGCCAGATATATTTCATTTTCGCTCTTTCGTTACGTATTACTGTTCTAAGCAGTTTAGCTTACGGTAGCTTAGGTAGGAACGACAGAAGCAAATATGTTTGGGCATACATACATACATACATACATACATACATACATACATACATACATACATACATACATACATACATACATACATACATACATACATACATACGTGTCAACTAGCGCAGCTCCGTGCACATAACATGCGATGGAATAGAAAGGAGTCCCCCCCCCCCCCCCCCCCCAATTTCGCAACTGCACTATCGGGACGGGGCCCCAAGCAACTGCGTTATTATCACGAGCCCCATCACCGTAGAGACTGCCAAGTAAATAAAGAAAGAACGAAAGAGGCCATAGAAAGCAACAACATAACATAACCTTTGCTCGGCAAAGGTTATGTTCAGACCGGCGAACAGCGAAGCACAGGTGTCAGCGTGTATACTAGTTCGTTCACTCCTTTCTTTACCTTTACATCCTCCCTCTGTGTCTAACGAGCAGCTTGTCTCTGGGTAGGCGAGGCAGCTGTTATCGGTCGCTGCTCTTATTGTAGCAGCAGCAGCGTCAAAGTGTAGCGACTGTTTCGGGGTTCATAACTTGCCTAAGCGACTCGCCGGCTATGAGAGAAGCACTCCGGACTGATGTTGACCTCCTGGAGTAACGATGATGACTATTATTTCTAATTGCGTCCCCTTGGAAACAGGGCGGCGACAAATAGTCACCTAGCCTGCTTGTGCAAATGAGGTTTTACTACATCTACCTCTGTCTAGCACTTTGCCTATCTTATCTTGAGCTTTACTTTCGTCATTAAAACCTCCATTCCTACGGGGTGTTCTTTTAGACCACGCGGAATTTTTTAATTTCGCCTATGACGGATAGTGTAATTGTCTTCGAGCTGGATTACTCAAAGAGGCGGACATTGCTTCGAGCCTATCGCTTATCAGGGACGACGGCGCTTGCTTTCCGTCTGCAACCGTAAAGGATGCTGACGCACTGTGAAGCCGATGCCTAGACCCGCGGCCGCTCACTTGGCCGCGGTCCGCGCGCGCGGTCCTTTCGCTCGAAGTACGGCTGAGAGCGCTGCAGTACGGTAGCGTATGAGCGCGGTCACGTGGCTTGAGTTCATATTTCGCGGGCTTTCTTTAAACGACGAAAAAAAAAATCACCACGCAGCTTGTCCGTCGTCACAAAAAAAAAAAAAAAAATGCATCGGTCGTTTCTCAATCCCCTTTACAACGTAACTCAACGCACTTGGCCCTAAAGTGAATGATAAATATCTTGCGTAATTTATTTTAGTCAAGTAACTAATTAAGCGGAATATAAAAAAAAAAAATGTCTAAGAAGCTCCACGTGACGGCAAACCATATATGTCGTTGGTTTCATTCAGTTGCGGTAGACCTCTTCTTTTAAATCCTTGGTTCGCGTTACTTGAAACACCCTGTATACACATACAGCGCATTGTGTGACATTCCATTAGAGGAACGTAATACGAGCCTGTCAAAATGCCGCCTTCATCAAGACTCGGAAACACAGCTGGCAGCCCCTTGCGAAGCGGAAGTGAAGCCTTCGAAAAGGTGCTACAGCGGTTGTACGTTTGCATCGAGCGAAGTTGTTGCGCTTACGCTCGTCTTTTTGACTGGAGATGGCGGGGACATGTAACGACGATTCATGAAGCTCACGGGAAAACGAAATATCCCCGTCCGGTGCGAGTCGAACTCGAGTGCCTTGGTTCTCGCTGTATTTGATATGTTCGGTTGTGAGGAATAAAAATAAAAGGCATAACATTATTTGAGGTCTAGTAAGAGAAGTTCTTTATCCTGCTACCATGCATAGAGCGAATGGGGATACGAGGAAAAGGAGGTGTGACGATGAGGAGAGGCAGTATGGGACAAAGTACATTATTACCTTTACAACAAGAACATAACACAGAGCTGCATTTATGCATCATGAAGAGTAGATCAGTACATGGCTTTTGACAAAGCGTGAGGTTTCTCAATATGCTGAAATGTTGAGTTCACAGGAAAGCAATCAGGAGTTACTGAGGTGGAAAAGTCGTCAGAACATTACATTGCGATGAACATTACGTTAAGGTTTTAGCGCGACAACGCAGTTAAGCTTACGCATGGCACTTTCCTTAACCTTGATGTTGGCAACCAAGTTGACGCTATCTTTATAGATTTCTCTAAAACATTTGACACAGTATTACATTCTAAGCTCCTTGCTAAACTTAGCGCTGTACTAAATAATTCTAAACTGGTTGATTGAATTTAAAGCTTTCTTTCGCTTCGCTCCTAGTTTGTTTCTTACAGCTCGAGCAACTCTGCTGCTATAGATGTGGCATGTGGAGTACCCCAAGGCTGTTCTTGGGCCACTGCTTTTTTTAATCTACATAAATGATTTGCCTGTTAACATCTCTTCTAACATTCGTCTTTATGCCGATGATTGTGTTTTATATGAAGCGATTGACTGTTCTAATGATAATTACCGCCTTCAAAAGTCATTGGCTATAGGTCTTGCATTTGGTACAACACCTGACAAATTAACATTAACTTTGATAAAACCGCCATTATGTCCTTCTGTAAAAAATCTCCTTCTCCCTTTCATTACTCCTTCAGTAACCGCGCTTTGGGTAGGATATCTGAGTATAAGTATTTCGGTGTCATTTTTACGCATAACATGTCACGGTCTAATCACATAGATTACATTTGTAACGAAGCACCAAAAAAAAAAAAATTAGGTTACGTATGTCGTACACTATCCAGTTCTCCAAAAGATGCTAAGCTATTATTATGTGAATCGCCAATCCGTCCTGTGTTTGATTACGCTCATGATTACATTGCGCTTATTGTTACACTGACGAACATAAGGGACAAGACGCGGACGTACGTAGCGCAAACTTCCAACTGTTTAATACTGTTAAAGAACACGCTTATATACAAGCAGATTTGGCGCGGTGGGGGTGAGGGGGGTGGAGATATCATCACAAAGTATCCCAAAGTATCATCCAAAGTATCATCAGATGTCGACTTGTCATATCTCTATATCTTTAAGAGCTCGGATTTTCATCATATTGATCCGTTTATTGAATTCAAATTTTCATTGTCATTAGACAAATATGGAAACCCTTATTCATCGATTGATGCTAGGTACTGCCTACACAAAGCATTTCTTCCGCCTTTTGCGACGCCGAACTGCGCATGCGCAGCGCCCTCGCGGCTGAGGACCGAAGCAATTTGGCAGGCGCACCGGCGCATGGCCGGACTCGACTCTCTCCTCCGAGTGAGTGGAGTGCGGCCGTGGCAGGCGCTGTACTTGTCAGTGGAATAGGGCGCCAGCCGTTTCTCTTAGGCTGTTAGAGACCGGCACAAACCGATGTCTTGCCGCTCTGCACGTATATTGCGACGACGCCTGACCGTCCAGCGGCCAGTCCTCCACTCTAGCACACATGCTCCGGGAGTGCGGGTCGAGATACCCTAAGTTCAGCATGGAGGAGTGAGACTCGCATTTGCGTTACCCCGCTCTAGACAAGCAAATCCTGGCTGTCCGGCGTGCCCGTGACCGGGCCGGTGGGCTAGACCTGCCAGTCCTAACGTGGGACTAGCCGGGTGCGCGACGAGTGCCGCGTCCTCGCTGGAACTCCAATAAATTTCTTTACTTGTCAGCCTCGCCATTCTTGCTGCCGCGCGCACGGAACGCCTTTCGAACATTATTACCATCAAAATTTGGCGCGATGCCAATGTCGTGTCTCATTTACCGCTGCACCTCCCGTGACCCTCCCAGCAGGGCAATGCGGATTTTCCGATTTCCATCGGTAAAACGCGATCGACAGCGCCGTGAAGCCTGGATTAGGGATGCACTTTGTGACAGGTATGCATCGGCATATGTAGTTTACCTCTCTGTTTTTGTCATTACTGACTCATACGAATAATCTCGACGAGGACGCATATGTATGTTCGAGCTAGCGAAACAAACCATCTCTGATCTCGCGCGACCTGGTTGAGTGAAACGCGAAGTTTTTTTCTTTTTTTTTTCTATCGTCTCTGTGCGTCCGTCGCTAGAACGCCGTCATATCGCAACTTCACACCGTGCACACTTGCAGCTTTATAAACGCTCAGCGAATGCTCGTGATGTCGGCGTAGTTATCTGTCGGAGCCAAGCTCACCTGCAGTGTCGGGCTGACGGGGGAAACAGCGTGCACTGTGGAAGTAGCTGATAGTGCTAGTTAGCAATCGTTACCAGTTGTCGTTTCGTTCTTTTCGGCGCCAAGTAATATTTGCTTGTAGAAGGCTTTTATGTTCATTTAGCGAATCGGCATGTAGTACGGTATGTATTAAGGTTCATTTTCCTGTGCGACATCTTCCGGAGTCGAGTGGCGCGTCTTATTGTGTGACTGACACATTTCAGGGGCGCCATGGCCGTCGCCCAGATATATGGACTTCATACTGACACGCGTACTTGTTTACATTTTTCGGGTGACTGCTTTTCACCGTCGAACAAATGTTATCGCTCAGCGCGGGACGCGCCCGTATGTATCGGAAGATTCTCGAATGTTATTGATCGTTCTATCCGCTGTCTGTTGCCGCCGAATCTTGTGTAATCTGATTGCATGTATGCACCACGCGAATGGTGTAGAACTTTCTGGAAGACACGCGGGCACCAGCGATTACTCTCGAGCGTTCGATGGCTCATAAAAGCTGACGCACTTTTCGACGATTTCGCCGATCGCCGATTGTGTTCCCTTCTATCGTCGTGATTTAAGTGTAGCCTGTTTTTGTGGGCACACATTCGACCAATAAAAGTTAGTTTCGTCATTCACAGTATTGCTACTATGTTCTTTGCCGTCACTACTACGTGACAATACCGACGTTGTTTGTGTACACGCACCAGTTCAGAAAAATGACGCAGTCGACCGCTATGTCAGCGCCACGGCGCGTTCTAAGAGGAACACAGGCGCCCCACAAACTGGGTGTATCACCGATTTTGGTCTTCTGACCATCTTTTTTTGCATTTGTGTAGATATACACACACTTTATGTGGGTAAATAACGTATGCAACTTGGCATTCTGTTGGCCTCCGGACTGCCTGCGTATGTACGTGCGCCTAGCAATATGGCATACCATAAAGCAAGACATGCAGTGGTGAAACGTGATATACGCCCTAAGAACTACACCTCATGCCCTATTCGAGTCATGCGTTTTTGTGCGTACTCATACTGTTTTATTAATTATTCACTTTACGCCACAGGCCAAGGAGGAGCTTGTAAAGCGTTGCCGAAGCTCTTCTTCCAGCCGTTCGTCACGCTGAACAAACCTCCGGGTACAAAACATTCACCAGCGGGCTCGATGGTTAGCTGACGATGACAAAATAATATGAAGGCGCGTTCAAGTTGTTTCGGTTTGTCTCACACGCTGCTTGTTTGGCCGCGAGCATCGCGTGGGGCGGCTGTCGCGGCGTGCAGCGGCGCCTGCCAAATTGTTTCTCGAGGCCACCGCACGATGGCGCCACAATGTATCGCAAAAGGCAGAAGCCGCGCGGAAACCCCCGAATGTAATTGTGGATTTGTAGACGAAGACATGCATCACCTCCTTCTAGATTGCTCACATCGCGATACAGCAAGACGCCGACTTAAGTCAACCCTAATTACATTAGACCGCAGGCCTTTCTATTTAAAGAAACTTTTGGGTTCTCGAAGACAGCGGCATTGTTGGCCGTTATTAACGCTTTTATTATTCCTTTCATTTCAATGTCGCTGTTTATATGTATGTGCTTGTTGATTATGTTATGTTGACTGTTTTGTTGTGACTATATGTGATAATGCATTTACACGATGTATGTACCGCCCGCTGACTAGAAACTGTGTTATTAGGCGACGGTATCATTTGTATTTTCGAGACTTTTTTTTTTTACAGAACTATGGAGTCATTTAACTTGTATATTGCATGTACTATGTGTTTCTTACGTCATAGTGTTACTGTGAAAACGTTGCTTGACAAGTCCTAGTGCTCGTATGAAAAGGTTATTTGATATGTAATCTTGTACCCTGTATAAGCTAGACCCATTAAAGAGCTAAGGAGTAGCCGGCGCCTTAATTTCTGCGTCAACATCTCCTTATATCCTTATATCACACCAATAAAAAAAAATCAATTCAGAAAAGAACTTGTAAGATTTATATGACACCGTTATGATTATGACTTTTTACCCTCTTCCGCACTTCGTTCCTTGAATTTAACTTCGCGATATTCACGTCGCCGCATTGCATCATTAGATTTCTTGCACAGCATCGTCAATTCTTCCGCTAGGCATTAAAAAAATACTATACTAACATCGCGCCACAGTCATCGACGAGACTACGTAACAACGTAATTTTGAGACCCTCCTTCGCACACACTAATAAGCTTAAATCCAGCTTTCTTCCCTCTTTCCATAGAAGACTGGAATTCCTTACTTGGGTCTGTTCGCTCATGTCCATCCTGAAGTTTTGTATTTGCCATCCAAGATTTATGGCCCTAGCACATCATCCTTATCGCTGTATGGTATTTCGTTGTGTATGATTTCCCCTCTGTTAACCCACTCCTGCTATAGCGATTGTTGCGCTGCAGTACCTGTATGCACAAGCAAGCAAGCAAGCAAGCAAGCAAGCAAGCAAGCAAGCAAGCAAGCAAGCAAGCAAGCAAAATAAATAAACAGACAAACAAATAAATAAATAACATAAAACTTTAACTAAAGTACACAAATTATCACTTTCACGATGAAGTAATCGCCACGTTAGAACGTGATAGAAATTTGTCACACACATTTTACAGCGTTTGTTCGCAAGGAAATAATTAGGTCATCGTTAGACAGAACCCAGACAACACACAGACATCCTAAGGATGTTTGATGTATGTCTCTGCAAGGATGTTGAGGAAATCCTAGAGATGTTCCTAAAATGTCCCACGCTAATCCATAAAATATCTCGTGTGAAGCACCGAAAGATGTCCCACGCAGGTCGCAGCCGGGTCGTTTTCGGGTGTTATCTGGATGCGGGATGGAGGTTATATCCCAGGCTCGGAACGTAAAATAGATGTTATTAGTTATGCTTGTTGTAGGCACATGGTGCCCTTCGCATGCAAATGAGTGGAGCAACCTTGTAAAACTTGCACTGCTTTATTGCAATTTGTCATCCGACTGCCTAAGCGGATTAATTTATGAACAGTCATCAGGCCCCTAAGAGAATGGAATTCTCTCTTTTCAAAGGAAAGATGAACACTGTAACACGACCACCACCGAACCACCACCGGAAGTGCCAGTAAGGCGAAGACAGGGAAATAATCGGCAGCATCTGGCGATATTTGCGTGTTACTTTACTGGCAGGTAGGAAATGGAATGTCTATAATGTGTACAGGAATAATTGGCCCTCATGCTGTGCATAGACTCCATATGTTACCAATATATGGCCCTCAGCGTTTTTGGTTTAGTCGCGAAAATAAAAACAATGAGAGAGAGAGAGAGAGAGAGAGAAATAGAAGACAGGAAAGACAGGGAGCTTAACCAGATGCAACCAAATGCCCGCGGGATGTTGTGCGTTATCTGGGAAATGATCATGCCAAAAAGGTTCGAGAAATAAGGGGTCGTAGGGATGTATTTGCGCACTTTTTCTTTTTATGATTCGCGAGTGGAATCAGTTGGACTATTTCGATTCGCCTACAATAATTCCCGACTTGGCGATGTAGGTTCCTTGAATAAATAAATAAATAATAATGTAATATAAAAAGAAATCGCGTGGCATTTTCACAGCTTCTTTTTGCTTCTTCTTTCTCTAAAACAGCGAAACCATGGTCCCAGAGGAGGAGGAAATAAAGAGAGAAGGCAGGGATGTTAACCAGAAATGCGTCTCATTGGCTACCCTACTCTGGGGAACGGAAAGAGGGAATAGAAAGATAAGATAGAGAGAGGGAGGGGCGGATGGGAGAGGAAAGCCGCGGTGAGTTTGCGCACCCACGCCTGAGGGGTCAAAGGCGTTCACATAGGCCAGTCGCCCTCAAGAAAGACAAAAGTGCCTTCATAGCTTTGAGGGCCGACTAGCGATGGGGACGGTCTTCAAGTAGCACCTGCACTGACAACGGCCGATCGTGCAGTCGTCGCAATGCGATAGATAATGTTTGTCTTTCCGACTGAAATCGATGACAATGGTAGAATAAACGGTCGATGTTTTCTTCCACGCCGCAGACGCCGCATGCAACACTGTCGGTCATTCCAATCAAAGTAGTGTACGCCTTCGTGAAAGCCACTCCCAACCACAGAAATTTCTTCACAGATAAGGCACAGCCTAAGACACCAAGAGGACCACGAAGTGTTTCACGATGTCAGTCGGATTCGTCTGCCGAAGGCCTGCTCAGATCCACGAATCTAAACGTGTTTTGCTTTTAAAAATTTAGTAACACAGAGTTGGCTCGCCTTCTCGACATAACCTTTTTTTCCCAATTAGACGTCTTCGCTCAGTGGCCAGTTAGCGCTTATGAAGAGGTGAATGACAGCCGTTCGCGGGTATCATTGGGGGCAGGCAAGCATATGAGCAAAACGCGGGTGGTTTAATTCGGCTCGATTGCCGAATCAACGTCCGGTGCCCCTGTCCAAGCCTCATGAAGAACTGGTTCAGTGCACTTACGCGTTTCGTCGCAAGCAGTGGCGACGCAGCGAAAGGGGCTTTGGGGCCACGTATTTTGTTTAAGTTTACCGCGCTCAGTGCTAGTGGCTTTCTGGCGGCCTCTGTGGAGCGTTAGGCCAAGTGTTTCTAGCGTCTCTCGCAACCTCCGCACCGTGGCCTGAAATTCATTGCTGGTTCCGTCCGCCGGGCGTAGAGGGCGGGCGGCTCGCGAGTCGCAGCGCCTTTTTACGGCTGAAACCAGTCGATACTAATGCGCTGTGCCGAGTCGCAGTCGCGATGTCGCCGCCCGGAAATCGGAATCGTTTTAGGGCGCTAGGTGGTTGAAGGCAGTGCAGGCGAACCACAGGTTGCGACAGCAGCCGGCGGCTTTGCGAACGTGGAGAAAAAAAAAAAAAAAAAGAAAGAAAAATGAGCGTCGAGTTGCGGAAACTCGTGCATACACGTCACGCCCCTTTTTGCATTCTATCCGTTTATAGGCCGCTGATACAATGGTCGCCGCGTTGGTCGTGTGCGTCACCAACGCGAGCTCATATGTCCTTGCACTATACTTAACAGGGGTTGTTCCTTTGATCGATTAGCGTTGGCCGCTGCGATCAGTAAAGATGAATGCGTGCGCACTTTCGCGCAGTCTTTGAAAAATGATGTATGCCGGAGTGACAGTCTACTTGTTGCTTTGCAACGCATCACGATAGTCTTCGCGGCGTCGTGTGTCATTGGTGGGGTCAACATTACAGGGCTTACTTGACGTCGCTTGTCCTCGGTTGCTGTTCTTTGTGCCTCGCGTACGGCGGGGTCAAAAGCGAGACGTGATTAATATTTCCTTCCTTTGTTATACTGTCGCCGGGGTACTTACGTGTCTATTACGAGAAAAATCAATACGCCATTCTCAACGGGTGAATACTGTGTTTATCCTTGCATCGACCCTCATAGAAGACCACGGGGAAGTCAGAAGGGTGGACAAACATTGCGACAACCCAGGTAGCAGGAAAAAAAAAAAAGAAAGCATAAAAAAGAATAAGCTTCGCCGAATAAAAAAATAAATTATGCCAGTTGACCTGCGTTTCGCATCGCAAGAGGACCGCACCATTTCGCATTTCGGGAGGAGAATTAAATATAAATTAGATCCGTCGTCCTATTTACGAGCCTTTACGTATAATGAAAGCTGTCCTTTCTAGTAGAAGGATCATCGTGAAATACTTTTGCCTTGCCACGGCGCATAGCAGTTCAAAGATGATTTTAATGCGAAGGCATTGTATGCCGCATTACGCGAAAATCCAGCTTCATCAGCGTCGCCACCGAGCGATGGTGCCAAAAATGGCCGACGGCGCAAAAAGTACAAACATGTCAGAAATGCTCGGATGGACGTCAAATTTCGTAGGGAGGGCCCTCTAAGCAAAGTAAATCAATGGCTTTGAACAGAAAATTTGGTAAATTTCGGTCTGTGCGGGAATCGAGCCCCGGCCTCCAGGGTCCTAAACGAGCACACTTCCCCGACGCCACGGCGGCTCCACGGTCCCGCCTGACCAAACTTGTGCCTAGTGGGTGCGTTACTGCACACGTCACGTCGCAGCCATTTGGCCAACTAAAGGTGCGGCCTAGTGCGTGCGTCATTGGGCACGTGACGGCGCAGCCGATCGGGAGGAGGTAGCGCCACGTCATGAGTGTATAAAAAGATTGTATAGAATAAAAAGCATTGTCCATTTGGACGCCGCTGAGTGGTCCTTGGAGTTATGAACTCCTCGCGGGCAAGCGAGCGCGTTGAGACGCTTGACGCGGTTTTGATTTGGCCTTACCGAGGCGCATTTAGAAGGCACGCTTGCGCGGACAAGGAGCGCGTGGACACCAAAAAAAAAAAAAAAAAAAAAAGGAAAAGAAAAAAAAAATATTAGAGCGATTATAATGCTTTCGCGTTCCTTCGTGTAAGCGGTCTCAAGTGTCACTTCCGAAATTGTTTTCTTGTTATTTTTTTACGAGTTTTTAACGTACAGTCATGGTAGCTTCCTTCGTCGCTTCTTTCATGGTCTTTGTTGTTACCTCGGCAAGGTGATTCTTGCACGATTTTTCACTGATTCTTCTTGCAGTTCGTGAGGAATGAGCATAAATCAGTTCTGCGGAAAGCGGTAAGGTGTGGACGAAGTTTTTATGACAAGGAAAAAAATTGTCCTTTTCAGGAAACGTCTTTGAGCTGTCAAAGAGACAACTGCAACATTTTCGACCACTTATAACATTCTTAACGTTCAGGTAGTGTAAATATCTTGTAGTGAGAGTGAAGAACGACGCATTGTCAAAACTGTGAGTTACAAATTTAACTCTTCATTGCGCGAACTTGTGCCCAGCAAAACTAGTAACACTCAAGCCGAACTATAGCGGCGAGCACAGTCGGCGATCGTCGAAACCTGATCTGCGGGTCAAGCGCGTTGGCTTTTATACGTGATTCGTCGAATCTTCCATGCAGCGTAATCGCTGGTGCCTGCGTGCTTTTCAGTAAGTACTGTACCATTCGTGTCGCGCATACAATCTGATTAGACAAGGCGTGGCGAGACCATACACAACAGATAAAAATCAAGGATAGCATTCGAGTAAGTTCCAAATAATACCGGCGTGTCTTGCGCTGGACGATAACGCTTAATGGGTGAAATGCAGTCCCCGGAAAAAAGGATAATTACACGTGTCAATATAGCAGCCACCGACCTCAATTTTGGGTGCAGTGACTGCATTGCATTCTACCGACACTAGCATATGGGGCAGTAACTGAGGGTGACAATGTAGCTTAAGAAAGACGCTAAGGACCGCGCAACGAGCCATAGAACAAGAAACGATAGGTGCAACTTTAGGACAGTGAGGCGGATTATAGAAGAAAGGGGGCTATCTTATAGTACAGCGAATATTGAGAGGAATAAACTGGAGTTGGGAAGGTCATGTAATGTGCTGATCATATAGCCGGTTGTCTATTAGAGCTGCATATTGGGTGCCAGTGGAAGGTAAGGTCAGTCGGGGACGTCAGAAAGCTATAGGCGGTGTGATGAAAATGAAGAAATTTGTGGACATGGAACGGAATCGGCAGACGCAGGACAAGGGTAATTGGAGACCGCTTGGAGAGGCATTCGTCTGCAGTGGACGTGAAATAGGCTGATGACGATAAAGTCAGGTTAATATGATTGTGAAGTACTGAGCACCCCGGTACAACTTCTTTAATGCACGCGAGTCGAGATTAGTGCTGTGCATTGATTGTTACAGTTAAAAAAAGAAAAATGCCCGGGTTAACAGCCTACTTTGGCGGCACTCAAACTCTACCGCAAAAATAGTCTTTAAATAGTAAGTGAGGAAAAACTAAATTTCACATGCCTTTCGGCGCTTCATGCCCATTCTCCATCCTGCTCCTTTCGCCTTCTTTTGTGTCACTTTGCCATCTAACATTGAACACACTACACAGCAGTTCATGACAAGAACCATAATATGGCACTGTACCCTTGAGCAAATCCTTGCAAATCCTTCGTGCTTGCGGGTCCAATGGATTAACTGAAGCAATATCCATGACGAAATTCTACGCTTTTGCTTCTCAGTGCGTTACGTTAAGGCGCTCGAGACTGATATTTGCTCTCTGCTATAGCGCTTGCTCAAGATATCGAACAATATTTTTGTGCCATCTCGCTTCACGTCATGTCCAGAGGGCCCACGACATTGCGGCGGGACGTCTTTCAGTCCCATTGTGGGTGGAGCCAACGACTTGATCTGGGGGAGCCTTCGGCTCCCCTAGATCTTACTTTTTCAGGACTCAAATAAAGTTCTTATCATGTCATGCCATGTCGCTTCACGTCACAAAACAAGCGTGGCGCTGAGCCCCTGTAAAGCGTACTTTCTCTTTGAACAACTGTGTTCGCGGGCGAAGAGCATGGTCGGTATTTTTGTGTCATGCTTTCTTTGCCTCTTCTCTGGATTGTAGCCCGTTTGCGCGTCTGGTATACATACCTCGTCGTGGGCACGTTTAATAAAAATAATTGTTCGGTGGTGGATTTCAGTTTTCTGCAGGGTTTTATTAGTCCAGCAAGCCCCCCATCTCTCGTACATCACGTAAATCATCCATCTCTGCAGAGCTTTAATGTGATAGCGTGTGGACGAAGTCTAGTGCCGCTACCATTGCACAGCTTCACTTTCAGTTCTGCGATTGAGGCCCCTACCAGGTGGTGCTAGGTGTCACAGGATTTGCTCCGCGTTGCTGGCTCTGTGACGTAAATAGTGAGTTACCCAGATTCCGACGGCATTATCGATGTGTACCCGCAAGGCTCGGCGGTTGCTTTGAGATCAAGTGCACGAGCTGTTGTGAAGTCGGGAGTCCGTGCGGCCACGAAGGTTCCATGGATGGTGCCGTGCCAGGTGCCGGAAGAAAGGAACGTCCCAGGCGACGTTTGAGAGAGCCGAAAAAGGTTTATTTTCAAATGTACATGGTTGAGTTTTACAAAAGCGGCTCAAACTATCGGAGCACACTACATGCTAGAGTCTTTGGACGTCCGAGCCTCCCCCTCTCACAGCCATCCGGGTCCGCTTTTTATTCCGCTTATTTCCTTCTTTCCTTCGTCGAGGGATCCACTGGCCAGTAAGTTCACTGTTCACAATTCACTGGCCAGTCACAAACGCTGAACCGTTCACCACCTCCCGCCCCCGACGTCCCACCCTTTTGGCGGCTCTCCTTCACTCAATGTTGCACAACACGAGGCAACCACGTGGCAAACTGTGAACCGGCCGTCGTTGCCTTTCCCCAGAAGTTCTCGACAATGACCCTGTCGTGAATCAATGGCCTCTTCGTAACGGTCAGGAGTGGGCGGCGTTGTTGTGAAGCGAGCTCTCATTTCTGGGTGCTCGAAAAGCCGAAGATCTGATACATGACTGCCTCTCCGTAAGACTCAGGTGATGCTGACTGACCTGCCTTAAGTGAACGTGATCAGCACCCGTGATAGCCGCATGTCTGGCGGTGAAGCATCCTTTGTTCTGAGGGATCGTCAGGCACCACAGAACACAACACATACTGAAGAGAAGCTTTCTTTCCCTTTTGCTTCAACTTTCCCACTGCTGTAGTCTTGCACGCCGCGTCGGGGGGTGTTAATAGTGAGCCGAATCTTCATGGGAGGAGAGAGTAAGAGAGATAAAGGAAGGAGGGAAAGGCAGGCAGGTCAACCAGACGAGCATACTGTTTTCTACCCTACACTGGCAGTAAGGGATAAAGGGAATAGAAAGAGCTAGGAATCCTCTGAAATAGCGCAGAAGAGGGGAAAGGTGATGTCAGCAAGCATGCCTCGTTTGGGTTTTCTTCAATAAGAAATCGACAGTCACTTTAGCTTAAGCCAAAGAGGGGGAAGGCGAAAGCCTGCGCGCTCAAGAGACATCCATTAAATTACTTGACATGCTCATTCAAATGCGTTGTTACTTCTTTTTTAGTGTGTCTACCAACCGGGAATTCTCAGGAATTTGGGCAGTCTGAAAATACTCAGGGAAAGCTCAAGGAATGTGTGCTTCTATCAGAGAAAATTGGGTGTCATTTTAATGTAAGGGAACGAAAGTCGCCCTAAAGCCGGCTCGACTAAAAGAGAGGAATCGTAACGAATTGTCTTTGACGTCGTGTCGTTGGCTGGAGGAGTTGCCAGTGTGCAATCAATTACCGATTTTTCGGATGCCCGATTTTTCGGAACATGCCCGATAACGCGGACGGCTTCGCACCACCACCACATACCCCGTAGAGTCAACGTATAAGAGCGTCTGAAGGTACGGACACAAATACTCTTCGCCGTTCGATTTTCCGGAGTTTTTCCGTGACCGCAGGCCCTGAAATGCCATTAATCTAAGCCAACACCGTCGTTTTGATTATCTCGCCGCCTCGAACCGCCGCTCTCGAACCGTCGCTCTCGAACCGCCGCTCTCGAACCACCGCTCTCGCACGCAGATCCGCTGGCAGCCGTAGCCAGCACCGCGGGAGCGCGAGGCCTAGCTGCTTCGACGTTCGCTCTTAAGCTTCTTGCCGTTAGGTGCCGTGTTTTTCATCGAAAGAATTGGCCGCTGTCAGCAATGGCACCGACTCCGTCTTTGTAATCCCCGCGATTGGCTTTTAAGCTATGAAAGTACGGCGCGTTGCATAAAGCGTTCCCGAAAGGCAGCTTCGCCTCAGCACAAAAGTGTTACGCGGTGAAGCATTCGTGAAGTATTGGTGTGAAGCGTAACAAGCGTGGGGGAAGCAATTGTCACGGGACACGGTACGTATTCTCTAATTATACACGCGTGCACCTGCCATCTCCTGTCACAGTACGAGAACCGATATGCCTAATAAGTGTACTGGCAGGCCTTCAGAGCTTTCTTTGGACGTGCTTTTTGTGATTTGAGCTATTAAAAATAATAAACGACGTGCATTCATGTTTTTCAGGCTGCCCGATATTTCGGACGTTTTCGTGGCCCCTACGGATTCCGAAAAATCGAACACGGACTGTACAACTGACCAAGAGGATGCTTCAGATGGTTCGCGGGGCGAACGCGTGTTGGCAGGAGGGCGAGAACAGAAAGAAGCGTCGCACTGAGGAAGGATCGGGAAAGCAACTGTGCCGCCTCTTCTTTGAAGGAGCTTCAGCTCAAAAGGCAAAGTATTGGCTGACGCCGAGATGCAGGTGACCATCATACAAAGCAATATAAATTCTTTAAAGCAGTGAAACGCAACGGTGAGGCATTGTGCGCGGGCTGAGAGCGTGTCAGGACAGTTGAGGTTGTCTTTCGAGCTGCTGAGAGAATCTCACTTGGGACGAAGCTCGGGCCTGATACCAAAAAGCATGCTATCAGTTGACCGAAATAGCTCATTTTCGAAAATATTTGCTTCTGTATGCATCTCTTTTTATTCCTATTTCAATATGTTCGACTCAATTTGCCATGGGCTTTACCATTTCTTTCTCGAAGATATTTTATTCGCTGAGCATCTTACTACCCCCTCCCTTCAGTTTTCTGTTTTGAATAAAATAAGCACTACTACTTACTATTCAAACTGAATATAGTTTTCTAAATTTTGTTTTAACATGCTTACTAGACAGTGATAGCATCGGGCGACATAGTGTCATCCCGGCCTGACATAAAACAAAGTTCTGTGTGGCTCATTAAATTTGCTAAGGCACTGAGGAAAAACCTGAAGAACTCGGGGAATTTGAAAATGTCAATTGGTAGGCACCCCGTTATTACTTATTTTCTCCCACTAAAAGTCGTGGGTTCGAGTGCCCTAATTAAAACTACCTTAATTAACTAAGCCTTGATAAACTTCGCCTTATTTACTACCAATGGTAGTGAGTTCGATTTCCAACAAAGGTCGTGGGTTCGAGTGCCATGATTAGCTCTCTAATAATTAAATATTGAGTCTATACTAAAAGTCTATTTTAAGTCTAAATATTAAAATTAAGTCTGCAGCGGTGGCGTAGAGGTCGAGTATCCGCCTCGCGTGCAAGAGGGCCATGACTCGAATCCCGGTGCCGCGCAATTTTCCCCCGGATTAAAAAAAAATCCACGTGTTGATAAAATTGCATAAACAGGCCTGGAGTGCGGCTTGATCCCGGTGACCAGAACCGGTAACGCACTCCCTCACCAGAGCAGGATTGGTCACCCTGGTGCAGTACTTGGCCACAACCTCCTATATGAATAGAACAATCAAACCCCGGCCCTCAGTCCTCAGCGGCAGCGAAGAAACTGACCACAGCGGCGGTCAGACCTGTGACGCAGCAGAGGATGCTAAGAATACTTGGGTCCGAACAGGCCGCCATTGGAATCTGAACCTGGCAACGTTTAATGCTAGAACGTTATCTACTGAGGCAAGTCCAGCAGTGCTATTAGAGGAATTAGAGGGCAGTAAATGGGATATAATATGTCTCAGTGAAGTTAGGAGGCCAAAAGAAGCATATACAGTGCTAAAGAGCGGGCACGTCCTGTGCTACCGGGATTTAGCAGAGAGACGAGAATTAGGAGTTGGATTCCTGATTAATAAGAATATAGCTGGTAACATACAGGAACTCTATAGCATTAACGACAGGGTGGTAGGTCTTGTGAAACCTAATAAGAGGTACAAATTGAAGGTCGTACAGGCGTACGCCCCTACATCCAGTCATGATGACCAGGAAGTCGAAAGCTTCTATGAAGACGTGGAATCCGCGATGGGTAAAGTCAAAACAAAATACACTATACTGGTGGGCGACTTCAATTTCAGGGTAGGCAAGAAGCAGGCTGGAGACAAGTCAGTGGGGGAATATGGCATAGGCTCTAGGAATAGCAGGAGAGAGTTATTAGTAGAGTTTGCAGAACAGAATAATATGCAGATAATGAATACCTTCTTCCGTAAGCGGGATAGCCGAAAGTGGACGTGGAGGAGCCGGAATGGCGAGCCTAGAAATGAAATAGACCTCATACTCTGCGCTAACCCTGGCATCATACAAGATGTGGACGTGCTCGGCAAGGTGCGCTGCAGTGACCATAGGATTGTAAGAACTCGAATTAGCCTAGACTTGAGGAGGGAGCAGAAGAAGCTGGTACATAAGAAGCCGATCAATTAGTTAGCGGCAAGAGGAAAAACAGAGGAATTCTGGATCAAGCTACAGAACAGGTATACGGCTTTAATTCAGGAAGAGGACCGTAATGGTAAAGCAATGAACGACAATCTTATGGGCATCAATAAGGAGTGTGCAATAGAAGTCGGCGGTAACTCCGTTAGACAGGATACCAGTAAGCTATCGCAGGAGGCGAAAGACCTGATCAAGAAATGCGATTGTATGAAAGCCTCTGACCCTACAGCTAGAATAGAACTGGCAGAACTTTCGAAAGTAATCGACAAGCGTAAGACAGCTGACATAAGGAAGTATAATATGGACAGAATTGAACATGCTCTCAGGAACGGAGGAAGCCTAAAAACAGTGAAGAACAAACTAGGAATAGGCAAGAATCAGATGTATGCGTTAAGAGACAAAGCCGGCAATATCATTACTAATGTGGATGAGATAGTTCAAGTGGCTGAGGAGTTCTATAGAGATTTATACAGTACCAGTGGCACCCACGACAATAATGGAAGAGAGCATAGTCTAGAGGAATTTGAAATGCTACAAGTAACGCCGGGAGAAGTAAAGAAACCCTTGGGAGCTATGCAAAGGGGGAAGGCAGCTGGGGAGGATCAGGTAACAGCAGATTTGTTGAAGGATAGTGGGCAGATTGTTCTAGAAAAACTGGCCACCCTGTATACGCAATGCGTCATGACCTCGAGCGTACCGGAATCTTGGAAGAACGCTAACATAATCCTAATCCATTAGAAAAGGGACGCCAAAGACTTGAAAAATTATAGACCGATCAGCTTACTGTCTGTTGCCTATAAAATATTTACTAAGGTGATCGCAAATAGAATCAGGAACAACTTAGACTTCTGTCAACCAAAAGACCAGGCAGGATTCCGTAAGGGCTACTCAGCAATAGACCATATTCACACTATCAATCAGGTGTTATAGAAATGTGCGGAATATAACCAACCCTTATATATAGCTTTCATTGATTACGAGAAAGCGTTTGATTCAGTCGAAACCTCAGCAGTCCTGGAGGCATTATGGAATCAGGGTGTAGACGAGCCCTATGTAAATATACTGAAAGATATCTATAGCGGCTCCACACCCACCGTAGTCCTCCATAAAGAAAGCAACAAAACCCCAATAAAGAAAGGCGTCAGGCAAGGAGATACGATCTCTCCAATGCTATTCACAGCGTGTTTAAAGGAGGTATTCAGAGACCTGAATTGGGAAGAATTGGGGATAAGTGTTAATGGAGAATACCTTAGTAACTTGCGATTCGCTGATGATATTGCCTTGCTTAGTAACTCAGGGGACCAACTGCAATGCATGCTCACTGACCTGGAGAGGCAAAGCCGAAGGGTGGGTCTAAAAATTAATCTGCAGAAAACTAAAGTAATGTTTAAAAGTCTCGGAAGAGAACAGCAGTTTACGGTAGGTAGCGAGGCACTGGAAGTGGTAAGGGAATATATCTACTTAGGGCAGGTAGTGACCGCGGATCCGGATCATGAGACTGAAATAACCAGAAGAATAAGAATGGGCTGGGGTGCGTTTGGCAGGCATTCTGAGATCATGAACAGCAGGTTGCCATTATCCCTCAAGAGAAAAGTGCATAACAGCTGTTTTACAAGTACTCACATACGGGGCAGAAACCTGGAGGCTTACGAAAAGGGGTCTACTTAAATTGAGGACAACGCAACGACCTATGGAAAGAAGAATGATGGTGTAACGTTAAGAGATAAGAAAAGAGGAGATTGGGCGAGGGAACAAACGCGAGTTAATGACATCTCTATTGAAATCAAGAAAAAGAAATGAGCATGGGCAGGCCATGTAATGAGGAGGGAAGATAACTGATGGTTAATAAGGGTTACGGACTGGATTCCAAGGGAAGGGAAGCGTAGCAGAGGGCGACAGAAAGTTAGGTGGGCGGATGAGATTAAGAAGTATGCAGGGACAACATGGCCACAATTAGTACATGACCGGGGTAGTTGGAGAAGTATGGGAGAGGCCTTTGCACTGCAGTGGACGTAACCAGGCTGCTGCTGTTGATAATGATAATTATGATGATGATGATGATGATGAAATAAATATGCCTTTTTTTGCATGACTAGCGGCAGCAATGTGGAATAAGCGATGTGGAAGAAGAGGACGAACGCGCGAGCAGTGGCACGAGCGCTTCGATTTCCGGTACATCACAACATGACCTTGAGACAAAGATCTAAGGCTCTCGCCCTAAAAAAAAAAGCACATCCAGTGGCAGAATGCGGACTAGCGTTTTTAGGTCATTTATTCAGGTCATTCTTGACGTCGAGATTTGATGGAAGCATGGGGAGTGTATGACGGTCTCCTGTCTGCTTGGCTGAACGCGAAGGAAATCCAGTAAAGAATACAGGAAAGGTGGAAAGGAGAGCCGCGGAGGCAAGAGAGTCACAAGGGCACGATAGTGTCCAAGTCAATGTCCTAGGGCACGTCAATGCACCGTAGTCACAAGGGCACGTTCAATGTCCTTTGAACCAAAGAACCTTTACTTCAAGGGAGAATGTGCACTGTCACACAGGGACAGCAAAGGAGCCCTATACTGGAAGGGAGCTGCGAGTGAAAGGGGTGCGCGTTCGTCGTTTAAAACCTAAAGGGCCTAGAGGGCGTCCGACAGCAGAAAAAAAAAAAAAAATCTCGATAAATATGGAAGTTCAACTTTTAACTCTTCAGAACAAGCTTACAAGTACTGAATACTAGTACTAAAGTATTACACACTTTCGGGACACCCGCAATCTCCATCATGAACGCGTCGGTACAGCAGCGCCTGCACGGCCTGTCATCAGCAGCAACATCGACACAACACGGGTGCCATGTGCGGTTTGGTTCTTTGGTTAGCGGCTGCTAGGCATCCCAGTCTCCTCGGCTTCTTTCTGCGCATCTTCTTCCCTCGTCACTTTTGTTTTGTAGTTCTTTATTTTACTGCCTTTACGTGTACCTACCGCTGCCTAGTCACAAGGAATGAAACAAAGCAGCTGAAGCAAGGGCAACACCGAATAATCGACGACAACATGCGGTGTACGAAGCGGTACACATGGCTGCCATCG
Source organism: Dermacentor andersoni (assembly GCF_023375885.2). NCBI lineage: Eukaryota > Metazoa > Arthropoda > Arachnida > Ixodida > Ixodidae > Dermacentor > Dermacentor andersoni. Next base: position 117,552,084 of record NC_092824.1, read on the forward strand.
TTGCAATAAATACATCTGTATTTGGTAAAGTAATGCCTTTACTACGCATGCATTTTGTTTTGATGTTTCTATGTGTTAGGTTGCTGAAATATTGCTGAAAGAAATATGACAAATTTATTGTAAGACGCATTTGGGCCATATTTTTTTATTACTTTTGAGGCGATGGCAGCGCTGAGGATACGTTGCGGTTTCTGTTAAAAGCTTCAACGGAGACCATCTGGAGACCGTGTGGCACCGACACATATCCCTTGAACTAATGTGTCTTTTAAAGCTCAATGCTCCTTAACTTCAAAGGACCTTTGGCATGCTCGTGTGACTCGGGTATAAGAAAGACTCGTAAGACTAAAGTGCGCTAGATTTGCTGGCAGAGCACTCGAGCTGTTCGGCTCTCATGTAGCCTCGCTTACATGGAAAGCGTCATGTGATAGCAATATGCTTGTTTATTAGTCGTTCTGTTTATTCTGTTTATTAAGCCTTTCGTTCCAGTGAAATCATCTTTCGGAATTTATTATCGGCAAACACTTTGCCGGCTCGCTTGTGTTCATCTCAGGACATTTAGAAAAATAAATAATGGAGGAGCATATTATAATCTTAAGCATCTTTAAGTGCAATGCCTCTTGTTACTTTTTTACGCATGACAGTTTACATGTGCAAAAGCTTAACATATTTTCTCGTTTTTCTGATGCTCGTGATTGGAAAAGTTTCATTTCGTTTGGTGAATTCCAATCGGTTTTTTAATTTTCCGTCGGCCCGTTTTCCTATAATAAACAACACCGTGTTACCGCAACCCAGAACCAAATGCGGTGAGCTGATTGAAAACGTTTCATCTGTATCGTTATGGAATTCATTACCTGCGGGCGCAGGGGAACGTTCCATTGACTCACTCAAAACGAACTTGTGTTCGTATATGATGAATATATAACTCACTTGATTTTTTTTTTAATGCTATCCTCAGTTTGTGATTTCACGCTGTAACGTTATATTTATTTTGCTCATTTTAGTTGTGCTGTGTATGATTTTAGATTATTCCACATTATATAATGCTGTGCACCGGGTAGCTGTATTTCTGGTGCGCGTACTAGCGGGAGGTCTCTCTGTCTCGATGTTTTCACTGGGAGACCTGCTTCCTCATTTCTATATTATCTGCTACGTAGCTTTCTTACTTACGGGAAAAAAATTGAATTAGGAGAAGCGTCGTAGAGGCTGCTATCGGTGCAGCGAAAAGACTGACAAACAGCGATCAAGTTGTTCGAGCAAAGTACACGACCGTTTTTTTGCTCTTCGCCCACATCGGAATGATGTTCATCATCTGCTCGTCGACTGTCAATTTTTCTAAAGAAAGAGACACTTTATTAAAGAAAGGTTTGGGGGGCGAAGTCGGCTTGCCAGCGGTAGCGCAGTGGCTGGGCCGCTGCTTAGCTCGAGGTAGGCCGGCACGATTCCGGCTGCGGCGGCCTCGTTTCTATGTAGGCGAAAAAAAGAGAAAAAGAAGAAAAAAGAAAGTCCAGAAAGAAGGCGGGACAATCAAATTAGCCTTCCCACCACTGCTGTCAGGGCCTGTCGAAACTGCAGTCACGTTGCAGGGCGCGGATTGCATAAGCCTACGGGCCCAATATTGGCGCTGTGACGTCAAAGGAACAGCTGCGTTTGGTTGATACGGCAATTAAGCCGGCGCGCCGCCACCGGCTTCTACCGAGACTTAGGAACGGTCCATACCCATAGAGGTCACCACCAATAAAGCGCTTTCGAACTCAAACCTATTTCTGTCTGGCACGGTTATAGACCGCAGTTCGGCGTCGCTCGTCTCGTATCACCGAGGGCACTTTGGCGCAACAAAAAACCTCGCGAAAATGAATTGCCGGAACGGGTTTCCGTCCTCCGCTGCAGCGAGTCGGCTCGTGTACGCTCTCGAAGAAATTACGTGTCCTTCTTTTCTTTTATTTTTTGCGACTGCGCCCACTTGTCTTTGTGTGCAGCCGCAAATCTCCCGGCGGGCGCGCCTCGGAATGTGCATTTCCCACGGAAGTGGTGGTTCGTTATGAACGCTCGGTTCACTCGAGACTGCGGAATCGCGGAGATGGCTCGCTGAATAAAATACGAACGGCCTTCCGCGTCGTCGAAATTTGTTTCCTATGACTGCCGTACTTTATCGCACCTATATATATATATATAGGCACTTTTTTCGAATCTGAGTACCTCGTGTACTGAACACGAAAGAAGTCCCCCCCCTCCCCCAATCTCCCCACCCCAACAAAAAAAAAAAAAAAAAAAAGGAAAAGAAAATTAGAAAAAAAACATACAAATGCATAAGCTGTCTCATAGTATTCTAGAAGATATTGAGACGACTGTATAAACAAAGCTCAATACAGGAGGACAGCAGCGTAGCGGCAGCAGCTTGTTTGTTGTCTTCGGCTGCCTTAAGCTTTTGGAACAGTTCGACCGACCGTCGACTCTGCTTTAAGCCCATTCAACGCGAAATGATGTCGTTCGAGCCGATGTATTTCGTAAATCCTAAGTCTCTCGTAAATCGATATCTGGCAACAGGCTCAAATGTAAGCGTCATTTTAGTGTCTCGAACAGCGAGAAAGAGCCGCACAGACGCAACGCAGTCGAATGAGAAGGTGTCGCAGCGTTACGTATGCTGCGTTTCGCTGCTTCAGGCTTTTATATAAACATCTCCAATATTCGGCATTTCATTTAGTTTTCGAACGTCGTGTGCAGACTCTCTAGACGATGTACTTTTAACGTATTCTATAAAGTAAGACACCAACAACTTGCTTTATGGAACTGAGCTAAGCAAGAGCGAAAGGTACAGCGCTAGCACGGACGGTCACGTGTCAAGTTTCAGCGCTTGTGAGGGAAGGTAAAGGTAAGCAGCGATAACTATATATGTGATTTAGGTTAAATGACATTTCGCCAGTTCGGTGTCATTAAGTCTTACGTAACATTTGAAAAGAATTATGTATTTTCTCGATTTTGTCCTTATTCGATAAATGCACATTCCCCATGTAATACAGGTTCAAAATGCCAACTTCAATTATCCACTACCTCGTTTGCATATTTTCACTTTGTATCGTAATTTATTTTGTGTTGTGTATTCTTATGAGCCCTATTTCCGATGTCTTCATTAAAACTTCTTTCTGGGCGAGTTGGTGCATACTTGACATAAAAATTGTAACAGCGCAAACACATGCAACCACAAAGTAAGAAGGACGAGACACAAGCGCTGACTGTCAACTAAATTTTATTTTAAATAAAATTTTATTTAAAATAAAATTTAGTTGACAGTCAGCGCTTGTGTCTCGTCCTTCTTACTTTGTGGTTGCATGTGCTGGCGCTGTTACAATTTATATGTCAAAAAAAAAAAAAAATCCGATGTCTTCTAAGTTGAAATTGTCAACTTTATTTATCTTGTTTGTTTAGTATAGCGTTTCTTTCTTCTTCGTAATCGTATTAGTATGCTTTTACGGTCACTGAGCGTGGCGCTGCTGTCTTAGGTTTTCTATGCGCTTATTTGAATATATGTTGTTGCTGTATTTTGTGATTATTCAAGGGGAATTTATTGCAGTCTTTAAGGTGACATGATTATGCTGTACACTGCTGTCATGCGGCTGCTCCTTCCTTTATTGATGAAGGAAAATAAGCTATACTTCTGAGCTCTAGTCTGCATGGTGATCTGTATGCATACGTAGGAATGGCAGCAAAGATGTGGGCGAACTGTGCCGCATCTTGATTCTGTCGTCTGGAAAACTAAAATCGAAAGTGTAGAGGTGTCAGCAGGCGGTGCTTATGTGCAGAACATCCACTTATAGTATACTATATACGGCGGAGGCAGAGTGACCGACTCTGACTCTGGATGGGAACACACTTACTTTTCCAAAGGACACAAAGCGTTACCCGGCCTGTTGGCCAGCATTCTAAGGAAAGAAATCGGAAAATAAGGATGTAGAAAATATGTATACATAATGAAAAAAAAAAGAGAGTAATACCTTTCGTTTTTCTAAAGCGTTCGATGAATCGTCCCGGAAAGGAGCTGTTCGACTCCGCATATCAGGTCGTGATCGCGTTTCGTCGAGTACGTGCGATCAAGTAAGATGGCATCATTGGAGTTTTTCGCCAACACTGCAATATACGCGAGAAAAAATAAGGGCGGGGGGTTGAGGGGGTCGTTTAAAGTTAACATATACACGGGTTCAGTTAAGCTAGACTCGCGAAACTACCTATAGCAGCAGACTGACATCGATACTGATGGTAGGATAACTCTCTCTCCGAAAGGCATCCTCTTTGGACAAGGACTCGGAAAAGACCCGTGAAGGCGTTGTTGCTGGTTTCTGAGTGTCGTTGGACGCTTTCTGATGACAACATTCCGGGCGGTCGAATCTCGCTAAAGTGAGGAGCACTGTCGCATCTCCAGATCGCTGTTCCACTTATATATCCCAACGTAGCATCATTTGTCCTTTCTTTTTGAAGTAAACCAAGGAAAAAAATAGATAGAATTGAGCACTTCGAAATAAACTGTTGCGAGTTAGCGCCAAGTGTGTCCTGTTACTTTTATCCTCGCCCGCAGCGCACTATGTATACTGCTCGTATGGATCACCAAGTCGAAATTCGCACCATTATTGGAGTATTCCTTCTTTCTTTCTTTTGTTTACGTCGCCCGTAAACCTTCAGTCGATGTTGAAAACAGAACTAATGTCGCACATACGTCAGGGACTGTATTCACGAAACATATCGCTCGCAAGTGTCGTTTGCCATTGTCTGGCCGCCTTCGTTTAATAACTTGTCCATTGTCACGATTCAGTGGCATCTGATTCTGGAAACAGTTCTTGCATACGAACTTTTTTTGTGAACATAGGCGCAGGATACCCATAATTTAATTTCTGGCGTGCCTCGGGGCTCTGTATTGGGCCCTTTACATGCCCTCATTTACATTCCTGATTTACCGATTGCGTAAGCTCCTCAGTCACGTCTTCGCGGAAGACTGCGTTGTTTACTGCGAAATATCAAGTAACCTAGATGTTAATTGCTTGCAACGTAACACCTCTAGTATTGCACGTTGGTACAGAACATGACATATGGATGTCAGCAGTAACATATGTAACAGTAACAGTAACAACACTAACATATGCAAAGTTTTACGCGTTTCATTTACTAACGCACTTTATGCTAAATGTACTCTAAACAACGCTACTTTAGATTCCGTTACTTCGTACAAATACTTGGCAAATACATAGCATCTGACCTAAGTTGGATACCTCACATTAACTACGTTATTAACAATGGTAACCGTATGCTACGATACCTTTGGCGTAACTTTAGTCCTGCCCCTGTAGCTCTGAAACTAACAGTGCAGAAAACACTAGTGGGTCCAAAACTTGAATATGCGTGCTCCATTTGGGACCCTTTTCAATCGCACTTAACTTTCTTTTCTTGAATTGATAAAGAATAACGCAGCACTTTTTACAATATCTAACTATCATCGCACTAGCAGTATCACGTCGATGTAACGCACCCTTTCCTTGCAGTCATTTGAATTACGCCACAAAGCACCTCGTCTTACGCGTTTTCGCAAGATACATCATCATCCAGTTACGAAAAGTCACTTTGTCACGTCCCCGTCTTATCATTCGGCCAGTTTCGTTAATCGACATAAGCTACACGTCACTACTTACCGCACTTTCTTTTATTCTTTCGCCCCGAGCACGTCCAATGATTGGAACTATCTTCTTTCCGATATCGTTTCTATTTCAGACCATGACTTGTTTTGTTCATCGATGCACAGTTATTTAATTAAGGATGTGTGAAGTTAATGTTGTTCATTTTCTTTTTGCCTTGTTTGTATGCATTGTACTTCGCATCGTATTTGATTTTTCGGTTGTGTGAGCCTTAAAATTTGCATCTTCATATGTGCCTGCACATGTTTACACATTTGTTGAGGGAAGAAGACGAAGTGCTTCTCTTGCGGAACACATCTCGCCCGTCTCTGTGCTTTTCTGGACTTCTCACTGCACCTGTGGGGTCTACCGCCCCCTCCATCGCGGTGATGGATGTGCAACACCCCGAGGATCCTCCCGGTTCTCGTTCACCCGCGGACATCGGTTCGAGGAAGCGAGGAAATACGTCGAGTGGTAGCGAGGACACAGAGCTGTACTCCGCATCAGGTGACGAGTCCTCGGAAGATAGCTTTTGACTTGTCCAGTACCGCGAGGCCAAACGAAGCATTATCAACTCATCTTCGGCGGCCAGCTCGAACACTGTAAAAACAGCGCCTCAACGATGGCCTCACTCCATCCTGTTTGTGCCACAGAACGCTACCGACAACCTGCGCGTCCTCAACAGGCAAGCACTCTCCGTGTATCTAGAAAACACTGTGCCAAACGAGATCAAGGATGTCAGGATAAACACTAGGCGAAACATCCTGGCAATCGATGTGATGAACCCGAGCGCGCTGACCATACTACAACATGTAACGCAGCTGGGAAACATCAAGGTCCGATCCATCGTGCTAACGAATGGTGCCACAATAACAGGAGTCATCTATGACATTGACAGTGAAATATCTGATGCAGACCTCCCAATTCTCATAAAACCAGCAAGCGAACACACCGTCATTATGCATGTTGGTCGCCTCGGCAACACACGTTGTGTGAGGATAACGTTCAACGGCGACTGCCTTCCACCCTACCTGAAGGTCGGCCACTTTCGCCACCAGGTTCGACCATTTATTCCAAGATCAATGCAGTGCTTCAATTGTCAGAAGATTGGACGTGTGAAGGGTGTTTGCAGAAATTCGGCCGTGTGCCCTCGATGTGCCGAACCCCACTCAGAAGACAACTGCAGCGCAACCACGTCGAAGTGTCCTAACTGTCAGGGTGATCACTGCGCCTCTACCAAAGACTGTCCCCAGATCAAGAAAGAGATCACCATTCTTAAACAAATGGCGAGAGACAACTCTACCCACAAAGAGGCCGCTGTGAAAGTACGTCGAAGACGACGTCACTGTCGAAGGTCTTCACAACGGAAAGCATCAAGCTTTCAGGAAAAGTCAACTCGTCAAGCAGCATCATCAGTGGAAGTTTCGAGCACTCCGAACACCGATGTTGGAAGGGAGAAAACTGCCAGATCTCTCTCCACAAAGGAATGGCCGCCACTTCCGCGTACAGGACCGCCAGAAGAGCCACAGAAGAAGCCGCCCCCAGTACAGCAAGGTACTGCACCCGAGGAGTCGCGGAAAACAGATGAGCAAGTGACAGCACTTATTAGGCCTTTAATGAATGCCATTCGCGTGTTGCTAAACAACATGCACACACCGTCTGCCAGAAGTGCGCTTCAAGTACTGGACGCTCTGAGTCCGGTGCTTGCAACCCTTGAGTAGATCATGGCTCCACAGCCACGGTCCTTTAGGGAAGAGGTCTGACAAGCAGCTATCTTTCAGTGGAATGCCCGCGGACTCACAGCGCGCCTTTCGGATTTCCGTCGCTTCGTGTACGCCAATATGTTTCCCATTATCGTCATTTGCGAGCCGACCTTATCGAACACAATCAGGCTTTCTGGATATGAATCATTTATGTAGTCAACAGTTTATGAAAACAGTAAGGTTTTGGTGTTTATTCGCCGTGACCTCACCTACACTCATCAGCCTCTACCACCTAATGACAGTAATCAATATATGTGCCTAAACGTAAGGAAAAAGAATTTGGCCTTTACTTTTGTAGGCGCCTACCTATCTCCGTCAAGTCGATTTGATTACAAAAGACTACGAGACATCCTTTCCTCAACTTCCAATCCCTGGGTCATCATTGGAGATTTCAACGCCCATCATACACTCTGGGGAAGTCCGATGATCAACGCAAGAGGCAGAATTCTGGTATCTTTCGCCTCCAGTAATGACCTTTGGCTGCTGAATGATGGGAGTCCTACGTTCTTACGTGGCTCCACGTACAGCAGCTGTCTTGACTTGGCTTTTGTCTCACGAAGCCTTGTAAGACGTGCAGGGTGGTTTACGGACATAGAGACGCACGGAAGCGACCATATCCCCACGTACATCAAGATCAGAGGATTGTCCCCTTCCAAAATACGGGATACGATCCAAAGAAAGGACTGGCCTTAATTTCTGTCTATTATGGAAGAACACTGCGACGCCAATCCATCTTCCGACCTGGAAGAGACAATCAAGAGCGTGGTGCAAGACACTATGCGTACTCTCACATGCTCTTCGAAACTGAATGAATTTGATGTGGAACTAGAACGACTTCGAGCATCAAGATTCGATCATCAAGGATTAGCGCTCATCCTGTAGGTCTTCTCTGTCTGTGTCCCTGTTATTTTCGCTAGTCTTTTGGTTAATGACTTCGAGCAATTCGACGACGTGCTGAACGAAGATACCGACGTACGAAGACAATGGACGATTTACGGTCCGCCAGGCGCACGCAAAAGCAGATACAGCGCCGGTTAGACAAGCTCGAATCGCAGCGTTGGACTGCCTTCTGTGAGTCGCTAGATCCACGCAAGCCTTTATCGCAACTATGGAGAACGGTGCGCGGTCTCCGGACACTCCCCGTACAGCGATTCCCATTCAAGGTTCTGGCCCTCTCTCAAAAGAGATCGGAGATTGACGTGGCAGAAGATTTCTGCGCCAGATTATCCGGCCAACTCACAGCTACCAACATTCCATCGCCTTCGAGCAGCTGTCCGCCACCACGTGATCACCGGATGGATCTACCATTCACAATCCACGAACTTAAGACAGCATTAGCTTTGTGTAGCCGCACATCAGCGCCAGGACCTGACGGAATTTCCTACCGAGCTCTGTGTCACCTGGGGGAGCGAGCGAGAGAAGTTCTCCTTGAGGTGTACAATGAATCTTGGAGAGATGGCACGCTACCAACAACCTGGAAGACAAGTCGTCGTTGGAACTTTCATCATATCGCCCGATCGCTTTGGCGAGCTGTGTGGGCAAAGTAATGGAGAGGATGGTCCTAGGACGCCTGGAGTGGTACTTGGAGTACCACAATACCTACCCAGATGCCATGGCGGGCTTCCGACGCGGTCGATCATCGATCGATAACGTCGTCGACCTGGTCACCTACATTCAAATGAGAAATGCCGTAAACGTCTCTGCGCTTCTTTATTCCTCGACGTTAAAGGGGCGTATGACAACGTTACGCATGAAGCCATCCTCTCTGCTCTCGCAGAGGTAGGAGTGGGTGGTCAGATGTTTCAATGGATACGGAGCTATCTATCCATGCGATCCTTCTTTGTAAGCACCGAGGAAGGCCATACTTGTCTACATTATAGCTACCGCGGCGACCCCCAAGGCGGTGTACTTAGCCCTGTGTTATTTAATTTAACACTAATTGCTCTCCTTGAGCACGTGTCTGGCTATCAATGTACGCGGATGACATCTGCATATGGACGTCTGCAGTAACACGCCTACAGTTGCGAGCGAGAATTCAGAGAGCCGCCACACAAACTGATATCTACCTCCGTAATCAAGGCCTGGAAATTTCCTCCGAGAAATGCACAATAGTGCCATTTACGCGCGAACCCATGGCAAACTACAGTGTAATGATAAATGGCCAAATAATACGACGGGTCCGATCGTACAAGTTTCTAGGTGTCATAATCGACAGGGACTTGTCATGGAGCCCACACGTATCATACGTGAAAAAACGGTTGACAGGCATCTGCCACCTGTTCATGTTTTTCGCTAGCAAGACCTGGGGAATGTCGCCAAGTGCGATGTTGCAACTGTACAGGGTGCTATTTCTAGGATTTCTGCGATACAGCTTGTCAGCAATAAACAACACAGGCAAAACGAATCTACGCACAATACAAAGTCTTCAGGGTCAAGTGCTCCGGATCTGTCTAGGTCTGCCTCAGAGTGCTTCAACAGTGGCTACGATAGCAACCGCTAGAGACCACCTTGTCAAGGCCCACATTGAAATTGAAGTACTCAGGACCCATATAAGGCATTTAGCCAGGACTCCTCGTCACCATTTGGTCTCTCTACCAGCGGACAGACCACACACATCTTTCAGCCAAACGATAACTGCATATGATGAATCATTGCCAGCTTGTTTCACTCCGGCTGCGAGACCTTCGATCCCTCCATGGTGCCTCGCTCAGCCAAAAATCAACCTCGCAATGCCTGGTATCTCGAAAAAAGCTGATCTATCATCGCCAGCCCTTAGACAGTTCACGCTACTATATTCGTACAAGAACTACCGTGACTCTACGCATATTTACACTGATGGATCTTTCCTTCCAAGCAGCTCCGCGGCGGCAATCGTCATACCAGCGAAAGCTACAACAATCAAATTTAAGACGACCCACGCGACAACATCGACGGCAGCAGAGCTCGCAGCGCTCTTTACTGCCCTTCATCACATTGGTGATGAACCGCCACACAAGTGGACAATATTCTGCCATTCGAAGGCGGCACTGCAGTCTCTACTGTCACCTTTACGACGCGGACCGCACGAACAACTAATATTCCATATTACACAAACGTTACGCCATATAAGCGATGCAGGCCATGAAATAACCTTCCAGTGGCTTCCAAGTCACTGCGGGATTATCGGCAATGAACGGGCGGATCACGCTGCCCGCTCAGCCCATACTGAGGAGCGCCACGTCCCAGTTCCTCTTTCTAGAACTGACGCGGCACGGAAGCTCCGCCTACTTGCTCGGCAGTGCACCGCGTCGCAATGGAATGAGCGACATTTAAGAAATACGCGACTATACTCATTTGATCCCACACTAAGTCTTCGAGCGCCATCACAGCTTCGCCGTAGAGACGCCACGCTTTTATATCGACTTTGGTTGGGCGTTGCCTTTACCAAAGCCTACGCATTCCGCATTGGGATGACCGACACCCCAACCCGTGACCACGGCGGCCATGAAGAATCAATTGGCCATATTTTGTGCGCCTGCCCGCAGTACAGTCCACAGAGGGTATGCCTTCGCCACGAACTTGACCATCTGGACGACCGACCGCTATCCGAAAAAATAATTCTACAACATCGAAAGGACCTACCGTCACAGAAGAAGGCCGTGCAAGCACTATTGCGCTTTTTGCGATCTACCGGCCTGTGTGAACGACTTTAACTGGAACGCCTTTTTTGTGTGTGTCTCCATGTGTGCGTGTTTCCCTTTTTTCCTTTTTTAGCGTTTTCCTCTCTGTCATCTTTCTAACCCCTATCCCCCATCCCCAGTGTAGGGTAGCAAACCGGAGACTGATATCTGGTTGACCTCCCTACCTTTCCTATTCATTCTTTCTCTCTTTACACATTTGATGTCATTCGTTTTGTTTTGTTATTTTTGTGTAATCGATTCCCCTCAGTAAAGCTTGGTGCGCTTTAGTGTTAATGAATTAATGAATGTCTGTAGTGCAGATGTGCCCAATGGTGAAATGAAGCCTCCGAGTTTTCAAGGTGCGTCCACGCTCAACGAATTTCAGAACTGATATTTTTTATTGGAGTAAAAGCGCTCTCAAACTTCTTGCAGCCTGCACTGCTGGTCCACTTTGTTGTTCTTACTTTTTTAGTAGAATGCCTTTTTAGGCAGTGCCGGATCAATTTAACTGGAACATCAGTGCATTTTACCGCGCAGTTGAAAAAAAAAAAGCATATCTCGAAAGCGCTGTGCCCAATATCCCCGCCAAATGGATATGCCTCTCCAACTTGCCTACTCCAATTCGCAAATTTCAATATGCGCCCTAGAGGAATTAGCGGTAATGTAGAGTGAATTTTTTTTCAATTATTCAAACATACAGTTAGATGTTTTGGGCAAATAATGTCCGCCTCTTCGACTAAACCAAATCAAAATGTAGAACTGTGTTGCTTGCCGCAAGGAGTTATACATAAAAAGGCCTTTTAAAACATCCTTGGACCCAGTTAACAAAGCTTCTCGTTCTTAATTAAGTAGTGCTGTTTCCCATTGGCCAACCGTTTTCTCCTATTCTAGCATCTGCTCCTAAGAGCTGTTAAGAACATGTTTGTGAATACCGGCCTTTGTATTTTAGTCGTGCTGCCCTGACCACGAGGACACCATCCAGCAGAGGAAGGTGCTCGGCAGGTTTTTCGATACCGGCGATGCTGTCACAGGATGTCCGTAGGATAAAGCCCCATGCCTAAATGTTGCTCAAATCCGTTGTTTCTTGAGAACGAAGCCTGGCCGACGTCCAGAAGTTTTGCCTGCACCATGCAGAGAGCACAGCGCTCGCGCTTGCATGCACTAAGTGAGAATTGAGCACGGCGCAACACTGGCGTCGCGAACCAATATTATGGACGAGGACGTGAAGAAGTAGGACACTGTACACAAACGGATCGCAGATTGTCAACCGTTTAGTCACAGTGAAGGGAATAGCATAAATAGCGAGCATCTTCTCAAATGAGCATCTTCTCATTGAACTAAAGTAGTTGTAGTCCTATAGATAGAAACCAATAGAAACGGGTCACAAATGAGACAGATAAGTCACATTTATGCTATTGTGTTTGTCGATTTTGGCATGTCCCTTTCATTGATATTGCTTGCTCATACAATTCCATTCCCCTTCATAAGTAGAGTAGCTGCGGGCAGGCTTGCTTCGAACATTTCCGCACGGATACCGCACAAATACTGCCTATGGGTCTGTCAGCAAATGCTGAAAGCAGTTTTGAACATGCGCATAGCAGCTTGCTTACATTGCATTGTAATGTCCTCGGTTATTGCTTTTCTATGTACAACAACGACAACAACAACACAGTGCGATAGAATCGCACTCCGCTTCTGGTAGCAGGGGCGCTGTGTGGACGCTGCTCACGGTTTGGTTAATTTTATTCAGTGAACCGTCAACTTCACGACTTCTTCGTTTTCATCTGTTTCATGTACGCGACCTTTCTTTCTTACACATTTGACGTTTTCGTTTTCGTAGGTGCTCGGTGCCCCTTACGTCAGCTCATGCGAGGTTCGAGAAACTCGGAAAATGGCAGGAGCTGCAAGTTGTGCGGTCACGATGCACTCGGTGTATGTTTGGTGAGTACGCACAACCGGGAACCCGATGGTTGCGGAAGCCCGCGCCTCTGCGCACGTTCTCCACGATCGGCGCGGCGCGCCGACGCTGCACGCGCGTGCCGGGCATTCCTCATCCGCGGATTCCGCGGCGGCGCGCCCTTTGGCTCCTCGCAGCGTATGCGGACGGGAGCCATGTTCATTTTTTGTTCTGTGCAGTTTGTAGCGCCAAGTTTTAGCAGGCAGGGCCGTCTATGTATGCTGCGCTAGATAATCGGGAAGAAGTGGGCAGCGTAGCATTTGGAAAAAAAAATGAACGAGAACGAGGAGGAAAAAAGAAAGGGGCAAGACACCGAGCTTAGTTGGTGTGAATACCGGCTGGCTACGCTGTGCTGGGAAATTAGTAAAGAGAACGTAATATGATCGAAGTTGCGCGAACTAACGTAATGCAACGGATTATGACTCTTATGATGCATTAAACTGGTCACTTTCGAGCGCTCTGCAGCGTTTTCGCGGTGTGGTTTATATTCGGCTGGTCGAAACCTAGTGCTCGCAACACATTCGCGTGGTTCATTTAGGGCTCCGCGCTTCAGCTGAGCTTACTGGTAAGCGCTTCCACCTTCAATCTGGGAGCGCGACCAAGGTCCGACAGAAACTTGATCACGGAGCTACTCCGACTGCTATGGGAGCAGCTAACTCATTCGGCTGGGGCTGGCTTTCCCCGACTCCAATCTCAAGAGGGCTTTGAATCTCTGCAGACCGAGTTGCATCACGGTCGAAATCAACCGAGCGTACCATTAGAGTCAGTCACAACAGTCCGCATTTCCTGAAGTAGCGGATCAACGCGTTTACACCCTTGTGCGTTGATTTCGGTCTGTAACAGTGTCCTAGGATTCTTCCGCCAAAGGGGTGACCGTCAAGTTTGTCGAGAGCAGTCGAGAGCGCTTTTCTAGCTACACCTTAAGGCGGAACGAAGACAGACACAATGATTAATTTACTACGTCAGTGTCTCTTCTAGTTTCTTTCCTACCTTCGTGGTCACTGGGATTCGAACTCGCACCCATGGGGCCGTGTGCAGTTGGAATCCGGATGCACTGACCACAGACGCAAAGCCTCAATTACTTGTGGCTGCCGTCCGCGTTTAGAAGAAGCGTCTGCTTTAGATAAAAACTCCGATTGATGGCATTGATCATAGAGGCGAAACATATCTACTGTTTCGCTAACGGGTGCATTATAACACCACCCCTGTTTCTGTATGTTAAAGAACTTGAATAGCCGCGCGGCCGCAACAGTTTTCGGGACACAGATATATGCGAAACAGCTGCACTCCGGTGAAGCCTGGCAAACAGCTTCGAATTCGAAATTGCATTCTGCAGTAGTCATTGCGACCTATACGCGTCGCATTTGCGCACCTGCCGACTCTTCCCGTAATGTTTACGAATTTGGGCTTTCTTGTTTTATGATTTTACGAAGGTTACGTGATGCTTTACGAAAAATAAATTCTGTTCGCGAAACAGTTTTGCTCGTCGGCCTACAAGCATACCTTTGGAAGTCATCTTATACTGAAAGGACGCAAAGAGGCTTGTTCTTGTATCCAGCAAACTTATACAGAAAGGTTCACAAAGCAGGTGGAACCAGCAATATCGAAGTCGCTGAAAACGCCATTGTACTTAAAGACTATGTGTTGCTTGTTAGTGCTTGCTGTGCCGACTATGTTGCTGCCTGTGTGCTGATTAGAAATGTATATACTCTTCAATAAAGCTCGCAAGTATGCCTGAAAAGGCATGTGTTCAGGGCCACCTTTAAAAAATTAATGCGTGATATCTCACCATTTCTTTGCTCTCGTTTTTTTTGTGTATTCCACAAAAATGACGTTTTGAAACGTGTTTGTGAGGCACCTTGCTAGGGTGTGAGTGCAGCGGATCTGGAAATAGCATTCGGTTGTTAAAAATGTAAGCGTTTTGTGCAAGTCGTTCTTTCGCGCGTCCTCGTTCCCGTGGTCCACTACACTTTCCCCCTATGAAGTATGACTGCCCAACAAGTTCACATTGCCACCGTCATGGCGCTGCAGCTTTTAAGCAGGGAAGTGGTAGGCTGGGATTGCGACGCTACGGTCATTGCTTGGCATAGCGCTAGCATTGTGATCAGCGATGACGGTCGCTTTTTTATAGCTTTTCACAAACGCTTCTTAAACAAATTCAGGCGGCTCCCAAAACATGTACTTTTTAGTGAAACGAGGCGGATGTTTAAGTACGTTCCTACGTTGAAACGTTCCCCATGGTATGGCTGTTTTTGACAAAGAGGAAGAGGAGGAAAAGAAGAAAGGAAAGGTAGAGAGGTCAGTCAGATGCACGTCCGGTTTTCTACCCTGCACGAGGAAAGGGGTTTAAGGGATTAAAAGCTGGGCCGCTTATTTGGAGCTTGATTTGGCAGCGTTTATTTTCCTGGATTGATATGGACGTCCTGAGAATATTATCCGTGAAGTCCTAATGGATTATCATCGTCATGGCCATATCACCATCGACTTATGTCCACTGAAGGACGAAGGCGTCTGTCCATTCGCCTACCCGTATCTCGCAGCAGTTTAACCCGCCCTGTGCCTGCAGATTTCCTGATATCTTCACACCACATAATCCCCCTGCAAACGCTTCGACTGCGCTTCTCTTCTCTTGGGACCAGTTCTATTACTCTAGTGACGATATGCGAAACTCCGTAAGCAAGCTTTGTCACATACTAACCTAACGTAACCTATACTAAAGTGTCTTAACGTATTTTTTGTAACCTAACACAGCCTAAATTTACCTAACTTAACCTAAATTGTTAAAAAGCCTTTTGAAAGCTTAGGTGATGAGGGGAGTGCAGGGCGGGAGGAATGACGTCACCAGCTCGCATGTTGACACTTTAATTACGTTTCTGGCATCCGAGGTCCGCCATTATGGCTAGTTCAAACTTGACGTGTGGAACAGCGCACTTGCAGAGTTTGCTGAGAATCGATAAGCTACCGTTCATGACTTAGAAGTGCCACACGAGGTGCACTCCGCCTTACTTATTCTCCTTTGACAGGCCTCCTTCTGAGGAGCCAGGTCCTCCTGCGGTTAGTTGGCCTAGATAAGCTTGCTCCTCCACTGGATGATATCCCTTGTAACTCCGTGTTCTTCTCCTTTTCTGTTCTTCCCTTTGTGAGCGCCGGCTTCCGGTTACGCAATCAGCCGTGTTCGGTGCCATGGCAGCGCGCGCGTCGGTGTCGTATATAGTCGCCTCTGCAAAGGGCGGGTCGTGCATGGATCGCCCACGTGCGCCGGCCGAGCGAGCGACCGACGAGCAGTGCGCAAAGCCGCGCGATGTCGTAAAAGCCCGCACCGAGGGGGCGAGACATCCCACACTCGCTCGGTCGCATCGTTGGCGCCTCAGAGCCGCCGCACTGGAGAAACGGCGGCGACGGGGCGTTCGACGGCGTCGCAATGCTGGGCACGGAAATACAGTCGTCCGCGCGAATCCGTGCAGCCGCCGCTTGCCTGCAATGTCGTTGTGTAATGCCGTGCGGCAGCCGTTAGTTTTTTGCAGGGGAGAAAAAAAAAAAAGGTACCCGCACCATCGGCCGTAAATGCTTTCACCAGATCTTTCCTTTTTTTTTTACCCTGCAATTTCCTGCTTTTTTTCCTACTGCGTTATAACAGATGCCGTCCTCCCTCCACTCTTGTGTAATACCACTATAGGGGCCATTAAGTGTTCTAATAAATGATGATCAAGTGACATGACGATGTCGTGCAAGGTTGAAGATGTACAGCTTCACACTTAAAACACCAGACGGAAATCTGGCGCTACTGTGCGCGTGCTTTGTCTTTATGACTGTTCGACCATAATATGAATGATGGAGATGAATCAACACTGGAGATGAATCGCAATAAATGATTGAATAGTTTAACCGAGAAAGTTCAAGAGGGGTGGGGGTGGGGGGGTTGTAGATGAATACGCAGAAGACGGGTAATGCTCAATAGCCTGGCAACGAAACAAGAATTCATGATCCCCAGTCAGCCTCTAGAATCTGTACAGGAGCACGTTTATTTAGGTCAATTACTCACAGGGAACACGGAACATGACAAGGAAATTTACAGAAGAATAAAAATGGGTTGAAGTGCATACAGCAGACTTTACCAAATACTGACTGGGAGCTTACTACTGTCATTAAAGAGAAATGTGTACAATCATCTCATTCTACAGTTGCTAACATATTGAGCAGGAACTTGGAGGTTAGAAGCTCGAGAACAAGTTAAGAACCGTGCAAAGAGGGATGGAAGGAAAAATGTTAGGCGCAACGTTAAGAGACAGGAAGAGGGCGGTGATGGAACAGAGAGCAAACGGGGATAGCCGATATTCTATACATATATATTGTAAGCACATTAAACGTATATATTGTAAGCACATTTCTCCAGCCGCTCCAATGTCCGGTCGAGCCTTTCGAATTCGTTCGAATTGACTTATATGGTCCCTTGCCTTGACGCCCTCCGGTCACCGTTGGATCATCACTACGGTAGACCACGTAACAAGATGCGCCGAGACTGCGGCTCTTCGATCTTGTGCTGCTTCTGAGGTTACTGACTTTTTCTTGCAATCCATAGTCTTGCGCCGTGGTGCTCCTCCCGTTATTTTGACTGACCGTGGCAGAGCCTTCATGCCCCATGTCCTAGAGGAAGTCTTGCCGGCGACTAATACGAAACATTTCTACATACCATCCGCAAACGAACGGCCTTACTGACCGCTTCCACCGCACGCTCTCTGACATGATTTATATGTACTTACGTCCTCACCACACAAACTGTCACAACATTATTGCTTTTGCTACATTCGCCTACAATACTGCGACACAGCGGACTACCGGCTACAGCTCTTTCTTCCTCGTGCATGGACGATTTGCGTCTTCCGCCTTCGACACAGGATTCTTTTTCTCTCCTGCTTCGCACAACGCCTCCCTTCCAGAAGAGTTTGCAGCTCGAGTGACGCGTTGCCGTGAAATTGCTCGTCGAAACACCGAAGCTACCCAAGAGGAAAGAAAACGCTGCGACAGTAAACGCCGCGACATCGCCATCCATCCTGGAGACCAAGTGCTCCTATGGACTCCGGTTCGAACCTCTGGACTTTGCGAGAAGTTCCTTCACCGGTACATTGGGCCGTACACCGTCCTACAACAAACTTCCGCAGTGAACTATATATCGTCACTCCGCTTCACTCCGTCGCGGACCGCATTCGTCGTAGTGCAGAAGTTGTTCACGTCTCCCGCATGAAGCACTTTATTCCTCGTTCAGCCGATCTTTAGATTGCGGCCAGGATGGCCGCTTCCGCGAGGGAAGGGGGTGGGGGGGGGCTTTAGTGTAAGCACATTTAACGTACTTCATCGTTCTCATTTCTATATAGCCGTCATCATCCCTGTTCTTCTTCGTACTGGAGCCTGGGCGGTGCTTGCGGAATAAACGGGTCTGTTAGCGCTGCCTGTCCTGGTCGTCTTCCGTTTTTCAATATACACATTGTTGATATTAAGAGAAAAATATAGAGCTGGGCAGGCCAGGCCATGTAATACGTAGGGTCGATAACTGGTGGACCATTACAGTTACAGAATGGGTGCCAAGGGAAGGGCAGCGCATTCGAGGACGGTAGAAAATTAAGTGGGGTGATGAAATTAGGAAATTTGCAGGCGCAAGTTAGAATCAGCTAGCGTAAGACAGTGGCAATTGGATATCGCTGGGAGAGGCCTTGGACCTGCAGTGGACATAAAAAATAGACTGACGACGATGAAGCCGTGCCAGGCCTAGAGTTTCATAGAATAATTACTAGAGGGAACTCTGGCGGCGATATCCACGGGAGCTGCAAGCTGGGTTGTTCAGCCAGCGCGGGAATAGAACGGCAGACATAGATGACGGAGCCTTTTGTATAGATGAGATGACTGTTGTTTTAGCTGCACCAGTGGCCTATGCCCTCGGCGTGTGATCAGTTCAGTGCATGCGAGAACAAGGACTGGTGTTATAATATAAGGAAGGCCAGAACACGGGTGTATACTTTTTTGCAACGCACGTTTGCACCCGCCGTGGTTGCTCAGTGGCTATGGTGTTGGGCTGCTGAGCACGAGGTCGCGGGATCGAATCTTGGCCACGGCGGCCGCATTTCGATGGGGGCGAAATGCGTAAACACCGGTGGTACTTAGATTTAGGGGCACGTTGCGCGCAAACAGGCACGAATGGTGTCAACAGCGATGGAGCTGTTTCAGAAAGATCCCAAAGCCGCGCTTGTTGCCAGACCGTAGAGCATGTTAGGCTAAATCCGCAGCCTTCATTTTGTCATTTAATTTCATTTTATTACCTTAAAGGCTCCAATAAATGGAGCGTTACATAAGGGGTGGCAAGAATAAAAATACATAGTTACAATAACAGGAAGTTTTTTTACATTTTCGATGAATGTCGATGGGCACATAATGACAGCAACGTCGTTAGGAAGGCCCTTCCAGTCTGCAGCTGTGCGAGGAAAGAAATAATTTCAAAACGTGACAGTGCGTGAGCGTGGAAGGGCAACCTGTAGCTTATGGCTGGTGCGGTGAGATATGCGTGTAGGAAGAAAGATATAAGGTGCGATGCGCATAGGGCTATGAAAGAATTTGTGAAATAACGATAGGCTGGCAATGCCACGACGGAGCTATGAGGGGGATAATGCGGATGCAGTTTTTAAGGAGGAAACACTGATGTCAAAGGAATTTGACGAGTGGATGAAACGAGCGGCGCGATTTTGTACAGATTCAAGATCATTAATTAGGTATGCCTGATGAGGATTCCAAATAGGCGATGCAAATTCTAGTTTTGACCTGACAAATGATTTGTAGGCTAACAATTTTACATGATGAGGAGCATGATGTAGATGGCGTTTTAGAAATCCTAACGTCCTGTTCGCGGATGATATTAGGTTAGTAACATGAGGATTCCAGGAAAGATCGCTCTAAAGTTTACTCCTAAATACTTGTACGAATGAACTAGTTCTACCGGAATTTCAGAGATTACGTAAGGAAATACGAGAGAATTACGGCGACGGTGAATGGGCAAATATTTACATTTACGCGGGTTAAGTTCCATTAGCCACTCGTTACACCAGTCCTGGACAGCATTAAGATCACTTTGCAGAAAAGATTGGTCAGCGGTGGAAGTAATAGCACGATAGATCACACAGTCGTCCGCGAACATACGTATGCTAGATGTTACGTTTAACGGTAAATCATTTATGTATGTTAGGAAAAGTAGCGGGCCGAGCACGGATCCCTGCGGGACGCCTGATGTTACAGAGACTGAATTAGAATTCCTATTATTAATGGTGACGAATTGTGAACGATTAGTCAAGAATTCTTCAATCCACTTTAGTATATTAGGGTCAAAATTTAAGCGGGAAAGCTTTATAAGAAGGCGTTTGTGGGGCACTTTATCAAAGGCTTTAGCAAAATCTAAATATATTACGTCAGACTGAAGATTACGGTCAAGGTTAGAGTGCAGATCGTGTAAGAAAGCGGCAAGCTGAGTCTCGCAGGAGTAACCACGGCGAAAACCGTGCTGGGCAGGATTGAAAAAGTTATTCGAGTCGAGAAATGCCATGATGTGAGTATAGATGACGTGTTCCATGATTTTGCAGGGAATACTAGTTAGAGAAATGGGACGGTAATTTAGAGGCGAGTTCTTGTTACCTGATTTGTGGACTGGAACGACCTTCCCTTGTTTCCAATCTTTGGGCAGTTGACCTGTGAGGAGTGGCTGAGTGAATAACAAGCACAATAGAAATGAACATGTATCTTTGGTTTTGTGCAGTATCTTAGCGCTGATGTTGTCAATGCCAGCAGAGGATGAAAGCTTTAAGTTTTCTATTAGGGACAAAATCCCTTCTGAAGAAAATACAAGTGAAGGCATTGTCTCCTGAATAATTGCGGGGTTTGGAGAAACAGCCGGATCGGTTTCATTAGTAAACACGGATGAAAAAGCTGCGTTAAAAATGTGCTGGAAAATGTGCTGGAAAGATCGTGCTGCAAGCGCTCTTCCACTTTGCACAGCAGAACGACTTCGAACACCTCCTCCGATTCCAGAGCTTCGCGCTGGATTAGCGAACGTCAGCACAGCCTAGTTCGACCAAGTTGCGCGCATATATATATTGGGACGACACCGTTGCCACCCTACTTTGGTTATTTACCCTCACACACGTCAGAGCATTCTTCCATTCACGAATGACCCCTCGGTGTAAATGCCAGAGAAAGCGCTCAAGGAGTGGAAGTGAGGAGAGAGAGAGTTAAAAAAGAAAGAAGAAAAACCTGGCAGGACGCGCACGGGACGTTATAAACCTGGGCGACGGTAATTATGAAGGCCGTAAAACAACCACGAGGAAGATTAAAGAAAGGAACAAGGAAATAAGAGAAAGAGAGAGCACGCCTTCGTGGCCTTCCTTCGGCGCACTCCCGCCAAGCCTCTCGGTGCCGACCAATCGCGGAGCGAGGAATTGCCCCGTGTCTCCGGCGAGCCCCCCCTCGTGTCGAGCCCGTGAGAGCGGCGTGATGGGTCACGCTGTTTGCCTTCGCGCTGACCCCGCTATCGCCGCGGGCTTCGTTTGCGCCGGGGCGCGCGTCATTGCCTTTATAACCCCCCCCCCCCCCCCAACCCCGCCCCGCATTAGTGTGCCCCCCCCCCCCCTCTTCCTTATCCGCTAACCTTCCATATTATTCTTTCGCCACAGTAAAGTGTAGCTGGCTCCTACCGCCGGCAATCTAGCATGCTACTGCGAAAAAGGTGTGAGAGAGAAGATACCTTGAGCCTCTTCGAAGAGTGAGCGAGGCAACCTCAGTGACCTGCGTTGTATATGTGTGTGTGTGTGCACGCCTACTGGAACTGGAGGAGACCCTGTCTTGTTCGATTAGCGCCCCCTCGCCATGCAACGTCGCCGCAGCTCAGGTCAGCGATGCCGTTACTTTCGGCTGTATATATGCTACACGCCTGATTTCGCTTCTTCCTTTTTTTTTCTTTATTACCTCGCTTTCGCAAAACTGCTGGGTGACGTAATAATATCAGGCAAGCGAATCGGCGACCTGGTCGCATAACCCGCTATTCAACGGTCTACCCCACTCTCTCCGTCTCTTCCTTTCTCGAACGAAGTGCTGTCCTGCTCGGTATTTCGACTCCAGCCTCGCCCGGTTATCCTAGGGCCCTCGAACGCCTATAATCCCACTGCTTAGTGAAGTATATTTCGTTCAGTTAGCTGCGGAAGCATTACATAATCGCGATGATTGGTGCGGAACGCACATCTGGCTCTCGATGCCTTCTTTAGTCCAACGGTGAAAATACTGTCGATTGTTCGTGGCTCGCACAGCGGTCGGCGCGAGAGATTTGTCCCTGGAGTTATAGGAAGCGGCCTGAGAACGTGATGGAGGTTTCGTTACACAACAGATATCTCAAGGTAGGCAACCTGACTTTTATGAAGTTGCTTTCTTTTA